>NC_142699.1:4303671-4609010 GCF_029339155.1 Prunus mume | reverse complement strand
AAGCACTATTTAAACATATAAACACACCCAAAACCCATCATTATACACACTCAAAATTCATTTATAAACACACTCAAAAAGTTGACTTTGGGGTTGATTTTGGGTGTGTTTCTATGTTTAAATAGTGCTTGGGTTTTTCTAAATTTATATATTTTTTACTCTCCACTCATATTTTTATACTACTTATCTGAAATATGAGATTATATATATATATATATATTTTAATAAATATCCAAAAATCTTATCTAAAATTTGATGGACACATGGAAACTGAAAATCTTATCCGAAAATTTAATTCAAAAAATTTATCCGAAAATGTTATCTGAAACTTTAGGTGAGAATTTTATAATAAATAGTGACACGTGGTAACCAAAAATATTATCTGAAAAGTTTATCAAAATTAATGGTTAAGTATTAAAAAATAATAATAATAAAGTAAAGTTAATAGAATTTGCCCTTGCCCTTGTCCTTTGGGGTGGAACAAAAAAAAAACAAGAGTGCCATTACTGATGTAAATAGTGTCAAACCTTGCTTTTCCCTTGCCTTTTGGGGTGGAGGTGCTCTATCGACACATCTTTTAATTTGCAAACCAACCAAAAAAAAAACATGGTTAGCGCTAACTGGGAATTGTAGGGAAGGGACAAGCATTAAACGTGTTTTATTTTTTAAGACCACTAACTACATGCGTCGTTATCCAAATGGCTTTTATCAAAAAAGTCTTCACAGGTTCTCATTTTTAGGTATTTAGATGAGCAGGACTAGTCAATATAAAATGGGGACAAACTTTGCACCATCTTGAATTGTTTCCCTTTCAAATAAGTTCTTTTTTTTTCTTTATTCCCAAGAGCTATTTCTAAATTATTCTAATGCACGACAATGGGATCAAACTTGATACACAAACACTTAGAGCAGTTTTCAAGCAGTACTCCATTCTCTTTGGAGCTCAGTTTTCAGCTGCGCAACTTCATTTTCAGGCAGAACCACAGTCACCAGCCGGCCGCCACGAATATTAGCTTCCTCTTTGCCATAATTTGGCCCTGGAAGCACCAAAACAACCCCTTCATCACCAACCCCATTAATGCAATAATTTGCATAAACTGGTTTTTGTCCCTTCAATTCAAGCCCATAAATCTCTGCCTCTTCCAAATTCACAAATGCCAAATTTGCTCCATATGCTATGAAGTCTGAACTCCCACTCTCCAACCCTTTCATTTCCTCAACTATTCCTTTCTCTTCTGCCCTTCTGTTCAAAATCAGCTCCACCAACTCTGAGACATCAGCTTCTGTGACCAAGAAATCAGCTTCAACTGTGCTCAAAACCATGTTGTTACTTGGAATTTCATATTCTCTCTCATGGGAATTTGTGCAAATTGTCACCCTTCTTGTCTGCTCTGAGTTTTCCTTAATTTTCGACAAGGATTTCCAAATTATAGCAGAAAGAACTTCAAAAGCTGAGAACTTGGTTGATTGGTTTGAGAGCAAATGATCAAGTTTCTTGGCAGAAACATGAAAAGTATGTTTCCTCATCTTGCAGTTGTTGGGTGTCACCCAGTAATCTCCTACTGAATCAACCCTTTTCAGAGAAGATGATGTGTTAGGGGTTGAAGGTGCTGGGAATTCAGGTTTTCCAGGAACTGGCACGTGCAAAGGTTTGAGTGGCAGGTGACCTGCCATGATCTTCCCCAACATGTTGATGAATGCTGAGGCAGAAAATGCATCTCCAAGAACATTGGCCCAGCTCAGTCCTACTGACATTCCTCCACATTTGAACCAAGTGAACTGCTTAGAAGAAATCATCACATGAAATAGAGAAAAAACAAAAGAAAAAAAAGAAAGAAAGAAAAGAGCAGTGACATTAGAGGGAAGAACCATGTAATTTTAAAAAAGAAAACGTAAGAAGAGAGTTTGTTTTCTCCTATTTCTAAAGAGAGAACTTGTTAGTATAAGTAAATTTCCCCTCTAACAAACATTACATGAATGACTTAAAAACATTTTGCTTTCACATGTAATTTTTGTATTAGTTTATACTAATATTCTAAATTTTCGGCCTCCAACATTATAATTCTAACTCTGCTCGTATATGAGAACATAAATAAGGGCCGCAACGCAAGAGAAGTGGTAAACATCCCTTCCTCGTAGCTACTCATCACATGTTAGTTACACAATGAAATAATTGTGAGTAGATGATATAACTCATGTCATTGAATTCTCCCCATCTATATAGGCACCCACTGAATATATACTAAATACCAAAAAATATGTAGAAGTAATGATTTAAATTTTTTTAAGAATATATACAATTTAATTGAAAACTAATAGCAAATTATAAATTTAACAAATAGATAGTAAATACCAAAAATAAGTGGTTGTGCTAGAATATAGGAAGAGCAAATCTTGAGTCAAAGCAAACTTTCCACTTCCCCGATTGGTAAACTTGTGAAGAAATTTTCATCAGATATGGTTTGCTTTAGTTTCTAGATTTGGGATTTTGGCAAATTCCTCTTTCCTTTGTCTATTTTTACTTGAAAAGCTAAGCTATAAATTACCTGTAAAAAGACCAAAGGAGAGAAACCAAGATCAGGACCAAGGGCTTGGTTATAAGTAAGACCATCAAAGAGAGAAGAATCCTCCATGGCCATGGCCAGCCATTGATCCATAACTTCCTCAGAATATGCCTCTACAATTCTCACACCACTATCATTGCACTTGATGAAGGGCCTGCCGGTTTCGGATCGCCGAATCCTCCCGGAGGCAGTGAATTGGAGCTGCAGCAGATGAAACATAGGTTTCTTCAGGTCATATATTGTGAGCCCTTCAACTGCATCACTCTTGAAGAAGTAGAGCCCTTCGATGTAATGAAGCTTCATGGCCAAGTCCATGTCTGTGAGCTCATGGACCATGTTTTGCTCAGCTGTCACGGTGGCTGGCACAACTGAGGAAAGCCTCAAGCCTGTTGAAATCATTTTTAGTGAAACAAAATGGTGTCTAATTCATGGCATGTTCAATGAAAACCTTGTGATGGAACTATATATATAGCTAGCTAGGAGGAGTATGATTGGTTATTGCTAGCTACTGCTTTCAATGTAGACTATATTTTGTAGCTGGATATGTTCTAGATCGCCTTTTATTGGATAAATATTTATATGTAATCATAACATAATTACGTGGTGTTATCATATAATTTGCGTGTTATAACGTAAGTCGGTGAAAAACAACAGGAAATTTTTTATGTGACATGATTTTGTCTGAGAATTCTTATCCATGCAGGCATTGGATAAACGTCTGACACATAAATACTGGTTACACCAACACTGTTTTTCAAGTTTATTGTGATGACCAGATTATGTGACATGTAGAATGTTAATAATGTTAAATTTAAGGGAGATGGCTTTAATGACTTACAAAGTTCAGTAGGTGTGAAGTTTTATCATAAAAGGCTTTGGTAGTGCAATTAGTAGTATAACTATTTATTATATGTTATATTTTATTTTGTCAAAT
The DNA here is from genome assembly GCF_029339155.1 of Prunus mume. Taxonomy (NCBI): domain Eukaryota; kingdom Viridiplantae; phylum Streptophyta; class Magnoliopsida; order Rosales; family Rosaceae; genus Prunus; species Prunus mume. Next base: position 4,605,512 of record NC_142699.1, on the reverse strand, counting down.
TTCTAATGTGGGACTTTATTCATCAACAAATAATACCTTAGTTGTTAGGACTAAAAATTGGTTGCAATGAGAATAACACTGTTTTGTTATACCGGACTAATGATAGATCACATGGATTATATTATCACCCGTGTCATAGTATTATTGGCCAAAAATAATAAAATAGTGTTATTTCCATTTCATGAAAATCTTTCTCCGGTTGTTATACATAAATCAGATTTAGATCATAAACTTATGATAAATGTTGTACAACTAAAAGAAATTAAAGGTACACTTTTCACAGAATCAAGAAGTGCCCATCTAAAAATAATTTTAATTTTTTTCATCTCATGTGATGAGTGAGATAAAATATATCAAATATAGTTGAGTTGGGTACACTGTATAGAAACCAAAATACACCTCCTTCCACCGAACTGGGAGGAAGCATTGATTTCTCCAATCTCACCTAGTTACGAACTCGCCTCCTTCAAGATATTGCTGGAAGTTGGAAGTTGGAAGTTGGAACCCATGTCTCTGGAGTTAGTTGTTTGTCTTTCATCAGTTTTAATATTTGCTTCTCCTCCCTCTTATATCGACCCTGCAGCTAACCTAATTAAGAACTGGCCTCTCAAGTAGCTGGAAGTTGGAACCCAGGACTCGTCTCTTTCTTTCCATCTTAATCTTTTGTGGTCTCTTTCTTTCCTCTTATCCTCAATCCATGCTCATCTAATGAAGAACTAATCTCCTAAAAGATGTAGCTAGAAAACATATGCATCCTTAATTTTGGTTGTTTCCTTCTTCGTCTTATCTTCATCAGAAGATTAAAATGAAAAATTCAATAAAAACGGACATATGTCTTGTCACATATTTAATACACTGACAACTGTGGAAAATAATTTTGAGGGGAAATTAGTTTCCTTTACAAACTTATTTTAGTTCTGCCTTGATCCCTTAATTTTCAATTGCATCGAATTTGATCCGTGCAGTTTGCAAATTGTTCCAATTTAAGAACATTGGTACACTTTCATTCATTTCTAACAAAACGAACGTTGACATATGGAGGGGCGGACCTACCTATAAGGCTATCTTGAGTTGGGCCAGGTAGCTTTTTGAATATATTTTTTTAACCTATTGTAGCCCTTGTTTAAATAAAAACAAAATTAAACCTATATAACTTATCAATTTGTTCCCACTTGTGGTTGGGAACTTGGGGCCTTCGTTTGTGGTTTTTTTTTTGGGAATTTTCCCACTATTTCTATTAATAGGGAAATATTATTTTCCCAAAGTCTATTTTGTGGTTTTTTTTTGGCAATTTTTCCCATTATTTCAATTAATAGGGAAATACTAACAGGACTAAAAACATGTTTTACACTTGTACTTCCTTCTAATATTATTGTGTTGTATTAAAGTTGTGGAATTTTTGCGAAATTCCATAACCCAAATGTTCTTAAAAAGGGCATAGCACTATTTGATTATCATAAAAACTACAACGTCTCTTATTCTCAAACTCCTTATTCACTCGACCTACAAGTCCCTTTTCTCCATAATTTTTTTTTAATAACTTTGCTTTCAATTGATTCGTTATTTTCAGAGAACCATAGTTTTCAATGCAATAAGTTCTTTTCGTTGGTCCACCACCAGTCTGTTTCAAGCTATTTTCAATTCTGGGCCACTTCCTTGTCATCAATGTTTAAAACTTGGTTGGAACATGTGTTTGCCCGTTTTGCGTTTACTCCTGTGATGGAAGGGCAAAGTTCCCCACTGCCTTGAGAACCATAGACTGGTCAACAAGTCAGCTTTCTTTGGTGTGCTGAGCGTGCACTGCTAGTAATAAAATTCTAGCAGACTTAGTTTGGAATGGATAACTTGCAAGTTACTGATTTCTGCAAACAAAAGATTGTGAATTTGGGTGAGAAATATCTCCCAAGTAAGTTCTTTTCTTGCCTCAGACTGGTGAGGACTTTAATAATTTATCTCAGTATAAAGAGGTTGTTCGGCGAATGGTTGATGGAATTTAAATCGCTTTTTTAGCGAATCGCCTTTTACAAAACTATAACAATAAATACTCATGCTAGAGAGATGAAGATACATTGGAACTCCATTTATGCCGGATGGGAGGCTCTGCTGGGCTAGACTGAACCGTCCGGCCGGACCGAATGTTGACAACTCGATTGCTAAGCTTCAACTATAAATCGATACCAAAGGTTGATTCGACAGAGCGTCAATGTACCTTAAGCTTTTGTGAAGCTTCGAGTGGGCGAATCTGCGGCTTCTTCATCTGTAAGGCGGTGGCTATTCTTGAGGGCTTGATGGGCTAGAGGCTGCTTTGGTTTTTTGAACCAAATTTGTAACGAGAGAAATCTCGTTTTGAATGACTTATTTTCTAAGTCTGAACCTTGGGAATTCTAATCTAAAGCTGGTTTTCACTTGGAATTCAAGTGAGCTTCTGGTTGATTTTGAGTTGTTTGTGGTGGCTCAATGAGCTTTGGTTGCTTCAATGTTTTGAAGGTTTTTTGAGATCAAGTGATCATTTTGAGTTTTTGTTTTTGATTGAATTTTTGGTTGTGTTTTTTGGGTGTCCTTTACCCTGTTCACTCCTTCTTGTATTTATAGTAAAACTGTTTCTTCTCTGGAGTAGGGTGATTGTGTTTTTTTATTGGGCGGCAAAGATATTTTCCCCCTTTTCCTCTTCTTCTTCAGTTTTGGCAGATAGGCTCTCGATAGGCGATCACTTCCTGTTTTTCAGCCGCCTTGTGATATTTTACCCGTGATGGTTAGTTTGATTCCTTTTCGGACAGCTCCTGCTTTCTGCTTATCCTCTCTGAGATTGTAACTTGCTTATCTTCTTGGGAGAATTACCTTCTCGAGAAGACAGAAGAAAAATCTCTGAATATACATATATAAGAGGGATTTGATCTTCATTCTTCAGAATCAACTTGATGTCATGAACCCTTCAATCACTTCTTCTATGGCAGTTGCCATTGCTGACTTCCGCCATTGCTGACTTTCGCCATTGCTGACTTTTTATCCCGAAGTTGTCATTGCTTGACTTTTTATCCCAGAGGTTGCCACGTGGGATTGTTCCTTCTTCCGGACTCCTCTTCCTATTATGTTGGGCTGTGAGGCCCAAATCAGCCTTGTTTGCTCTGATGAGCCTTTTGCACTCTTACAGTTTTGGGCTTCCATCTTTTCGCTGGGCTGGATGTGTCAATTTTTGGCCCAAACAACATGTGTATGAATTAGACCATGATAGGTAGGCGAATGGGAGTTCTTGGCGTGATACCTTGCAGTTGATGTGCCATTTTGATTTGCTTGTCCCTTTCTTTTTTGGTCAAACTTTTGATTTTCTTGTCTCTATGCGCACATTCAGAGAATTGATGTCTGGATAATTTGAGCACCTACTAAAAAATTTTAACTCTTTTTTTAGAGTATGTCTGTAAATTGGATGAGCAGATCGTTCATACGAGTTATGGCTGTAATTTATAGTCGGAAAATGCAACTGCCAATGAGAAGCCTTTCCGTTCACAGCAATGCCGATGAATATATTGATGAAAGCCGTATCAGCTCTAGAAAAATTGGTGCATGAGGTTTATTCACTCTCTCATCTTTTGTTTTACAGCAATGCTAAATCGGCCATTTGTTGAGTAATCTCAAAGATTATATGAACAAATATTGGGATTATGGGCTTTGCGATAGGGCTTTGACATCTATAGTTTCCTTCTTCTGGTTTGGGCTTTGGCCCGCCTCTGTATAGGGAATGTGTTTTTTAACCATAATTCAAGATACGTGCACGTTTATTAACTTCGGATATATTAGGCCCCGTTTGGTATTATATTTGGATTCATTTTTTTAAACTCAAAAATAATTTTTGAGTCCAAAGTTCATAATTCATATTTGGTTAAGCTCATTTATCAAAAGTCCAACTTAAAAAGGCCCAATTTTAATAACAAAAAAGTGAGATTTTTTAATTATTTTTTATCTCTCTATGTCTTCTTGGATGGCAAACCTAACCCTGCCATGCCCCGTTACCACTGAGTGAGACTTGAGTGAAAATGGGAGTAAACCACAAAGTCAAATAGGCCCTTTAGCATGCCTCTTGTGGGGCGTTATGCAAGATAAATATAGACTTCGGTCATCTCCAATCAATTACAAATCAAACATCAGTGTTACTATTCATCAATACGATAGGTAGGGGTGGCAATTTCGGACACGACCCGATACACGACTTGAAACCCGCACAAGAAATGAGCGGGTTCAACCCGCACAATAAAAAAACATGTCAATTTCTGGTCAACCCGTTCTGACCCGTTTATTGAAACCCGCTAACCCGCTATAATACCTATTTAACCCGTTTAATAAACGGGTCGTGTAAAACCCGCTAAAAAATAAAGATAAATAAAGACTTCAACACACACTAGGGGTTTCGAACCCCTACCACCCTCATTTCTTTCAAACATCTTATCCACCATGCTACAAACAACTTTGTGATTCTATGATATGCCTTTTGATATTTATAATGTTTTTTTTTCTTTTATGTTTTCCTTTGTTTTCCGTCTCTCTTTTTTTTCTTTCTTTTCCTTCTTTCTTCTTTCTCCTCTCTCTTTTCCTTTCCTATTCTCTCCTTTTTTTTCTCTTTCTTTTCCTTCTCTTTAGTTTTCTCTCATCTCTCTTTTTTCTTTCTTTCTTTCCTTCAATCTGCTCGCCTCTCTCTCTCTCTCTATTTTTTTTTCTTTCTTTTCCTTCTATCTTTTCTCCTCTCTCTATCTTTTTTTTCTTTCTTTTCCTTATATTTTCTCTACTCTCTCTGTTTTTTTTTAATTTAAATTTTTTTAGTTGTGAGTTTCATAACATACATGTTATTATTTATGAACCCGTTACACGACTCGAAACCCGCACAATAAAAGACGACCCGAACCCGACACGACATGTTGATTAAATGGGTTGGGTTCGGGTTGAGCATTCTTGACACATTTATTATCCCGACACGACACGAACTTGACACGACATGACCTATTGTCAACCCTAACGATAGGTGTTAAGTTGTTTCTGCTCCAACCCTCCAAGCTCATAATTTACCAGCCAATTTTATTTATTATTAAAAATTATTTTAACCTCCGTTTGTTTGGTCCTTTTTTGGCAAACAAATCAATCAAATTTCAAATTATGACATCAACATTTTATTTCGTAGACATAACATTTTTGTGCTGATTTTTGAACAATTAGAAATTTGGATTTTTTTATGTGAATTCGAGCTGGATTTATTAATGTTAAAATTTTAATGTCTGGATTTAAATTTTAGTCGTGGTTTTGTTTTACCATTGGATTTGATTTGATTATTGAATTTCGGCCATTGAATTGAGATAGCCTATACTTATTTGGAAAACAAAATTTGAATTTGGACCATTAATATCCAACGGTTTGAAATTCCTGACTATTAAGTGAAAAATGACGTGATGTATAATTGGCTAACAAACACGCCATTGATGGACCTTGTGTAACGACACTAAATGACAAATAGTACGCCGCTTTCTCACTCCATCATGTAGGTTATTGAGTTGTTTTTCTCGTAATTTGGCTTCTCTTTTAATCCACTTCCTCCTAATTTTGCCTAACCTTAATCACAACCGCATTCATTTAACATCTAGGGTCAAAATCTGATTTTATATGTTTTTTTGAATTTCTTGACACTAAACGACACCGTAACGAACTGATTTTTCCTTTACTTCACTCTTGTCTCTAGTGCTTGTTGCTCATTGTGTTGATCTCTCTCCGTTGTTTTTCCATTTGCTATTAAAAAAACTTTATTGAAATTAGGTTAAGTTACAGGGGCATAAAATATAAATTGGCCTTTTTATTTTTGATATTATATATTTTGCCCTTGTTCAATTTCATACAAACAAGGCTTCTGTCTTCCTTTCAAAAAAAAAAAAAGGCTTGTGCCCTGTGGTGTTAAGTTGTGCAACGATGAAAGCAAATAGAGTTACACCCAAACACACATCCACGAATTCATTAATTTAATTGTTTTTTTTTTTAAAAGTAAAAATTGACGCAGACAGGCGCGTGGGTTATCACGCAAAAGAAACATAAAAACATTTATAATAAATAATAAATAAAAACCAATTGGCTAAATTGCTCTCTCGCCTCATTTATACCAAATCTCTTATTTATGGCTATTTTATTATTTTATTATTTCTTTACTCGGATGCCACTTTTCCTCTGACCCTCACTCTCTCTCTCTCTCTCTCTCTCTCTCTCTCTCCTTTCCATGAATTTGTCCTTGTAAATCATCGTCTCTCTCTCTCTCTCTCTCTAAACAAGGCCCTGTATAAAAATAGAGTCTTTGCCTCCTCTTTGGAAAACAATGAACAACCCAGAAGCGAGGGCTTCAGACATGCAGTCTCTGTTCTCAGGTCAGTCACCATTCCCTTTTTTTTCATGCTCTCTTTTTTTTCCTAATAAAAATTTTGTGGGTTTACTCGTTTGCAATGGATTGTGGTGTTTTGTTTACTTTATGATTATTGTTCTTGACAATGTATGTCACCACAAAAGTATTTTGCATCTGAGTTTGCCCTTTTTTTGTATTTTGATTTTTCCCCTTATTTCAGAACATCTTTCTTGCTGTTATTCCCAATGTACGTTGTCCAAGGTCTAATTTTTTGCATAATTATGGATTTGCCAAAATGCAAGAAGTATTTTGCGGATGATTAAAAGGCTTTTTCTTTTTCTGGGGGTTTTGTTTTGTTTTGTTTTTTTTAAACCACACTTGGCTGTTGGTCCCTCCTAGAAAGCATATAGGGGGACACTGTTTAGATTGACTGATGACAACGACCAGCATTGCCTATTGGAACCGTTAACTTAACCCTTCAAGAGACGAGTAGTTTACAGAACTTTGTTTTCTCCTTTTTAAGTTCCTTTTTTTTAAAAAAAAAAAAAAAAAAAAGCATTGCCTATAGGGAGAATAATAACTCATTGGTGGTATGGTAAATCTGTTTTATAAGTTCCTTTTTTTCAATTGAAATTTTTATAAAATAAAAAGCTTAATGGTGTGTGTGTTTACAAGGTTTTGGTAATAAAAAATGGCAGTGCGTTATATATGAGATATTAGGCATTAGATGATGTAAAGAACAGTTGTGTTTTGAGAGTTACTTCTTTGCTATGAAGAAACAATGTGTTTCCTTGGTGTTTGTAGTTCAAACCTCACCCTTCCCTTTGCTTTCCTTTGTACCAAAAGGAATCAGTCCTTATGGAGACAACATGGTGACAAAGTCTACCAAAATTCAAGGGTCCATTTCAGGTTCAAGCCTGTTGGTGTCCCTTAAAAAATAGAAAATTAACTAGCAAAAGAGAGAAACAACAAACCGAAGAGATGTTTTAATGAGTTATTCTGCCGTAGGTTTAGTTGTGACCTTACTCTCATGGTACTTTGTCAGGGCATAAATGTTCTTTTTTGGTCTCATTCTTACTACTTTATATGATTACCCAGGATAAACTATGAAGATGAATTGTAAAGTGTCCTTTATAAGTATCTGCTAGTTTCCTGTGATTATGTTCAACTTCATAGCTTATAAGGCATCTGAAGTTCAGTTTTGATATTTGGTTTGGTTTTGTTTCCTCAGGTTTTGTACTTGACCCTGAAAAGTGTAGCAGGCTAAGCTTGGGAGAGAAGAGAGAACTAGTTCATGAGATTGCCCAATGGTCAAAAGATGCCCCAGGAATCCTTAGTTCGTTTACTCGTAAGGAGCTTCTTGAAATTATCTGTGCCGAAATGGGTAAGGAGAGGAAGTACAGAGGATATACAAAACCTAAAATGATAGCACAGCTTTTAAAGGTAGTATCTGAGAAATCTAAGACTACTACTAAAAGCTCTCCTGCATTTTCTCTTGCCAAAAATCAAACGGGAAAGAAAAGGAAAAGGGACGTAGAAGCTTCCTTTCAACCACTCACTGGCCCAGGTCATGTTTCTCCTGTGACTAGTCAAGAAGGACACCCTAAATTCCAAGTCTGTCAGAATGTAGCTTGCAGAGCTGCCTTAGGGTCAGAGGAGTCTTTTTGCAAGAGATGTTCTTGCTGTATCTGTCATCTTTTCGACGATAACAAGGACCCTAGTCTATGGTTGACCTGTGGCTCTGATACTGCTGATGAGAATGGTCCTTGTGGAATTTCATGCCATCTGGAGTGTGCTCTAAAGCATGAAAAAGCTGGCATTATGAAGAATGGTTGCTGCCCAGAGTTGGATGGAAGCTTCTATTGCATTGCTTGTGGAAAGGTTAATGATTTAATGAGGTAACTAATATTTTATAAACACCTGTGAATATTTAAATCTCAATTACTTACTCTTTAACTGCATACCCAATGTATGGTATGGTACTAGTTGTGTACAACCTGGTCAGTTCAGACCCAACCTAGAAAAAACCAATTGCCTATTCATGAATTATATAGACATCTGCAGGTGTTGCGGTTGTGTGTCTTTGCACACATGCAAACACCCAAGTATGTGTACTGCGAAAGCTACATATTTTGCTTCTATGATTATAAGTAGCAGTTATTGCACAGTAGCAAAGTCTCTAGAACTTACTAGGAAATCTCTTAAGCATGCTATCTACTCACATACACGTGCACTGACACTAGATAAACAAACCAGGATTTCTAGGTGTCAAGCTCGGCCATATAAACATGTACAAAGATGTCTAAAATGCATACCCATCAGAGCATCTGATTAGTGAATCTCCCTTTCAAAGAAGTTTAGATCGTACTAGCCATCAGAGCATCTGGCGTGTGTGACCTTAATTTAATATAGGAAATGGCACCACAAATGTTAACTTGAAAAATATTTTCTAAGATGTTAGGTTATGATAATGTTTAGAAAACAGCATTTTAATTAAGTCACCTATACATGTTTTGATTGGTAATATTTCTCTCTTTTTACAAACTCTTCCAAGAAAATTTGTATCAATCCCCAAAAACTGAAAACTAAAAGAATTAGAACATTTTACTAAGAATACATTCCTAGGAAAAATTTATGTCCTGGAAATATTTTCTATTGATACTAATGTGGCCTATGATTGGTTGAGATGAGGTTGACAATTTGGGTTATTTGACCTAATCTAATAAGCAAGATATATCACTTGTACTGTTTTTTCAAAGAGTTATAGGGAATCAACTATCAGAATGAATGATGTACAACCAGTTGCAATCCCAAACTGACCAACCGAACTTGAGTTGCTGTTAGCACCAAATAATAATGTTGGCTAATTGGAAGATTGATTTTGTGCAGAACCTGGAGAAAACAATTAATGATTGCAAGGAGGCTAGAAGAGTGGATGTACTGTGTCTACGAATTTCTCTATCTTACAAAATTCTTTTAGGAAAGGAGAAATACCAGAAACTACAGAACAGTTTAGAAACTGCTATTAAAAAGCTGAAGAATGAAGTAGGCCCACTGGAGCAGGTCTGTGCAAAGATGGCGCGTGGAATTGTTAACAGGCTCTCTTGTGGTGCTGATGTTCAGAAGTTGTGCAATTCTGCAGTGGAATCTTTTGATTCAATGCTTTCTGATCCTTGCCCTGTCCATGTGGAAAAGGAAGAGCGAGCAAGTAAGTCGTTTTTTCTTGTTTTCAATGATTTGAAATCCCCATTTGCATATGAAGCATCCAGATGGAACACAACACTGGACAATTCATTTTATATGGGTTACGTGTGAGTCTCTGACTACAGTAGGAAATGCAAACTGGTGGCTGGTATCATCACCCTAGTTAGTCAGTTAGTTAATTAGAAGGAGAATAAATAAAGTCCTGTATGGTGATGTCAAACAAACTGAATTTTTTTTTCATATATATTATTTGTTCGCTGATGTTGCTTAATAATTCTGTTGTATCAGCTTGCCGCATCCGGTTTGAAGACTCAACCCCTACTTCTGTTGTCATCGTGCTAGAATATGAGGATAATCTTTTTAACAACTTCTTGGGTTGCAGGCTGTGGCATCGTAAGTTTGATATTAAGGATTATCCAGACCAACCCTCTTTCATTGTTTTGAGGCCAGAGAAGAAATTTACTCTCACCAATCTCCATCCCTCAGCTGAATATTTCTGCAAGGTTTCTTTGTTTAGCAACGCAGGAGTATTGGGTGTTTGGGAAGCTAAATGGGCCACACCTGCATTGTATGATAGCTCTGTTATGTTAGAGAATCAGAGAAGGGAAGATAATATAGCAGTTGTTCAAAATCATTCCCAAGAAGAATCAACCAATTCTAGTGACATCAAATTAGCTTCTGGAGACCATACTACGAAGCATCAATCCTCGAATGGCATCAACAAGAACCAGAGCAAAAGGCTCTACTCACTGCCTTCTCTAACAGAAACTGCTTCTTTGATCAAAGCAGTTTCTCCATTGACACCTTGTAAATCCAACGGAATAAGTAAAGTACCAGGTTTCAGGTGTACAAAGCGAGCAGAGGAAAGTGATTACGACTACTCAGTGAGAGCAATCAAATGGCTAGAGCATGAGGGCAACATAGATGAAGATTTTAGAGTAAAATTTCTTACTTGGTTCAGTCTGAAAGCTAATATGCAAGAACGAAGAGTGGTCAGAGTATTTGTGGACACGTTCACTGATGATCCATCAAGCTTGGCTGGGCAGCTCATCCATAGCTTTGGGGATAAGATTTGCTGTCACCAAAAGAATGACCAATTTTTTAGCATTGGTCTTACACAAGGTTGTGCCATCAAATTTTGAAGGGACTTGTTTTTATGTGAAAATTTTTAGTAGATAGGACATGATTTAGAAAGGTAGGTCTTTTTTTTTCCTGGTTGAAACAAATGTAGGTTTTGTTAGGGAGACAGGAAAATAGTCATCTTCTTGATCAAAGAAAAGGGTTAAGCTTTTTTATTTTAATTTCTCGTTTAGTAAAGTTAGGATTAGAGATTAAATTGCATATGATCATCCAAATTTTTCTCTTTTTTTTTTCTAAATTGAAACGTAAAAATGATATGGTGGTTTAATGTTTACCTTTCTTCATCAGAGGTTTGATGTGCTGTTATTAACACTACAAAAGAAAAATCATCATGCAATCCTCATGGTTCACATTCATTTATTGAAATGGTGAAATGGTATGAAAGGAGAGTAAGATGACTTTAGTACAGTGAATAAGGATTCCCTTTATAATGACCACAATTACAAATATCTGCACAAAACAGCCAAGAGTTTTTAATTTCAAACCATGCAAGCATATCACTAACAATAATATTACTCACCAAATTATTCTTCAACTTTACTCACCAAATGATGTGTTTGTGAGTCCATATTTGATTAAATGTAGATTGAGACATCACTTGGTGAACAAAATATGATGAATAAATTGACGTGTAGCAGAGCTCAATTGCTATAATCCTAGAATAACATTGATATTATAAAAAATTGAATATTTTACTTGAAAAGCAATCCAAAAAGGATGAATTGCATAATCTATGCAGTTAAAACTTGCAGATTTCACTAGGTTCACAAAAAGAAACATGAAGCACACATCTTCGCAGTTCTCGGACTTCAAGCTGCAAAAGACAGACTTCTTAGTGCTAAAAGCCAGTTTCAAAATCAACTTTTGGGGACAGTAAGTTGCAAAAGGGCGATTAGGTTTTTCCAATACATTCTTGAAAGGAATGGCATTGCTTGCACGCAAAATTGTAGCACAAGGATATCTTTCTCCGGTGAACATGAACAAAGAAAACTGAGAAAATAATTCAACTGCAAATGGAACTTCTCTAATTGCAACCTTAACTTGAAAAACACTGATACCATGATTCCGTCTTAAACAAATTCCAGAAACCAGCAGCCAGTTGACATCTCCCTTTGTTTTTGAAAATTATCACATGCCAACACATCAAACTCTCAGTGCTTTTAGAAATCCATCGATCCAGTTGGTGCCTACTTAGCACCACTATGGTTTTCCATCTTTCTCTAAAGGGCATTAATATTTCGAACTTCTTCCAGGAAATCAGGAGCAATTGTTGCTTGGTGCACCATTGATGGCTTCATTGAATGAAGCGACCAAGTGCTCTGTCAAGCTTGGTTGTAGAGTGCAGTTGTTTGAACCTTCTGTACCGCTTGCTTCTATCTTCTGGTTTGCCATCTTTTTTACCGGTACATTAATACAGTGAGAGGCTCTTCCTGGAACTCAGAAGCAAAGGTTATGTAGTTGGTGTGTCCTTGACAGCATCATTGAATGAGGCGGCTAAGTACTCTGCCAAGCTTGGCTGTGAAGTGGACTTGTTTGAGCCTTCTGAAATGCTAGCATCTTTTGTGCTACTAGATTTTTCAATTGGGGGTTTTGAAGAGCCAGGGCTGTAGTAACGTTTCATGGGAGTATCTACCCCTTTCCAGATAACAGGTTTCAAAAACTTCCATGGGTCTTCAACCATGGAATCATTGTAATACCGCTCTGGCCCCAATTGTTTTTCCATTGTAGAACGACCATGAGAGCCCAGCCCTCTTCCACCTCTCCGTCCCGATCCAGGATTTGTGCTCCAGTGCCCCCCACCTCTTCCTGAACTTGAACTAGGACTAGTATTGCCTCCATGTACTGAACGAGGGCTTGGACTATTGCTACGCCAGTGCCCCCTGCCTTGCCCACTATTGGAACCAGGGCTTCCTAGTGGTCTAAATCCCGGGCTTGCAGGTGGTCTAAATCCAGGGCTTCCTGGTGGTCCAAATACAGAGCTTCCTTGTGGTCCAAATCCAGGGCTTCCTGGTGGTCTAAATCCAGGACTTCCTGGTGGTCTAAATCCAGGGCTTCCTGGTGGTCCAAATCCAGAGCTTCCTTGTGGTCCAAGTACAGGGCTTCCTGGTGGTCTAAATCCAAGGCTTCCTGGTGGTCTAAACCCAGGGCCAGGAAACCTGCATTCTCTTGAAGGATCAGATGGAAAACTATAATTGGCAGCACCTTCAGCTCCATTCCAGACTTCGGGTGGATTTCCATGATGCATAGGGAATGGTCTCACTATTCCTATGGGGTTTCTTTGAGGACCAAAGTTTTGACAGAAACCTTGTTGTACTTGATACATTCTCTGATCTGGTGAATAATTGCTCTGAAACTGATGGGATGGAGGAGCAGTCATTTCAGGGTTCCTTGGTCCTCCTAAATTAAATTAAGAAAACCAAAATCAAGAGGAAAGACAAAAGACAAAAACTAAAAGGCAGATAACTAAGATGAACTTCAAGTGTTCAATATTTTGGTTGGAAGAAAGCAATCCGAGCATGCATCAAATATTACAAGACCACACTTCTATTTGGATAAGTATATGACACTTGCAGTGAAATGAAATTAAAACAAAAACAGCCAAATCTTTTCCAGCACACACCAACGAAGAAAATAATTTGATAGTGACACAAGGAACCTTAATGTTACCCACAATTTCCAACTTCATACCATAAGCTGGCAAAAGTTATTGAAGAAGAAAATTTATGGTTTAGAAACTATTTCATTTTCACTTTTAAAACCAATATCTTATTCACTGATTCAAGAATAGGAGTTTTCCATACACCCCCACATGACTAGAGTTTAATCAAAATCAAATCAAATAGGCCAACCATGCATGAATTATAGGAAATCCAGCTCAAAGAAATTTTTTCTGAGGATAATTACACACTACCTGAAAGAGGTGACGAAAGCCTTGCCATAGGAGAACCACCCGTCCTTGCCATAGGAGAACCACCCGTATTTGAACGTCCAAAATTACTCGGCGCAATCTGGTTGCTAACTTTAACCCTTTTAGTGTCAGAAGAGAAGGCTGCCATAGGGTCTGTGTAAAAGTCAAACCTAGAAGGAGCACAAGGTTCCTCGTGCACTGGTATAGCTGCACTATCTTCAGCCAACGGATTGGAAAGGTAACCGGGTACAGCTGAAGTTGTAACACTATGAGAAGCTTCAGCTTCTTCAGCTTCTGTGCGCATTGCCCTTAGTCGTTCCTTTCTTTTCTCAGATTCGTCCATTTAACCTGAACACAACAGTTGAGAAAAACCCATTTGATTAAATTAATATTCATCAATCTAGACACTCTCTTTTTTCTTGTCAAAATAACATCAATTGAAGCTAAACCTCAAGTCATAAAATCTTTAAGGCAAAAGACTTGTCAACCTCAAACTACTTAAGAAAAACCCTAAATTCTCATGAGATAACAAGTACAAAAAACATCGACCCTAGAGTAATATTTAAAGAGAATTTAACAATTCGCATAAAATTGAGAACCCCAAAACCTTCATCATTAAAATTGTAAATGTCCCAATTGCTGTTCTTCAAAATTTGCAACTTAATTCACTCACTCTATTAGCTTTCTACACCTAATTCAAGTAATCACTAAAGCCCAACTCTTTGGTTTGTGATGGAAATCATCACAAGATAGCACAAAGTAGAAGTTAGGCATTGTGAATCAAAATAGTAAAACTAAATGTAGAAGCAAGAAATATTTGTAAATGAAAAAGCTTTTTCATTACAATAATGAGGTATAAACTGGGTTTAGAATGGGGGAGCCAACAGTTCATGAAAATTAGATAATAAAAATAATTATTTTGGAAATAAAACCAGGAAGAGACATATATAGTGAAATTTATTGAGTCTCAAATTTAAACCCTAGCAGAGAGAAATAGAAGAAGGAGAGAGAGTACCTGAGGTTGTCTGTGTTGTCTTTGTGAACCGGAATGCCTGAATTTGTCCCAAGGGAGAGAGAGGGAGAGACGATGTTATATTTTTTTAATCGCTTTTTCTTTTCTTTTCAAAACCAGCAAGAGGAACCCACGATGGGTTAACCTAAAATGGGCTGGGACTTTTTCATTTTGTCAAGAAAAAAGAAAAAGATACATTGGTCAGGGAGAAAGTTTGGACCAGAATATTTACACTGTGGTTGTGTTGTAGTGGTTTTCTTTTTACTTGGCCGAATTTTTCTTCAATTCTAGGATTTTTTATGATAAGGTTTTAATGAGGTCACATTTATTGCATCACTGGTTTGTTTCTTTTTTAAGCTCCTCAGAGTACTTCCAGTAGTTTGCTTTCTATTCACGTGAATAGTGGATGTCCTTAAAAAACAATGTGTGTTTCAGTAGTTGCTCTTTGCCATGACAAATACTATTCATTTTTTTGTTTTTTTTCATTGGGTACCTTACGTGTCAATACTATTAATATCTCATAATCGGATAAAATTTTTGGATAAGATTTTTGTTTCAAATTTCAGATAAAATAAAGAATTTTTTCTTTATTCACTAAAATAAAATCATTACAATTAATAAAATAAAATACATGAATTACAACTAATTTTTTAAACAAAACATTAAAATACAATGAACTGAAAGGCAAGCAAACTAACTTAATGGTTTTGATCATTTAACCAATCCGTGTTGTTAGGTCCATTGTCACGTAAAAGTTTTCGTCTCATAACATCCCTTCGTTCTATCTTCTAAAATTGTTTTGTTTCATAGGACATATGACTTGTATCCATGGTCATAGTTTCTCGATCCTTTTTTCAATATTTTCTTAGCATACATACTCCTTTTCTTTGCATTTATACTCCATTTCTTTTGCATATTCTAGTTGGATTGCCCTATCGCTTTCTTCGGTTTTCATGTCTATTTCAAGTCTCATGGCGTTTTACCTTGAAATTTCCTCCAAAAATTTAGATGCATTAGTAGAATTACTCCCTCTCTTCGCCTTTGCCGCCTTCCTCCCAATAGGTCTTGGCTCATTTTCGATGGATGAGTCTTGACTCATCGGGGAATCCATAGGCAAATCCGATGCCCGTGAATCATGGAGTGGCGTCTCGTTCAACACAACCGTTGGACTCGTTGGAATAATTCTGAATCTCTTACAATTCTTCACCGCCTCCCAACATTTGAAATTTTTTTTGCATTGCCCAATAGCACCATACCACATTTATGCTTGCATAATCTATATAAAAAATAAAAAATGGAAATGCAAGAAACTTTAAAAAATATTGGCAATGCAAGAAATTTTAACAATTTATTGAAAATGCAAGAAATATTAAAAAAATATATAGATATTGCAAGAAATATTTAAATAAATATTGAAAATACAAGAAATATGGAACAAAATATAGAAAATGCAAGAAACATTTAAATAAAAATTATACAAATTTATAAATAAACCCAATTCTAGACATGTATTTATAATATTTAAACATAAAACACACCCAAAATCAACCATAAAGTCAAATAAATTTAGTGTGTGTAATGATGGGTTTTGGGTGTGTTTATATGTTTCAATAGTGCTCATTTTGGGTGTTTTAGTGAAACTCCCTAAAAATTAATATGACATTAAAATTAACAAAATGAAAATTACAAATAATTTACCTCATTGCTATGATTTTTCCCGCTTTTATAGTTGTCCATCGCTTTTGTCAAGACATCTCTCCATTTCACCAACTCTTTATTGAGAATTTTCCACCTACTAGAATCACAAGAAATGAAGGTCCACACTTATTAATCAAGCATTGATTAGGAATGGATGGTAACATTTGGTATAGTTGGTAGAGAACGCTTCCTCTGTGGCATGGTAAATGCAAGGTTTGGCTCATGCTCAACTCTAATGTCCTTAAAAGGCCTACTATGGATAAACAAAGAAGTCCAGCCAGGTCAACCTTTGGTCTAAAGGCATCCTATAAATCAGGCTGATCATAGGCGACCATTATCATCACAACAATAATGGACCAAAGAACACGCCTATCAAACCCATTAATCATCCTGCGTCACAAATCAAACGGATTATTGAATTGACGTGTCAAATAACGAGTATTGACAGGCTCAATAAATGCACGACGTGTCTCCCACCATTACCAAAAAAGTAAATTTAGGTTTTAGCCCAAAAAAAAAAAATCACTTTTTGAATAAGCCAAAACTTTTTAAAAAAAGACAGAAAAACCTCTCAACTTTCAAATCAAAGACATGCAAATGTAAATGATTCCTAGGAAATCCAAAAATAAATAAAGACAATTTTGTCAATTTTGGCTTCTTTTACAAAATTTCTCTCTCCTTTGTGTTTTTTCAAAGTCTCCCTACTAAAAACTAGCCATGAGCCGTGTAAAAGCCAACCACCACCTTGTGGAGAAGGTAACCATTACTAGAGTTAAGAACTCTATTCTGATTCACCTATCTCTAATGCTTTTCATAACTAACTTAGGCATTAGAGACTCTTAGTTTCACATCACACTAATGCTTTTCATAAGGAACTTATGTTGAAGAATGCATTTTAGTTAAGTTTTAATTGTTTTAAAAGAAATTATTATTTTTCAATAATGCATTTAATGGCTCTAACATACCAAAAATGTACACAATATTAATCATAATTAGATTCCTTAATAGGTGAAACATGTCGTATATTACCTGCGCATGTTTGGCATGTTAGAGACATTATATTCGTTATTGAAAAAGAATAATTTTTTTAAAAAAAAAACTAAAATGCATTTTACAACATAAGCTCATTATGAAAACATTATATACAATAAACATTTTTTAAAAAAAAAGTCCCATAAGGAATAAATAAAGTAAAATAACTTTATTTTTTAGCTAGTCGATAACGAATTTTGTAGATTAATACAAACACAATATGTTTTTAACCGGTCATTAAATGGGGTCATTTGTTATCAAGACAACTTATTAAGATCGTGCGTATTCATGTCATGCATGTCATCGGATCATTATGATTTTGCCACGTCTCTTGTTTATTTACCAAGATTTTATCATTGATTTGTAAATAAAATTTAAGAAAAAAACAAGCAATAGATGGCTGAAAATATTTTTTTTATTATAAAAATTAAAATTTATGTTATTATATTTGGGAGTTTCATTAAAACATCCAAAATGAGGGCTGAAATTATAAAAAAACCCAACACCCAAAACACTTTATAAACACATCAAAGACCCATCATTACACACACTCAAAACTCATTTATAAACACAAAAAAAAAATATACAACTGTTGATTTTGGGGTTAATTTTGGATGTGTTTCTATGTTTAAATAATATTTGAATTTTTTTATAAATATATGTCTAAAATTGAATTTATTTATAAATTTGTATTATTATTTTTTACAAGTATTATTGGGGAGGGGAGAATTGAATCCTAACCACTTTGTCCAAACTTTTTAGTCCCGGGCCCGGCCCGATATTTCTTTTCTTTTCAGAAACAGAAAAAGTCCCAGTCCATTTCTCATGGGTTTCTAGTTTTTAAAAGAAAAGAAAAAGCCTTAAAAAAATTTAACCTTCTCTCTCTACCTATCAGACAAATCCAGGTGCTCCGGCCAGAAGACAAAACAGACAACCTCCAGGTACTCTCTCTCTGCTAGGGTTTAAATTTGATATTCAATCAATTTCACTATATATGTCTCTTCCTGGTTTTATTTCGTAATTTTCATGAACTGTTCGCTCCCCTTTCTAAATCCAGTTTACACTTTATTGTTGTAATGAAAAAGCTTTTCATTTACAATAGTTTCTTGCTTCTACATTTATTTTACTATTTTGATTCAAAATTCCTAGCTTCTACTCTGCGTGCTTTCTTGTGATGATTTCCACCACAAAACAAAGAGTTGGGCTTTAGTGATTATGCGAATAAAGTTTTCATTTTTAACTTTTCTCCTTTTTTTATATTAAATTTTCTTTTATGGGTTTGGAGTCATTGCTTCTACATTTTAGTTTCTTATACTTCTAGCTACTCATAATTTTCTGATTATTTGTTTGTTTGATTTTCAGCACGAACAAAGAACTGGGTTTCATTCTGTTGTCAAGAAACTGTCAGAGCTATGGCCACAAACGAAGGCTTTCAAGGTATTCACAATATTAACCCCTTTTGTTTCTCCTAAGTTTTTGTTTTGTCTTGGTGCTATGTATATGTCGTTCCCTGGGAAAAAAGAAATCCTTTTTTTTGGAGCTTCAATATTAGACTGGATCGTGAAGAATAAGTTATAAAAAAATAAAAATAAAAATAAAAATCCTTTTTTCCCTTTTGCTTGGAGAATAAGCTATTTAGTAATTACTCATTTGTTTCTGAGGTCCTTTAATAAAATGGGTTTTTTTGGGCATTGAAAAATTGAATGATCTTATTTGCCCATACATGGTTGTGTGAGAAATAATGCAGCCAGGATAAATTTTCTCTTTTCTTTCTTTTCTTTGGGGTTTTTATCACCCCATAGTTTATAGGAATTATGTGGAGAAGAGACACAAGGTCATTAAGTTGATAGATTCATCAACTGTAGCTAAATTCAAAAGTTTAATTCTCTCATTTGATCTGAAATTTTTCTTTTTAGAAAAAAAGACACCGTCGTTGTTTCGTGTGGATGTGGCGGAAATGTGATTTAAGCTGATTATCGTTTTACTTGTGAGTGCCAAACTGGTGCGGGTAATGTATCAGTGGTTAATATTGGCTACCACAAATAGAAGTCAATAGTTAACATTGGTTTTAGACTTTTAGTTTGGTGAATAGTCGACCTTACTTGGTATCACTGTTTTTTCTTTCTTTTGATTTCTTACCTTTTCCCTTAGGAGTGCGTGTTGTTGGAAGCAAAAGGATGTACTATTTGGCTCTAGATTTTTCTTTCCCTGGGTGGGGTATTGCTGTGTTATTATCTTAGTCCTTTTCCCCTTTGTTTGATTTCCCTGTATGTGGGTATGATGTGCAAAGGTATGGAAGGATGCGCAAATGTCTGTTTCCAGAATTTTTGCACTCACATAAAAGAATCAAGGTGTTACCATTATTGTGTGTCAAAATCCTTCTCTGCTAGATAGTTTAGAAAAAGAATGAATTAGATGCATTTGGGAAAGTAATAGTACGTCAGCTGGCTATGGAATCATGTTCTTTCCCCTGGAAAGAAGGCTCATACCTATCTAGTTTCATGTCGTATATATGTATCTTTCTCATGGATTTAATAAGCTTGGGTTTATGTATCTTATTTCATATATTTTCTGTCCTATACAAGGTGTTTCAAATTGCTATGTATTCAAGAGCCAGTTACAAGAATATGCACAAAAAGTGGAAATACCTACACCAGTATATGAGACTATAAAAGAAGGTCCTTCTCATGAGCCTTCCTTTAAGTCCACAGTAATAGTTAACAATGTCAGATATGATTCTTTGCTTGGGTTTTCCAATCGTAAGTTAGCAGAGCAGTCAGCTGCCGAAGTTGCTCTCGTGGAGTTAGCTAAGTCTGGTGATATCAATCAATCCATCTCACAACCTATTGTAAGTTGATTTATCCTTCACTGAATTACTGAGAAAAGCTAAATTTGTTATTATTGCTGACTCATTGACATTGCATCTCAGTTTAATCATGGCTAACTTTGATTTGGCTGTTTGTTCTAGCATGAAACTGGTCTGTGCAAAAATCTGCTTCAAGAGTATGCACAGAAGATGAATTATGCTATTCCTTTATATCAGTGCCAAAAGGAAGAAACTCCTGGTAGAGTGCCACTATTTTCATGTACTGTAGAGATCGGGGGAATTCGTTATGTTGGAGCTGCGGCAAAAACGAAAAAAGAAGCTGAGATAAAAGTAGCTAGAACTGCTCTGTTAGCTATCCGGTCAAGTAAATCTGAGTCATCTATGGAACCAGTTGGCAACACTCAGTTAACAGTGCTTCCATCTAAAAAAAGGCGGGCAGAATCAAATACTAAATCTGAAGAGACTGCTAATGTTCCTAAACCAAAGAAAGGTCGATTTAAGAAGAGAAACTTCAAAAAGAAACTCTCAGGAGACATGGTGGGCCAGACTCAAGTTCGAAATGTAGGTGGTAGTGAAATATCAGGAGGGGGAGCTAATCCATCTGTTAAACCAATGGATGCAGAAGTTACACCAAACGCTCATGACTCGATGTCCCATGTTATCCCAAGTGAGAATCGAACATCTGCCTCGGAACCTGGTTCGGTTCCCCAGGTTAATACTTTTAGTGCAAAAAAGGGACAGTCAACAGCTTTGTTTTTCAATCATGGCGACTATGGGACTCTTGATGAGGGAGCATTTCCAATTTCATATGGAAATATAACTCCCTTGGCCAAGGAAGTCAATATGGTGTCCGGAGCAGCGGAGGCGGTTTCACTTGCAAACAACTCCAACTTACAGCTTTTCAATCATGCGACGACAATGGGACTCTTGATGTGGAAGCATATCCAATTTCATGTGGAAATATAACTTCTGTGACCAAGGAAGAGAATATGGTGTCTGGAGCAGGGGAGTCGATTTCACTTGCAAACAATTCCAACCTACAGCTTTTCAATCACGGGGACAACAATGGGACTCTTGATGTGGATCCAATTTCATGTGGAAATATAACTTCCGTGGCTGAGGAAGCGAATATGGTGTCCAAAGCAGGGGAGGCGGTTTCACTTGCAAACAACTCCAGCCTACAGCTTTTCAATCACGGCGACGACAATGGGACTCATGATGTGGGAGCATATCCAATTTCTTGTGGAAATATAACTTCTGTGGCTGAGGAAGCAAATATGGTGTCCGGAACAGGGGAGGTGGTTTCAGTTGCAGACAACTCCAACCTACAGCTTTTCAATCACGACGACAACGGGACTCTTGATGTGGGAGCAAATCCAATTTCATGTGGAAATATAACTTCCGTGGCCGAGGAAGCGAATATGGTGACCAAAGCAGGGAAGGCGGTTTCACTTGCAAACAGCTCCGACATACATTATTTGGAGGCTTCAAATGTCATGGCTGGTCTGAACCAATCAGGAAATGAATCCAAGCAGGTGTAACATATATGGTAGGAGTATTCCTATAAAAGAAAAGAAAAATGAAATATATGGTAGGAGTAGGACTTATTATTATCTAACAGAAAGTGAGGCCTGCAGTTGTTTTGAACAAGGATGTGAGAAAGAGCCTTGACTTGCAGAACAGGGGTTTTAGGTTTGAACCCTCACGGCACCTTGGTAGTGTATGTGTGAGAAATCCCCCCTCCCCTTTGTAGTTTAGATTATGGCATCGGCTTGTGTTCACTGAACTGATTTGATTAACTTCCCAGTTCGTAGAATACCCCATTAATCTTGTGGATGGAAGGCGTGTATGTTGTTGGCCAGGATTTCTTTTGGAATAGTGAATTATGGACGTTGCTAATTATTTTTCTTTTCTTTCTTTTGGGGTTTCATCTGTCAGCCTTATATTTATTTTTATAAATAAACTCTTCCTCCTTACTGCGTGAACAAAGCTGTCTCTTCCTCCAAATGAGTAAAACGAAGAAGGCCAACTTAATTATTTTCTTTTGGTAAAGAAGCCTTTGTTGCCTAATGGGTAGGGTTAGGGATAGGATTAGAACCGTTTTAATGTAATTAAAAAAAAGAAGGCCAAATAATCTTCTTTCAAATTCCCAAAACTCATTTTAGTTAAATGATGAAGGAACGAAAGATGATTTATTTCCTCCATTTCATTGCGACTTTCCAGAAACTATAAGGTGTGAGACATAAGTTTTTCTCATGGTATAATGTGTTACCAATTGAAGTGCTATAATATAAGTGAATGATACATGTATTATAATACAAATATAAACATCGAAGAATTATAAGAAAAGAAGAAAAAAAAAACTGATATGACCATTTTGTGATCTAAAACCTCATAGAAAATAAGGAATGTTTAAATAATGTTTGCGAGAAATTTCCGATCAGTGTTTAGTCTTGGGAGGGGATCCACTGTCCCTATTTTTCATGTCCTTTCGTGTCCTTGTATAATTTGTTGACACGTGATCACCCACTTAACCCTAATAATAACACTGTTAACCCTTAAGCAAAACAAAGGGCAGTCACAAAGTTCCCCAGCCAAGTACCCAACCTCGACAGCCCCAAACCTAAGCCACACACAACCTCCACCCTGTGGCCCCCTTCTCTTCCACTACCACATCCTCTTCTTCCTGATCTCCCCTCAAATTTGGGTTTCATAATTGGAAGGGTTTCAATTTTGATGGTCTTTCAATTGGGTTTCTGGGATTCATGCAACCAAAAAAATGAAAAAAAAAAAAAAAGGCTTGAATTAGTGATCTTATAATTTTATTGAATGAATTGAAGGGTCCTGAGGTAGTTTGCATTGTGAGGGAATTTCAAGGACGGGAAAAGCAGTGGTGGATCCATAATTTTCGGGTCATAGGGTCATAGTGTAAAAATATTGAATTTGTTTTAGAATAAACTGTTGAGGCATTTTTTTTAGGACAAATGAGTCATTTTCTATCTAATTATTTAAAACTAATAATATAAATTAATAAATTTTGTTATAAAAATACATACAAACACGCAAATGGCGCGCTAGAAACCATTTGTCTAATACCCAAAAGTGAAGACGTTATCATCATGGCGCGCTTCCTGATTCCACAATATGAGACTTTATCTGTCTCTTCTTGATACTCAAGTTTGTAAGACCTCCACCAGTTCAACAAAGTCTCGATTTTTCTTTTTTAGTGCTTCTATATGTCGGTTTGATTGCTTGAGTTGCCCATGCAATTCAACAACTTCGGCCTTCAAGAATGCGACTAGAGCAGTCAATGAAGCACACTCTTGGTTTCTCGCTAGCAGACGTAATCCTACATTTGCTACCGAAGCAACACAGTGAGCTTTAAAAAAATTGGTCTCTTCCGTTGCAATCTTGTCAAACCTCCTTGCCATTACCAAGTTTGCAATGGTGTAAGCATGTTGATAGTTGCTGGGATTTCATTGTGGATATTTGCAGCTTGCACAAAAGTAGAACCGGTGTGAAAATTGGAGTGTGGAAACACAACATTTTCACGTGTTGTTTCCTGGTTTGAAGAAAGAGCAAGGGATAAATTTAAATCTATTGAGGCTCCAGGAATCGAAGGGAACTCCATTTTGATTAATTTCTCTCTACTTTGCTTTTGTTTTCAGATTGAAAGACGTTATGGTTTAAATAGTAATGAAAGAATCAGACATCATCTTGAATAACGAAAGCATGTTAGGATCTCATTCCTTATTCTAGCACCCATGTTTTGGCTTTCTATCTCGAGCTACACACCCATGTTTTCTGCATTTCCACATCAACCCACTTAATTATAAAATAGAAAGAAAAAAAAGAAAGAAGGGAAAGAAAGAAAATAAAAAATATATAACAATATCAATTTAAAAAAAATGTAAATAAGAGTTTTACAATTATACAATTAGTCTATCAAAATTCTTATCAAATATGAGCAAAATCCATGTCAATTACATAATTAATCTAACTAAAATTAATACAAATTAATCTAACCAAAAGTACCTGTGATTTGGACGTCACGACTTAAAAATAGATGTGATTACAAGTTTGGGATAATTTTCGATGAATTTTTCAGAGCACATACGACTTTTAATGAATTTACAATGTTAGTCCAATTAAAAATTGAAATGTGTGCCTTGTTAATACATTATTTCGAAAATGACATTTTGGAAAAAGCAAAAGGAGAGAGAAAATTTTTAAAAGAAGCAAAAATGGACAAAAATGCCTTATTTATTTTTAGATTTACTAAGGAATCCAATACATTTGTATGCTTTGATTTGAAAGTTGAGTGGTTTTTTTGTCTTTTTAAAAATTTTGGCTTTTTCCAAAAGTGAAATTTTTTTTATATTTAAAACCTAAAAAACCTTTAAAAAAACTTCCCTGACACAGGGATGCTAGAGTAAGCAATCCTCTTCCAATGATCTCTCGACAACTGTACCCATTAAAATTGAAAAATAAAATAAATAAAGACTTTGGAAAAGACCAAAGAGAGAGAAATTTAACAAAAAAAGTCAAAATGAACAAAATTGCCTTTATTTATTTTTTGATTTCCTAAGGAATCCTCTACATTTGTATGTCTTTGATTTTAAAGTTGAGAAATTTTTCTGTCTTGTGAAATTTTTTTTTATGACTAAAACCTAAATTTATTTAAAATAAAATATAGTTGCCTCTGCTCATCATCCTATGCAACCCAGCAACTGAAATCCCTTCTCTCTCATATCTCCCTCTCGTTCTCTCTTTTTGCACCGCCCCTCTCCCTCTCCCACAGTGCAACCCAAACCCCCTATCTCTCTGTTTTGGCTTACTCTCCTCTCTCCCTATCTGTCTCTCACTTTGCATCAGCCACATCGGAGGCCGCCAAGAAGAGATAGAAAGAGAGGGAGAGATTGGCCTCGAAATTTGATGTCAGTCACCTCAAGTTCGGAGTTTGGCAAGCTCACCGCCGTTGCCACTGTTGTTGGCGTGAAGAGAGAGAACGGGAGGGAGAGATGAGGCAGATCCGCTCCCGTTTAGACTAAATATCTCTAGTTTCAAGGCTTAAGTAAACAAATTTATTTCTGATTGGATAATCGAAGGATTTAAATCGCGAGAACCACTTCTCCAAACGCAGAAAGCGATCTCCAAATCCCGCCGAAGACGAAAGCAAAATGCACGGACGACCTCGCAAAGCCGCGAAGCCAGAGGATGAAGCTGCTTCCTCCGCCCAAGCCCAAGGGCTTCGCGCTCTCCAGTCTCAGTTGCTCTCCAACCACCACAACAAGATTTACACAGACGAAGCTCAGCAATTGAGCGCCAAGCTCGTCCAGCAGAACCCCGAGTCCTACACGGCTTGGAACTACAGGAAACTCGTCGTCCAGCACAACCTCGCGCAGTCCGAGTCCGATCCTGACTCGCTCAAGTCCATTCTCGACCAAGAACTCGGACTTGTATGTATTTGAATTCAAATTTGCTTTTGTTTGTTGAGATGAAATTCAAATTAGTTGAAATGCTGAAATTGTCGAGTTTTGTGTTTGTGTAGGTAGAAAGCGCGTTGAAACACAATTTCAAATCCTACGGAGCTTGGCATCATCGAAAATGGGTGCTGAGCAAGGGCCATTCGGTTTTAGACCGCGAATTGAAGCTTCTCAAAAGGTTCCAGCAGTTGGATCCCCGGAATTTTAATGCTTGGAATTACCGCCGGTAAGATTTAGTTGCAACTCCTGCTTGAGGAATGAGGAGCCCTCAATTTCAAATTTGTGTTGAATGATATCAATTTACTCATTAGTTTGTTTGTTTTATGAATTTTTTTACCTTCCAGATTTGTAGCTGCGTTATTGAATAGATCAGAGGAGGAAGAATTGGATTACACTAGGGAAATGATAGAACACAATTTCAGCAATTATTCGGCATGGCATAATCGGAGGTATGGCAGTATTTGATTTTAGTCATGAGCATTCTGGTACTCATTTATCAATTATGAATTTAATTGGATTGGAATGTATGATTGAATACGTTGTCATGAAACATGTGTTTTATTTATTTTTTATATACCGCAGCCAATTATATCAGTAGATTCATGTACAAACATTTAACTCACATTCCTTTTTGGTTAGTTTTGGATGCTACTTGTTTTTTGTAGTTAGTGTATATTAACATACATGCATGTTACATTGTCCCAAACCACACATGCAGATGTTAAATTACCAGTTCTTGAGCCTCGTTGGATCTGAGTAAACACTGTAACTGGTTAAAGAAAAGAAAATGTGGAAGGGAGTCATTTTATTAGACCGTGGACTGAAAATTGAAACAAATAATCAAATTTTTGTGAACTATCTCTTACAGCTAACTTTCTATTCAAATTTATTTAAGTTTAAAAGAAAATTCAGCCTTTTAGTAACATCTCTCACCTATGTTTAGAACAATGTATTACTTGTCCCTCCTTGGTTATTTCCAAGAACTTGGAGTGAATGTATAGATAAGAAAAATAAAATTTTGGCGGTTCTGAGTGCAATTTGACATATTGTTGTAACAAATTGCCTTTTTTATTCTACATTTGTAAATAAAAACTACTTTCTTTCCTCTGCTTACTTACAAGCCAAAGGAATGTAGTTTCTTCAAATGTTGAACTGAATATGGCCCTTCTGCTATATTGTACTGTATTGACTTGGTTCCTAGTGTGTTGGTTATACTACTTGCACTAGTAATCTCCAGGCAAAATCAAATTGGAAAATAGAATTGTGTAATTGCATCAAACAGATATAATAAAAAGATAAAATTGATTTATATTTTCCTTAGGATTCCTTGCCATTTTTCTTGGCTTGCACTTTTATGTACTCACTGGTTAGGTTACTAAACAGTTACAACATCCAGAAAAAAGATCAATTTCTGATTGTATGTTTTACCTCATGAAGCATGTTTATTATTCATTGAATTTATTGATCAAATTGCAGTGTACTCCTGTGTAATTTGATGAAGAAAAAATCCCAAGGGTTTTTCCCAAAAAAGAAGGTTCTGAATGATGAGTATGAGCATGTACACGATGCTATTTTTACGGATCCAGATGATCAAAGTGGTTGGTTTTATTATCTTTGGCTTCTTGATCAAATGGTGAAAACAGATGCTCCTCTTCTTGTTGCTTCTTGGCCTGCCCATGAATCTGATGTCATTTTGTCGAGAAATAGGCGCTCAGATGACTCTTCTTTTTCTCCGTTTGATAGTTTCCAGTCTGATTCAGGAACAGTTCCACTGATTCTTTATTTCAATCAAGCTGTTGAAGGTGTAAATTCATCCACTATAACCATTGAATCTTTGTTTTGCACAAAAGATCTTAATTGGAAACCACTTTTACAAAATAACTCCCAGCTGTCCCAAGTTTGGGTTACACATATTAAATTTCCAGATGTAAAGCCCCATTCTTCAGAAGCTTATCAGCTGAAAATTAGTGTTGGGCAGTCTCAGGGCATCATCTCTGCTAGTGGCATTCACTATAGCCATCCTACACAGCTTGCTTTCAAAGTGTGTTTACACCCTATTGAAACTGAACCAGCTACAAAGCAGGGTGGGCAGAGAATTTTGTGGAGAGATGAAAACTTTCATATGTACCAACCACAATCTCAGGAGCCAGATGAAGTAGTTCCTATTGATCAATTAATTATTAATGATCATGAGCCGACAGCGTCAAATTGGCATGCAGAGACTATTGCTAATGAAATAGCTCTCTTCCGGGAATTGTCAGAGCTTAACTGGTTGGCTGGTTACATTTCATGTGCAGCTTTAATGTCTGAATTTCCCATTTTGGTATTATTCCTTATCTCTATAAGTAAAACACTTTTTTTTTTTGCAGTAAAATTGGAAAGCTTACACTAGCAAGGTTATTAACAGCGCATGATGTTATATTGTCTCCACGTACAAGCAAAATGGCCCATTCTGAAGAAGTTCTTGAACTCTATATTGATTTAATAAAGTTGGACCCGTTACATTCTCAGTATTACAAAGATGAGCACAGCTTAGTTTTGCTGCAGAAGGTAATTATCATTTCTCCTAATGTAGTAAGTCATGGTCCATTCTTATTTGTTCATAATGCTGCTACGTGTGCATCTGGATTTATATTCACATTCTGTGATTGTGTCAGTGGCTGAAGGTCCTGAACTATTTGTTGGATTACACTGACTCATAATTTTGCAATTAAATAATCTAATTTCTGCAATGGAAAAGTGTATATATATGTACTTTATATGGTGATGCTGCATGCGTCTGGATTCCCATCATTGCTGGCTTATAGAATACATGCTACACTTATATCCGACATTTTGATTTCTGAAGTGAAAAATATTTAATATATTTGTAAGATTATGTTTCTGTTTGTTTCAATTGGTCTTTTGGGAGAACTGGTCCAATGTAATGTTGGTATTTGTTTAGAGAAACCTCATTTGAATTTTGGTAGGCAACTATTTTTGTGTTTTAGTGACATTTAAGATTTATTAACAAGTGAGAACTTATTAGAACTTCCATTTACTTTAGTTTTCGCATTTTGAAGTTTCATAGTTTGTTATATGTTGCAGGTAACTTCCAACAGGGAGTCTCTGTTAAACCACTGCTTTAGCTATAAAAACTTGGCTTCTTCAAGCATTGGTAATGATATATGTCTACGACTAAGCAAATTATCCTTATCACGAATGGGTTCAATTGAGAAATTACTGTGGGTCCAAATGCTAGACCTCAGCCACAATGAACTTCGTTCAATTGAAGGTATGCTTCTTTTGCTCATGTTGTGCATCTTGTACCCTTTGTGGTGCATCTTGCATGGTTATCTAAGGCTTTGTCTGTACGTTATGCATCTTAGTAGCCAATAAGATGTATTTGATTGTTTTCTGTTGAGAGGAATGTCTTATACTTGGTCCCTTGGACAGGATTGGAGGCCATGCAGCTTCTGTCTTGCTTAAATCTGAGTAACAACAAGCTTGGTAGTTTAACTGCTCTGGGGCCGTTGAGACTGTTGAAGTCACTAGAAGTGTTGGATATCTCATACAATGAGATAGGCTCACACACTATTGATACGACAAGGTATCTATGTTCTACTCCTCTTTCCCATACAGAAGAAACTAGTTGGAACAGTGACGAAATTGTGACTGGGGGTGCCAGTGTGAAAGATAATTGGGAAGCTGTTCTGATATTTAAAAGCATGAGCTTGACACAATTAGCCATTGTGGGAAATGCAATTTCTGGTGAAAACTTCAAGTCGCTTTTGGTCAAGTTAGTTCCTACACTTGAGTGGCTGGATGGTGATAAATTGCATTGACCTTTAATTCTTCGTCTATTTTACAGTTAGCAAAAACACTATACTTTGTTCAATACAGTGGTCCTATACATGTTACATGTTCTAGTCTTTCCCCTGTTATGTTTAAGTTGTCGGTACAGATTTGACTATAGAATGGAACAGTTCAAGTGCAAGCTTCCCGTTAAATTTTTGTTATAGTGAAAATGGAGTTTTGTGTTTTCATGAATATGGGCCGCGTGGAATGGTGTTTCCTTTGCATTGACGGTAAAGACTAGAGTAACACGGAAAAAAAGGGGCAGTGGTGTTGGCAAATTTTGATTGAAATTGTTAGGTAATTACAGAATGGTGACCAAAATTTCTAAAATTATTATCTTTATTACAACGAGAGGTTGGACGTGGAAGAAACTGATCGAGTAACCGCTACCCAGAATAGCATCGATGTAGAATAAGGTGGTGGCTGCACAGGGGATAAATGTCGGAACTGTAGAAACCTTGCAATTAAGAAATGGAGGAATTTAACTGTCAGAGTGATGGAGCCATCTTGTATCCTTCTAGCCACGGTGCCTTGTAATTGAACTGCACAGCCAGATTACAGTGTTTGTTAGGAGCACATAATGTTTTTATCTAAAATCAAAAGGTGAAATGCTTCTTGCATAATCAACTCTTAATGTATTTCTGTTTCTTCTGTAGGTTTACATTAACAAATGTTTTCTTCATACCGTCAAGGTACGTATTTCAGCCAACAAAAGGTATGAGATAGATTTTGAACTCACCAAAACTCTCTGTAACAGGGGCTCTATTAAGTTGCTCCTCCAAATTCATTTGAGACCCATGCAAGCAAGAGCTGAAAATAACACCTGCAAACAGTCCTAGTAGGGCATAGGGACAAATATGCTTGTTCATTTTGTTTGATTTTGACACCATTGACGCCACTCTCTCTCTCTCTCTCTCTCTCAACTGAAATGCAATGAGAAGTGCCTGCTTTTCAATGAGCTCAGAGGCACTCCTTTATACAAGAAGATACTTGAAGCTCTGGCTTCCAACGGACTTCTTTTTGATTTATTAAAGATTAGAAGCTTCATTGGTCAAAGCCACTTGGTCCATCCTTGATTAGGGATTGCAAATTATGTACATACAAATATTCCCTAACTAACTTGCTATTAAAATAAATCAATTAACAATGCTAAAAGCCTTGCACATCAATATTAAGCGGTGATTTAAATAAAATTAATAATAAGCAAATTGTTCTTGAGGAGCACGGTGTCAACCCAGAATTTAATATATATATATATATACACACACACATAAAACAATCAGAAATCTGTTTTTTAGAGAAGACGCATGACAAGGTCAATTCCCACATTTTTGTTCTCTTTGTGACTCAAACCGGGAGGCCTCAACCCATATTTCCTTTGTTAAGCCTACAATTAATTCAGGCCTTTACATTTGTTTCTAATTTATTTAATAATTTTAATCTATTTAAAAACAAAATAAATCCTAGTTAATACATTCTCTAATGAAGTGGAGGATAATTTGTCATCTATTATGTGTTTTCTGTTTTAGATTTATTAACATAAATGAAAAAATATATAAATAAAAAAAGGGAAAATGTGTGAAAGGGTGAGGATGTTGAGAGTATTGTCTAACTTTGAACTGTTAAAGGAGTTAGCATGAGATTATATGGAGTTGAGCTACTTTCCTGATTTGTAATTAATTTTGGGATGGAACCTCAACATCCTTCATAGTATTAGAGCATATATTCACGTGTTGGACCCAACAACCATACGTACTCCCATGTCTTAGGCTTGAAAGTTCTTCACATGTGTAGGGGCGTGTTGACAATATGGGCTCAACTTCCTTTGGAGGGTAACTAGCCAACTTTAGAATGTGGGTTTTTTTAATGTTTTTATTTATTTAATACTAAGTTTCATACCCTTTTACCCTCGTGACATTAAATAGTGGTGCCAAGGTTTGGAAGGTAGGTACCACGGGGGTTCAAACCTAGACTATTGGTCTATAGGCCAATGCAATTTTCCAATGAGAACTTTTAAAATTTTAATCAATCTTTTTTAGGTTTTTCAATGGTTCACCATTTAAGGTATATATTGTGCGCTTGTTGTTGCTGGTGAACTCTTTTATATTTGGATTAATCTCTTGTGGTTACTGCGCTTCCATATTTGTATTAACCTTATATAATTATTTGTATTTATATTGGTCCTTGTGACTTACGAACTTTCGGCTTGAATTATGAATTCAAAATTATCAAAGAAATCACTTTACACTTTTGGCCAGTACAGAGAGACTGCCTAGAAACAAATACTAAATAATTCAAGGGAAAAAGGCATTATTAGACCAAATAACATTAATGTGATTTTGACCCCAAAATGGCATAATCATCTCATCACCACCACTAACCCCCACCCCTATATGCTGATCTTGTGGGTTTTTCATGCCCATGAACTATGGATGCCTCTGCATCGTCTCTATACTGTTAGTTTCGAAAGCCTGCCTCTCCATTCAATGATCTGTTGTTGCAGGCACTAGCAGTCCTGTTGGTTCTACTTGGACTTGTTTGTTCTCCTTCTCCTCATTAAGAATCTTAATTTTGATGTGAATCTCCTTCAAGCTCTGGTCAATCAGCCAACCCAAATCATTCAAAGAAACCATGTTCAAACTGTGGAGGGACTTACCAATCAGACTATGGAATAGCACCCTCGTCATCTCCTTCCTTTGTTTCTTCAATTGTTCATTGGCTTTCTCAATCATCTGCCTCAGAAAACTTTCTTGGTTCACCATCTTTCTGCTTTGTTCCATCTCTAGCATGGTCTTAATTTTTTAAGATCGCATTGCAATTGGAGAGAGGATGGCCAAATCTCATGTAGGCTATAGATTATGGCACATGCTGGAACATCAAAAAGGTTGTTGAGTTCACTCACTTTCTTCATTAGATCCTACTTCATTTTCTTGAATGTTGTTTCTCTACTCAAGTAATTACTGATGTAGGTTAGTTTCACCTTCTTTCTAGAAATGACTCTCAGAGAAAATGAAATGAAAAATGCAAACTAGTAAGAAGATGATGCATTTGTGAGTTTTCTTAAGAGGAGAGCCTACGCTATATATAAAGTAGGAATAGGGCAACCTAATGAATTCTTGGAGATTACGTTTTGAATGAGAATTAAATGCGGGGATATGTTTTGCATTTTTCTTTTTTAATACAAACGGATATTACGGGAGGGGTGAATGAACATTCCACTCCAAATGCGGGAGATTTGGTATTTTATCATAACGAGAATGGGACAAAAAGCTAAACAGGAATGGGGATGAATATGGCATACACACCTCCGATTCGACCCATTACATACCTTTTCTAAAGACAAATGAACTTATAAATGTATAGATGCATTTGTTATTGAATTGATTAATTTTAGGCATGTTTGGATAAAGGATGATTTGGGGTGTGGATTTGGAATTCAGTCCCTAAATCCAAATTCAATTGTTTGGGTCTGCATATTGGTCAATGCAAATTCAGTCCTTGGTTAATGCAAAAATTAAGAATTGAAATTATTAATTAAATGAAAATAATATGATAAATTCACACTTTTTCATATTAAAAAAATTAAAATTAAAAGAAAATTCAGATAATGAATCCTATTTTTATGGAACACAACTACTCATTATCTTTTTTAATTATAAAATAAAATAAATTTTTTTAAAAAAAAAAAAAAGCCTCTAGCAAGTGTAGATGCGTATAGAGAGGTTAGTTAATATTGAATGTAGACATTTCTTTTTAATTTGTTTTATTATTTTAATCTATTTAATATTCATGACGTTTGAGTTTAGGAAATTCTAGAATAAGTGGAAGATAATTTGTTTTCTGTTTTATATTTAATTGTTAAACGAAATGATATATATTATAGTACAATGGGTAAAGGTGTGTTTTGTCATAAGTTTCTTATTTGATTAAAAAAAAATTGATAAATTTCTTATCCCTTTTTTTGGCCAAATTTAGGAATGAGGAGGGGGAAAACTCACACACATTGGCGGACTCACAGAGGCGCAAGGAGGTGCAACTGCACCTCCCCTCGCTGGAAAAAGCTTTGGTAGCTCTAGAAGTTGCCCCTCTGCAGATGCCTACTAACTGTTTGTAAAAATGCATCAAAGAGGCTAATTCTTTTCTTTGGTGAGCAGCCTACACTGCACGTTTATATATATACATAGAGCTTCCATTGAGGGATCCATCAAATAAGCTTATTTGAGGGACACCCCTTGTAGGGCCCACTCCGGATTATATTTCATTAATCCAAACCATCTATTTTGTAGATACTCATTCAAAGATTATCTGTACAAAAAATCACTTGAATCCGATATCATTTGACCATTCAATTGAGTTATTGAAATTTTAGTACTTTATTGAAACACCGTGTTCATTGATTTTGTAGGACACAATTGGATATCGAAACGGTTTCCGATTTGTCTAATTTTTTGTAAGGATGATCTATGAATAAAGACCTAAAAAATAGATGATTTGGATCATTGGAAAAAAAAATTGTAGGATGCCCTAAAGGGCTTTATTTGAGGGTTTCCTCAATAGAATGAGAGACATATATATATATTGTATTTATTTATTTAAAGGATCTTAGCCAAAACAACATCGTTTTGAACTAGGTAAAAAAAAAATTTAATAAAAAGAAAAAGACGCATTGGCAAAGGAAACCTAATACGAAGAAGAAGCTTTACCTCTGCCTCCAATCCAAAGCTTGCACTGTGTTCAAAAGCCATAGGACGACTTTGTGTTGAAGAAGGAAAGCCCAACCCGCTTTGATATTGATAACTTGACACCTCTCATCCCTCCCAGCAAGCCTTAACCTTAAGGTCCGGTTCTGATTTTTTTTTTAATTCTTCAGCAACCGATTCTTTCTTTTTTTGTTTGGTCTTGTTTGGTATTTTATATTTATAATATGTTATGTTTTTATTTTTTTTATTTTTCTGATTTGGTTCTCTGTGTATTCTCACATGAGCAATAGCAAACTCGAGTAAATTAATTATGATTTGTTTGTTTAATTGATAATTTGATATGCATTTTTATTAGATTATTTCATATTGATTTTCGTTAGATTAATTGATGATTTGGTACAAATTTGGTCAATTAATTATGTAATTGACATGAGTTTTTTATATATTAATTGATATACTATATAGATCATAATCAATTAGTAATAGACTTAAGACCCATGTGGTTGACTAATTTTTTTTTTACCTTCTAGCCTTTTAAATATTGACATGCTCCCTTGAAAATGATTCATGGATTCTGCACTGCTCACACACACGGGAACTAAGAGGTTTGAACCCAAGACAACTTAGAAGCACGCCAAAGGCCTGAGCCAATGCAACTAACACCTCGTTAGTATAAGTTTCTTATCCTTTTTCTTAATCAAAGTTTCTTATCTTATCCTCTTGATATTAAACTGTGGTTTCTTTGCATTTTAGTTAATCCAAAATATTTTTCAGATTATTGTTCAATGTTTTCATCATTTGAGGCGTATGCCTTTATATTTATAAATTATACTCAATTACAATAAATCAAAAATAAGAAATCAAGTAAATGTTCCAATATCATAGTGGTTTGACCAAAATAACACAGTGGTTTGACCAAAAAAAAAAAACTCAATCATTTGTGGTTTGAGGCTAAATTATCAAAGAAATCACCTAGAGACGATGTCTAGAAACAAACACTAAATAATTCAAGAGAAAAATACATTATTATACCAAATAGCATTAATGTCATTTTGATCCCCAAATGGCAGAATCATCTCATCCCCACCACCACCAAGCCCTATATGACGATCTTGTAGGTTCATCATGCCCATGAAACATGGTTGCCTCTGCATAGTCTTCATATTGTTCGTCTAAAAAGCATGCCTCTCTATTCCATGATCTGTTGTTACAGGCACTCAATCCTGTTGGTTACTACTTGGACTTGTTTCTTCTCAGCCTCCTCATTCAGACTCTTAATCTAGGAGTGAATCTCCTTCATGTTTTGGTCAATGCTTGGGACATGGCTCGTGTGATTGGGCGATTAGATACAAGGAGTTGGTATGTAGTCTTCTTCTTACAGCCTCCTATGGTTGCAACAATATCTAGAAAGCTCAGTTGGGATAAGAATTAGATGAAAAGGGTTGCTTCGAGGGAACCCAAAACATCCAGGTTAGATAAGCTAATAGTAGGAATATTATCTGCTGTCCCATTAATGAAAACTCATTGAAATTTATACATAGACCAGATTCTACCTAAAAGCATAAAAATAGGAGATACTTTCTCACGACATCTCTCCACTATGACTCCTACAGTTACTCAACTAAAATTTAAAAGACATGCAACTCTATCAGTATTCATCAACTAAAGACATGTAGCCACTACTTTAAACAATTCCACTAAGCACGTGACATTCCTTCCCCCATCTGAAAAATTGAGATCGGGGGAATAGATTTGGGGAAGAGCTCCATCTTTATTTTCCTCCACCTCTTGCCAAACGTCACGTTCACTTTCCATTTTTTTTGTTGGAGGTGGCACTCCTTTGAGTACCACATCTTATCCACTAGTGTTAAATGCCATTTGCAATTTAGGTTAATTAATTTTTTAAAATTTTATTGTTAGTAATTAAATAATATATTTGTCTTATTTAATTAGTTAAATTAGTAATTATATTTTAATTATTATTTATTTAGTGAATAATTAGTATTAAATTTATTAATTAACTTCATGAATTATATTACTTAATAAATAGTAATTCAATTTTTCCCTTTTCTTTTTTCCTTTAATATTCACTAAGTAAAACATAACTACTAATCAAAGTAATTAAAAAAGAGAGCTACTTAAAGGTATAGCTGCGCGACTGGACTTTTCAAATATTATTATTTTGGAGTACAGCCGTGCGGCTGTACTTTAAGATATTCTTTTGAGGTGCTCTTTGTGAACACCCCACATCGAAAATCCACAATCCTATAAAGGTCTTTATAAACAAAGCACTATGATGGTTTGGTAAGTGTGGTTAAAATTGGAGAGTTGGGGTAATGGGCTTGGCTATAGGCTTGGCTTTGGACTTGGCGCTGATTAATAATAATTATATTAATCAAAGACTTGGGCCTTGGGGCCCTTGGGCTTTTGAGAAATTTAATTAAGACACACAAACGAAAATAAGTAATTTATTTTTTTCGTTTTTGACATATCCTTTCAATTTAAATTTGAATGAAATTAGGTTTATAACTGCTGTGGTTTGAAAATTGTACAAAATAAGTTAAAATAATTAATTACTATTTATTTAGTAATTTATGAAATATTCATGAATTACATTACTTAATGAATATGAATTCAATTTTTTTCTTTAATATTCACTAAGTAAATAATAACTAAAACATAATTACTAATCAAAGTAATTAAAAAAGAGAAATTCATATTATGCTACTTAAAGGGTATCGCTGCCCGGTTATACTTTTAAAATATTCTATTTTGGAGTATAGCCGCTCGGCTATACATTATATTACAATTATAGAGTATAGCCGTGCAGCTATACTATTAAAATATTCTATTTTTGGCATATGGCTGCACATCTAGACTTTTAAAATATTCTATTTATAGAGTGCTACCTGGCTATACTATTAAGATATTATATTTATAGATTGGGTGAAAGTTTAATGACTACCAATAATTTTACATTATTATAAGATTATGGTGTTTTATGTACAGGTTATCGAGGGCTTTTGAATTAAAACGTCACACTTTGAGGTTCATTTGTTCTAACCC
Organism: Prunus mume; assembly: GCF_029339155.1. Classification (NCBI taxonomy): domain Eukaryota; kingdom Viridiplantae; phylum Streptophyta; class Magnoliopsida; order Rosales; family Rosaceae; genus Prunus; species Prunus mume. The sequence goes on along the minus strand of NC_142699.1, from coordinate 4,568,238 downwards.
CACCCAATGTGTATTGAACCTAAGTGGTTTAGGTGGGGACAATATCGGTGCATACTAAGATTTAGTAATGGGCTCTTACAGTGCTGGTGACACAAGAATTGGTTTCAGAGTCAAGTTCGCTACTAATTGCACTGAGGCCTTTTGAGTTAGAACTCAACATATAGACGTCCATTAAGCCTACTTATCGGGCATAAATATTGATGCATGCTAAGGCTTAATAGTGGGCTCTTGTATGGCCCGTGACATAACAATTGGTGGTTGAGTTAGGTCAGCTACTAATTGCACTGAGGCCTTTTCAGTTAAAGTCCCTCGTATAGAGGTCTATTGGGCCAATGTATTGACCTAGGTGGATAAAGTGAAGACGAATTGTACATGCTTGGATTCAGTGGTGGGCTCCCACAGAGCTCGTTACATAACAACAAGATCACCAGTGCTAATCGGAAATCCATACAATGAATAATGTTAATCTTATGTAATTCTTATCCAAGAAAACAGAGATACATAGACAGATAGATAGCTTTCGAGGTAATCTGAGCTAGGTAGAGCTATATACAAAGTTAGACTACTTGTAGAGCAAAACAAGATCCACAATTATATGCAATTACAATAAATCAAGTAAATACTTCAATATATATATATTGGAATTAAACAGTGACAAGATTATTAACACACCCACCAACCAACCACTACATATATATATATATATATATATATATATATTGTAGTTTACTTTTAGTGCATAAAATTCATCAAGAAACTAAATGTGAACACAGCTTCGTTTGAAGAAGAGGCTAAAATTATCAAAGAAATCACTTAGCCTAGAAAACAAACGCTAAGTAGTAAAATATTTCAATGGAAAAAGGCATTATTAGACCAAATGGCATTAATGTGGTTTTGATCTCCAAATGGCAGCATCATCTCTTCCCCAGCACCAAGCCCCATGTGCTGTTCTTGAGGGTTCATCATGTCTGTGAACCATGGTTGCCTCTCCATTATTCCTTGATCTGCTGCTGTCGCATGCACTGGCAATCCTGTTGGTTCCAGTTGGACTTGTTTCTTCTCAGCCTCCTCATTCAGACTCTTAATCTTGTTGTGAATCTCCTTGAGGTTCTGGTCGATGAGCCACCCAAGGTCGTTGAGATCGATCATGCTCAAACCCTGGAGGGGCTTCCCAGTGAGACTCTGGAACATCACTCTTGTCATCTCTTTCTCCCTGTTGTCCTTCCTTTGTTTCTTGAGCTGCTCCTTGGCTTTCTCAATCCTTTGCCGCAAAAAACTCTCTTGATTCACCATCTTTTTGCTCTGCTCCATCTCCGGCATGGTCTTGAATTTTGCAAGAACGCGTTGCACTCCCAGAGGGGATGGCCAAATCTCAGGTTGAGTATCATATGGGCTATAAATAATAGCACATGCCTCAACATCACAAAGGGTGCTGAGTTCGCTCACCTTCTTCATCAGACCCTTCTTCCTTTTCTTGAATGTTGCTTTTCTAGCAGAGTCATTACTGATATAAGTCAGTTTCACCTTCTTTCTAGACATGACTCTCTCTCAGACAACAAAAAATGAAATGAAAATTGCAAACTAGGAAGAAGATGATGCTTTTGTTGGTTTTCTTAACAGACAAGCCTATCCTATATATAGAGTAGCAAAGGGCAACCTAATAAATTCTAGGAGATTCCATTTTGAATGAGAATTTAATTCAGGAGATTTGGTTTTTTCTTTTTCTTTTCCCATACAATCTGGTATTACACGAAGGGGGAATGAACACTCGGCTCCAAATGTGGGAGATTTGGTGTTGTATGTAGATTGGGTGCAAATTTAATGACCGCTAACAACTTTACTATGTTAGAAGATTATAGCGTTCTATGTACATGTTCATTTGGACCAATAGTCTCTGAACTTATCCACGAGTTACATTTTAGTTATTTAACTCGTTTTTTAATTTATGTAGTCCTTCAACTCAACCACGCCGGCCTCACAAATTAGTCTTTCTGTCAATTCATTTAAATTGTTTTGTTAAGTTTAGGGGTAGATGAGGAATTTAGAGACATATGATATTTATGGGGTCTACAAAGTGGGGGATTGGTCGGTCTTCTAATCGGTGTAAGAAAAAGTTGTGGGGGAGTTGGGTTACTCGGGGTAATTTAATCAATTTTGTTCATTTATTTTTATTTTTAGGTAATAAAATATAATTTATGGATATAAATTTAGGGATCATTACTCTAAATTAACACTGAAGTTCATCTTGATTTGCTGAATAAATTAGCCATTATCAAATATGTGTGGGCATGACAAAACCAGTGGGGTCTCTAAATAGGACTTATGTTAGGGGAAATGAGGTTTTCACATAATTGGTAATTATGAGTTAGTTATTGGTAGGATAGTGTGAAATCTCAGGGGATTCTATTAGCAAAACTGAAGTTGTAATGTAATTCAGAAAATCTATTAACCTGAGTTGATTGGATAATGAATATGTGATTTTTTTTTTATTGATTTAGGTTATCATGTTTTTGAGTTTCCGACTCGATTCGATTTACCAGTTTAGATGTTCACCCCTAATAAAGTTGCGATTCGATTCACCAGTTTAAATGTCCACCCCTAATGAAGTTGTCGAGTTGCATTTTTCATGCTCGTTGATTTTTTTATGCCGGATGTCTGTCCTAAGGGACTTTTTTTAAACGTTTTCTATAAAATGAAATAATACATAAATAAGAAAAATTCTGATAAGCGTTGCAAAAATTTCCATTTTTCAATCACTTGAATTAATTGGTTTTCTTTTTTTTGACATTACTGGAATTTCGTTTTTCTTCCTCCATGTTACGAGTTACGACTAACAAAAAGACAAAGAAAACCACTCATAATTAATACCGTTGCATTTGCACCACACTGTTAGTCACAAAAGCCTTCTGATCATTCTAATTGAAAAATAAACACAAATTTAAAACAAAATATAAATAAAACCGAGTCGAGTCCAGTCGAGTTGAGCCGAGTCAACTCGTCTAACTCGAACCGAGCCGGTCGAGAGCATCCCTCGCGACTTTCAATCTGGGCTGGACCTTCAGCGCCGCCTCGTAGGCCTTCCTGGCCTCTTCTGTCATCTTCTTCCCCTCGTAGCACTCTCCGAGCGTACAAAACGCCTTCACATTCTCCGGGCTCAGCTCCACAGCCCGAGTCAAATCGGCGATCACCAAGTCAACCTGGCCGCGTCGGTTCATCGACAGCCTGATCTCCGCCCTCTTGACGAGCGCATCGCCGCGCTCCTCCTCAGTGAGGCTCTTGGCGGCGAAAGGGGAGAGAGCGACGTCGATGGCGTCGAGGGCGGAGGTCTTGTAGCCTTGAGAGTCGAGGGCTAGGGCTTTGAGGATGTGGGCGGCGGCGTCCTTGGGGTCGAGGGAGATGGCCTTTTCGGCTTCGTCGAGGGCTTGCTGGGAGAGGGAGGAAGCGGAGGAGGGAGAGGCGGCGGATCGGGCTTGGGCGAGGAGCTGGGCGCCGACGACGAAGTGGCGCTTGGCTTGCGCTTTGGGTTTGTTGCGGAAGCGGAAGCGGAGATTGGCGAGGAGCTTCTGGGGGATGTTGTGGATGGCAAGGAAGGCGACGACGACGACGAGGATGAGGCCTGCTTGGAGAAACAAGTCTTTAACCATCTGCGACATCATTTTGGGATTGAATTGGATTGGACTGGACTAGATTGTTTTGGATGTCTGTGTGTTGGATTTTGGGAATTTTGTTTGTGAATTGTGAGATTGGGATTAGATTGTGAATTGGGTCGACTATGTTGACTAGAACCTGGCTTTTGGATTTGGATATTTAATGAAGCCGCCTTCTTGTTGGTGTTGGGAGGGACCAATGAGCTATGACTATTATTTTGATAGAATAGTGGAATCAACCTTGAACCGCAGAGCAAATGTTCTTAACTACTTGAATTATAGACGTAATTTTTAACAACGCACCTTCTTATAAAGAACTCTCATGTTTGAGTTGAAGATGATTAGATCGCCACCAGCTATCTAATGTACTTATTTTAGATGACTTTATCTGTGCATTAAGAAATCTAGTGTTCACGTTTGGCAACTTGATGCCATCTTTGCTTGCCATCAATTGCTACGGAGATACTTGCAAGAAAACGTTCTAAATCATACATTTTTCTCCTATTTGTGTTCGTGAGTTTTCTAAGCATTTGAGTCTTTGGCTCCGGGTCTCATACTTCTTATGTCTCTCCATGATGCACAAGTACAACTCATGGGTGTGTTGCCGATAACATAATCGTGGAACATTGGACATGCTTGCCTTGGTTATTGAGTTTCGCTAATCTCGTGGTTGCATCATATAATCACGGATAGAAAGATTGTAGCTCCATTTCCCCAAGTTTCGTGTTTAGGGTTTAGATAGTTGCTTGATTTCTTGAAAAAAAGATTATAGTTTTTTTTTTTTTTTTTGGGTTGTTGTTAAAGTTAGGAAGAGGAGGAGGGAAAACTCATATATATGGGTACTATAGAGGTTTGAACGAGGATCACTTGAAAGCACACCAAAAATCTGGACCAATCCAACTAACACCTCATTGGTGATTATAAGGATGCTTATCTCATCGATTCAATCAACAATCTATCTAATGTTATTTTAGCGAATGAAAATTTGAATGCAATTAGGATCGTTCTAAAGAAAGAATAAAGGAAATCAATTCGACTTGGAATTCTGTCCTTTTGCCATGAAATTTGATTGAACTTTGGAATAAGTAACAACTGAATATACTGAAGAAAGTTAACTAGGTTAAACAGCATCATCCAATCCGAGCATATTTGCACTTAACCAAATTTCTTTTCCGTTGTGCTTAAAATTTTGGGTAGGAGTTGCCTACAGATTTTGCCATTGTAATATAAGAACATGCTTTCGTAACAAATCTTGTATAAGTGCTTAAAGATGTTCCCTCCATTTTTCTGCCATTGTAATATAAGAACATGATTTAGTAACAAATCTTGTGGAAGCCCAGATGCATATCAGACTTATCAGTTACAAAACAAAATACAAATCAAAGTTGAATTCCAGCTCCTCAATCAAAACGAACCAAACCGATTTCTTCTTTGAATTGAAATTGCGATACTGATGCAAGTTCTTCCCTTCTGATTCAGACAGATTTGAGGGGGTTCTAAATAGCTTATCACGAAAACGCTGGCCACACTAGAAACTCACATAAATACAGAAGGAACTATATTCATTTCCCATCAGTACATATGAGGGGTACAACTGCTTTCTAATTGGGTTAGACAAGAAACACTTGTATAATTGCCAAGAACCAAAGAAGCTCAGTCAGTTGTAGGGATTTAACTACCGAAAGTATAACGATCAACTCTTCGATTCAGCTATGGGCAGAGGCACCCTTCATTTTCCGCCCACAGGTACCAACTGCAGAGGAGACTTTAGCAACCTCTTTAGGGACTCAACTATACTAGCAAAAGACGGGCGCTGAGCAGGATCACTGCCAAAGACAATACACAAAATGAGAAACTAAACATACAAGTCCTGTCAAGAGAGATAAAGACTACAATCAGTCTGTTTGTAGATAAAAAGTAGGCAAGGAAAGATCTAAGTGATGCTGCCACCTGCAAGTTCTAAAATATGATGGAAATGCTCTTTCAAAGCACTGCATCCAAATATTTCGTTGAATAAAAGTATTAATTGTTAGGCAACCACTAGATCAAGAAGCTTAAGCTGGGGGGGGAATGGGCCGACATTGTATATCAAGCTCACACTAATCTGGTATTAAAGCAGTAAAAAACAAGGTGTGGTTGAATTCCAGTTAATGTCTGCTGTCTTAGTAGCTAATATCCTAGATGGCAACATATACAAAGAAAGACACCGCCGAGCATTATCCAGGGCTTCGCCAGTATTGTCTCGCCAACCTCAGCTAAGTGCATTTGAACAAATTCTAATGCTAACAATGTTATATATTTGATTCGCTATAGAACTTGGGATGAGAATAGACGGCACATAGATTTACTGCAAGTAAAGTGAGCCTTAGCCACATTATTCTTCAACGTTATACTGTTCACACCACATGCAGAAAAGAAAGACCTCTTGGATCAACATATGCATCTAGAGGGTCCTAGAGCCATTTCTTCTCATCAGGTCATCCTTAAAACATGGCAAAAAAGGGAGGACTTGCGTAGACTTACTCAGCCCAGCAGGATTCCATAAGTGAAGCCAACATTGGCGGAGTATTGGCTGGGATAGCAAGCCTTCTGTTCTGGAAGGCAACAGCCCCAACTACCTGAGACATAGAACAAACTTGTTTACAAAAGGCGAAAAAATTGGAAATAAAGATTTGAAGTTGACATTTAATGTGCAGGAGAAAGCACAATAAAGTAGATGCAAATCATGACTCGTACCTGGGCGGGGCTAAGACCACTCCAAGGTTGTTCCATTGTTACAAGTTCCCAGAGGATTACTCCAAAACTGTAAACATCAGACTTCTCATTTGAGGGCTCTCCGCGAAGAAATTCCGGAGCCATCCACTCGGGCTGAAAAGAAAAATTCGTGAGTTACATGTTAATTGATGCACTGCGAAGTAAAATTTCAACCTGCAAAATATTGATAGAAATATCTGACTTTATATGGAGAACATAAAAAAAGAGTTCATAGTCATTTACTCAAAGCATTCATACATCACCAAATGAGGAAAGAGACTAAATGTGAAACACAGGAAAAAACAAAACAAAACAAGAAAAATGTTTGAACACCTCTATATTTTTTAAGAGAAAGCTCTACTTGATAAAAGAAATTATGCGAAGTGGGAACTTCATGATGGCAAAAATCAAGAATTTAATCCCTGTAACAAGTATTTATGAGACAAAAACCACATCAACAAACATTGACCAATCTGCATCCTATTCGTAGGAACAAGGAACTGGACTACCAGATCATTCATTAACATAAATAAAGATTAAACATTGGCCAAAAGAAAATAAATAAATAAAGATTCATCAAGGATGATAAAGATTTTCCGGTACGGTCTGGTTTGGCAACCTTGCTCTGATTGGAGAGCTATAGGCACCACCCCAAAGGCTAGTTGTGCACACTTGCGCGCAACCTCTGTGTGTGTGTGTGTGTGTGTGTGTGTGTGAGAGAGAGAGAGAGAGAGAGAGAGAGAGAGAGAGGAGAGGCTTACTGTTCCTGCGACAGACTTAGATGAGATGAAAGTGTTCGCCTTAAATCTGGACAACCCAAAATCACATACCTGAGGATAAATGAAAGAGATTAATTATGTCCACAGCATGCCAATTGGAGAACTCAAAGCAAAATGTTAAACCGTTTTTTGTTAACGTACCTTCGCTGTCCAATTTTTATCAACTAACAAATTGGGAGATTTAAGATCCCAATGGACGATAGGAGGGTTAAGACAATGGAGGTAATTGATCCCTTTGGCCTGCATTGAAAACAGCATATATAGTTTCACTAACAGCAAACACAGCAAGTGAACAAAAAAACAATGATGATTAATTATACGAACCACATCCAATGCCATGCGCAACCGCCTCCTCTGATCCAGAAGTTCCCCAGAAGCTGGCCTGTGTATGAGGCGATATAGACTACCCCTGCTCCACGGACACCAGGATTGTAAAAGGTTTAGACACAAGAATGGCTATGGAATTATACACAGAAGAACTAAAATGAATTGAATACCTAGGCAGATATTCTGTCACTATTGACAGATGTGGACGCTTTGTAACTGCACCCATGAAAAGGACTACATTCGGATGGCGGACACGTTTCATAATTGCAACCTGAATACAATGTGAAAGTGAACTTCAAGTATGATCATAAACACAAAGCACAATACACAATAGTAAAATAAAGGCTAAGATGTGATCATCTACAATCTGATGATCTGTACAGAACATGGAAATCTACCTCTCGTAAAAACTCCTTCAATTGATCATCATGGAAATCCTGAACAGTTAGCACCTTGACAGCAACATCCTGCATTGGACAATCACTAAATTTTACTAATTTAAGGAAAATATTCAACAAAGAAAAAGCTTTAACAGAAAACTGCACTGATGTATTGCAAGGAAGCTATTCAGCATCCAACTGAAGACATCTCAAGAGTAAGGAACATATTAAGCAGAAAACTAAATTCCACTCAACCATCTAATCAAATTGGTGGAAACACCAAAAGTTACAAAACCTACCCCAAAGACACAAATAAAAAATAGAGCACACACAGAGGCCAAGCTCTACAATGACATGCTATTAAGCAATCTCATTATATGCATCACTCATAAAATTAATCCACTTGAAAGGGCCACGCATATAGAGCAGATTAAGTATTCATGTCATATCCAAACGAATTTTTACTCAGAGAAACAAGTAATCACCATCAAATCACAAGGAACAAATTACTAACCGATCCATTCCATTCAGCACGATGCACTGTCCCAAATGAGCCTGGAAAAAAACGAAGCATAAGATTTCATGAGGAAAAGAAGTAGTGGTTGAGTAATAAAAAATGTAAAGATATATCCGTGTCATAAAAGAAAAAGGGGGAGATGAAATACCAGCTCCAACGCGCTCTTTGATATTTAACTCGTCCCATGAGATCTCAAGCCAGTCCATTGCAAGAGAGGGTTCAAGATTCAAGTACCTGGGGATAGTCACAGCAGTAATTCTACCTTGTTTCACAAGTTCACCATGAACCCCCTCTATCTCTGATTGATTGAACACACGTACTTCAGGTTGCTTGACACTGTTGCTTATAACCTGACTTCTTGATACAACAATCTCCTTTCTGTACGCTTGTTGTACAACAATATTTTCTTCGCCAATTCTAGCAGATTCCTCTAATGATGCCACGGCAGCAGCAGCAGCATCCGCAACATCAAGAGCTTGAGAAGCATCACCCTGGACACAAGATGGCATGGTACTTTGAAGAAGGCAATTTTGAGCATTTCCTTTCAACTCCAAAGGCACCAGAGAAGATTCCATCCCAAATTTAGTTTGATCAACTGGAAGCAAACTGCTTTCCGTGATGACCTGACCTCCCTCCCCACCGCCTGCAAGAGATAGATCTTTACCCATTTAAGAAGCTAAGGTTTGCTTTATTTTTGCAAAAAGGATAAAGACAGTAACAGGCATTTTGCAAGCCATCATAAGTGAAATCAGGCTACATGATAAATGTTTTCTTTTCTGTATCAATACACAAAACATAAAGTCTAATGGCAACACCAACAATATTGCTAACAACAACCACTACGTTAGCTTACCCAAATATAAGCAAAAAAACCAAAAACGATATTGGCCTATTGTCAAAGAACTCAAGGCAAAGAGGCAAAGGAATATAGCCAGGGAGCGCAAATATTTATGCATTCATATCAAAGTGGCAATTTAATGCTACGCACAAAGACCCATCCAGTATCATAACTTGCAATTAAATCTTTATCACTGATATGGATCACCACGTCAATGAATCAGTCAACAGCACTGTATCCTATCAGAGATACAAATTATATGTAAAAATAAAGTTCTATATATTCGTTAAGTAACAACGATTTCTTCACCCAGTTCATTCAGCTTCCCTTTGTTTTCTAATACTTAAAGTAGTGGAACATATATCTTCAAGATATGAAAAACATAACATACCTGAATAGAATGGATCTTCGGGAGGAGCACGTGTGTGCTTTGAGTTCGTAAGTTGGCAACATAATCCATTATTCCTGTAAGGTTGTTGGAATTCTTTTAGATGAGAAATTTGAAATGGTGAAGGTATCGTAGAAAGAGATCCTCCATTTATTGAGGAGTCTGGACCATGGAGGTTTCCTGGTTTCCCAACTAGATCAACCACATATTCCCTGTTAAGAAATACATATACAACCATCAAATTAAGCATGAAACAACATTTGTAAATTAATTTAAGTTAATAAAAACTGAACATGTGACATAGTACATAGAATCAATTATATCAAGGTCCGCCATTAACACAACCTGGTATGACAGAAGATAAAGTGAACGTATTTGACACGAAATTAAGTCATTCTGAGCTTATGCCTAAATCTTTTCAACATCAAATGTTATGGGAACAGTGAATTTGAGAAACAACAGTGTGTTACTGACCAATTCTGATAATGTATAGACCAAAAGACAACAGATTGACACCCTTAAATTATAATTCTATAAAGAATATATTCTTACACAACATTCGAACAACAGATACTAAAAGAACATAAGCGATGAATTAGACTGTCAATATCTGCGTTTCAGAATGAACTTAAATGCCAAATCATATTAACAACATAATATTCTGCAAGCAACAAAGCATTGCACACAATTAAAATGCCAACCTCAAAACCTGCCTGTCATCTTCAATTTTGACAAGACAAGAAGACCGATGATCTGCCACACAATACTTGCAACCACGAGCTATCCGACAAGGCAAACCTATGTGGTCTGCCAAATTCTGCACATGGAAAATATAGACTTCAGATATTAACTCCAGAATATGTCAAACTAATGAAAAATATTTCATATGCCCTTGAAGTATGATCAGCCCACACCACACAAACATATACGAACCCACAGGCGACGTGATGGTCGATGTACCTCATTTTGACCAATCAAAACGCAAGAGAGTTGCATGAATTATGTGGGTTTATTTCAATATCAATTCATTCTGTTTAAAAATGACATAAGCAGTCCTGTAGGCTCCTTTAACACAATTCTGTCATTTCCAAGATATATCATTGCTCTTTGTCCATCTACTGCTCATTTGTACACTATATACTCAAAAGTAGATGACGAAACAAGAAACAACAACATTAAAATTTGCAAAACATTTGACTAGGTGCAGAAGGACAGGAATAGGCATGATCTTCCCATTTAAACCCCATAAGAATCATATCGCCAAGAATTTTGTTAGTTCACCTCGAAAAGCTACATATACCTCACCGAATGATCAGAGGATGAAAACTCATAGCTCTATATAATTGTGTGTCACTTGATGCTTCTAATTCAGTTGCATTCTCATGTGAAACCCATGCATCCTGTTCACAGATTCATGTATGCTCAAACAGTTCTCGTAACAATTAGGATACATGAGTCCTGAATTTTACTACTGAGACACATTCAGCAAAATAATCAGTTTTGAAGCAAGAAAATGAATTTTGAGAAAGACATATCACAACAAGTGCACTATCCATTAGCTTGTAAACAAGGGCATGCATAATTGTAAATTAGAACAAAATCAGAAGTTAGAATTGCTATCCTGGGTGAAACACGCTATAAGATGTAATCCAAGAAACGTCCCTATGGAAAACTGTGCCTTAGAATGAAGGCAACTAATTTGTACTACCTTTCAGATAACACTCATATACTTTTACAGTCAATTAGGACCATGGCTAGTTCTCTATCTAACAAGAATTGGTCCCTATGACACTGCTACCTCACATTTATATCCTTCTTCAGCAAAAGAAACCAGGATGTTCTTTGACAAGTATTCTGGGGGCTACAATTTCTAAAGCAGCACAATAAATTGGTGACGAAGTGATGTCCCCTTTTGGCCAGTTCAACTCTAATGAATAAGCTGCTGCAAGACATTTACATGACTGCCTCTATGACACACTAAGGGAGTCACTAGACTCTTCTTTTTTCCCACATATACAATGATAATATGTTTGTTCTCCTAGATAGCATTCTCATATCGCACATGTGCGTCATGTAAAAGATCAAAACAAATCTACAATAGATTTACTGGCAAACTAATCGACATATAGATGACTCAATTTCTTTATCCAAATAAAGACATCAACTTAAATGTAGAACATACCACTCGTTATCTACAACATTAAATATGTCGAAAACAATTAATTTACAATTGGTACAGTAGTGCCAATCAGAATGAACAAGGTGAAGATTATAAACATAAATAAACAAACCAATGAGGTACCTTGAAAAGAATGGCACGATGCCTGCAAAGCCCCATTGATAGGCTGCCAATGGGGAGCACAATACACTTATGAAAATCCCTCAATCTCTTGCTAACCACTTTCCAACGCATGTGCAGATCTCCTTGCTCCGCAGGATAATTACCCCTTCAAATTGAAGTGACTCAGAAAAATTATAATCAACGAACCAAATATGTGTGTCAAGTTTTAAAAGGGGGGAAAATTGAAACCCACCCCATGTAAATGGCAACAAGCTTGCCAAGTTTCTCCACCAACACTAAAGTATTCTCTGAAGCACATGAAAGTTCATGTGCTTTATCTTGAAGCTCCTTCAGACGAGAATCCCCTTGTTTATCAACAAGAACAACCTCCATTGACGTCTCACCGTGTTTAATTTCTTTAAGCGACGTCAAGGACGGCATTCGCTTACCTTCCTCGACATCATTGCACATCACCCATAGATATGGATTCATTCCCAAAATGTTGTAGAAACCATCAGATATCTTTTCATTGTATGACAAACAGCCACTAACCTGAAAAGCATACAGGCAACAATCTACGCATTAAACATCAGTTTTAAGGTTAGACATGTACCAATTTAGAAAACATCTCAAGTCAAAATTCCAAACTTAAACTTCAAAGAAACATGTCTAGTTGTACCAGTTCCCCAAAATCTTAATATATGGAATATTTTACTCAAGGACGTAATGTTGATACAGAAAAATACTTTGATATTGATCATTGAGAACTAAACCATATATCAGATTGAGTGGCATGTTTGTTTAAGATGAGAGTGAGTGAGAGTGTGTTAGAGAGAGAGTAAATACCCAGAGCCGATACGACACCGTTTCAGCATCGGAAACCTCAAGTGCAGCACTCTCATGCAAGAGCAATGATTCACTACCAAGAGTAGCATGAGAACTAAGCCTCTTAGCCAAAAGAAGCTGCAGATAATAGCTCTCTTTATACCTTTCTGCACCAAACTCACTTTACTACTCTCCTCCTCCTCCTCCTCCTCCATATTCCTCGTCGTGGCCGACGAGTCCTTAACATCCCCGGAGAAGTTCCCATCCAACGTCGTCGTTCCAGAGAACAAGCTCCCGCGTAGCTACTCCCGCTCGACAACCTCGGCAGCGACACCTGCCGGTCAAAGCTCCGGTCAACGCTCCTGTCCTTGAGCCGTCGTCGTTGTAGACGACTCCGGCGGCTGCGGCGGAGCAGCAGCCTCATGGTGGTAATCATGATCATCATGATGAGGCTGCGGGATCAACAGCTCCTGATCCTCATCCACCAGGTGGCACGAGGAGATCGAGGATGACGACAGCCTCGTAGCCCTCAGGTTATGCCCAGCGCTCGACTTGGATCGAGCGCTGGGACCCTTCTTCTTGTCATGGAGGAACCAGTCGCAGAAAGCCGCCAACTGTGGCTTCTTCAGGTGGCCGCCCGTGAAGTACTGAATGTCGGGCTGCGCACTGTCATCTCTGGAAGCAGCTGATGATTTGTACAAGTTGTTGGTGGCAGTTTTGGGCACCTTTTGGTGTTGTTGATCGTGATCTCCATTTTCAAAAGCGTCGCTGTCTTTGCGCTTCTCGTGATCGTTGTGATCTTCTTGCAACAGCTGCTTGGAAGACGAGTCGAACCTGCGATCCGGGAATTGCCTCGGGAAGAAGTAAGTTGTTCTGTGAGGCATTTTTCAGGGACCGGGAAAATATAGTAAATAATAACAAACTCCCCCAAAGTCCTAACCGTCACGTGCCACCTCACGTGCGCCAACCCGAAAACTTCCTCCGACGTCGTTTCCCAGACTCAGATTACTCCAATATACTCCCCAACAAGAAGAAGAACGATCTCAAGATATATATATAAATAAATATATATATATATATATATGTGCTTCAAAGAGAAGACCCTACTGATAGTACAATCGCTGTGTATGGCTTTGGTTTGTATTTTGTTTTCAAACCAAAGCGCATTCAGCTGCAGGTGAATAAATATTTCTGAACAGATCGACCGCTCTGAAATTATCCCAAGCTTCGCTTCGTCTGTGTTTTTTTTTTTGGTTGTTGAGGCCAAGCTTGAAGCGGTGGAAAAGCTAGCTAGCGAGCTAGCTGTGTGAATTAAACAATGCTTTAGATGAGAGAGAGAGAGAGAGAGAGAGAGAGAGCCAGCAATGGCGGTTTCGGTTTCAGAGAGAGAGAGAGAGAATGGAGAGGGCCAAAGTGGGCGTTGGAGTATTTTAAGCGAATGGGAGGTGATGAAAAAAATATACAAATTTATAAATAAATTCAATCCTACATGTATTTATAAAAAAACTCAAATACTATTTAAACATAGAAACACATTTAAAATTAATCTCAAATTAACAATTGTATATTTTTTGAGTGTGTTTATAAATGAGTTTTGAATGTGTGTAATGATAGATTTTAGGTGTGTTTATAAAGTGTTTTGAGTGTTGAATTTTTTTATAATTTCAGCTCCTATTTTTAATATTTTAGTGAAATCCCCAGAAAAATAATACACGAGGAGTTCTTCACCAAGGATGATGAGAGAGTGTGAGAGGCTAAAAAGCGCACGGGGAGTGAATGCGCACCCCTTTAAAAATCCCTCCACGTCAAATTATAAACCAAACTCCTCGCGACACGCGAGCCTAGGACGCCAGCGCGCGCACTGCGCACCCGGCGTAACTTAGAGCGGGGCAGGCTTCGAATCGCGGGGTTATGATTCGCGTTGCGTGATTAAAATACTGTTTTCTTTCTTTTCTGTCGTACAGAAATGGCAACGCCGGGGAGATATCGTCTTCGGAAAACACGTGGTGAAATGACGGAATCACCCCCGCCTCCTGTCGCCTTTTTCTGTGCTGTTTTTGGATATGTTGGCATGTGACGGGGTTGTTGGGGGTTGATACCGTGTGACGGTGATGCGTCGTTTTTGGGTGTTATGTTTTGGAGGTTAATGCGTTTTGGGTGGGTAATCTTTTTGACCCTCTTCCTCTCTCTCTCTCTCATTCACTTGGTATGCGTGATGCTTTCCACTTTATCATCGACTTGGTTTTTTTTCTTCTTCTTCTTTTGTTGTTTTCTCTAATCTAGCCTCTGCTACAATTAGGGTCGTTAATTATTGTTTCCAAGAGTGCATTTGCGTGCATATCTTATCTTTCTAGCTCTGCCTAGTTGTTTGACTGTCATGGAATTATGGATAAGATATTGGTCCGTACCAAGCAATTTGTAAATATTATCTTGAAGGCATGAGGATCCAAATCCTATAAAATTTGCTTGTTTATTATATTGGAAGTTCAAAGTGCCTCATTTGAGCAGGCAATGTGATTGTAATTGGTATATTACGATATAAAGATACGTGGGATTTTCACATAAAGAAGAAAAAAGAAAATATAAGCGGAGATATATTATTTATGTCTATTATGACAACGGGATAATTCAATCTAATCAAAATTACATATCCGTTACAATCAGATTTTGAATTCACCGTAAATAAGTATTGTCATTCAATTTATGTGAGCTAAATTTTTTTAACCTCTTTTTAGACTACTACCACTAATTCAAAGACTAATTGGTATAGGCTGAATATCCTTATTTTAAATATCTTTCTAAAAATGTTTGTTTATCGAACAATTTTTCAGTCCTTTTATAGCCAAACAACTTGCATCCCGCCTTTGTGGACCATCTTCAATCCACAGGGGCATACCATCACATGAAATAGCAGTCTCAGCCAACTTATATGGATTACTTTATTACAACAACTTGGTCTAAACTGAAAAGAAACATGAATCAAAATGTGGGGTGATTTAGTAAAGATTAGTGAGCATAAGTTTGAAATGGTTGACGCATTCAAACTTGGTCAAATCCCATTTAAATATTTTGCTTTTTTTAAATTAATGTCAATTTCAATTTTATTGTGATTTTGATTTTGATTGCTTTTACATTATGGTTCTGTCTTATTCAAATTCTAAGTAAGTAACATGTCATTACATTAGTATCATAGTTCGATATAGACCATTGCGCAATTACAAGTAAAATTATCAATCACCTGTTTTATTTGAGAAATTCTGGAATTGCATTCATAATTCAGCAAAAAAAAACACCATTAGACACAAATGACTAATACAAACTAGTCACAAATGATCATTACAATAACGGAGCGATCTAACATCAAAATTAAGACAATCTAAAGCTCATCCATTAATGATCACACATGATTGAAGAAACTATCGCATAGACATCCCAACTAAAAGTGCAAACTCAAAACAATAAAAAATAGATAAAGCTTGAAAAAAATAAAGCATAACAATACAAATAAAACTCTCACAAAATAGATGTGGAAAACTCTCATAAAGGAGATGATAGAGTATGGCTTTATAGAAAGATGGAAAAGGAGTAGAATAATACAAGAAGACGTTAATGAAAGAGTAAGGAAATGAAGGAAAGTTTCAATTACATTCAGCCTATGCCAAGAAACGACTCATTACATCTTTATAGATACAGACAAGGAAACCCTAGATGATTGGGGACATGTGGCAACAATCCCAAGGTAGATATGCTACTCATTGTTATTCTCTTAGTGCTAAGGAAAGACAAAGGACACTGGTACCATAACCAAGTGGGCCTTCGAGATGTTGGGCTTACGGGTCTGAGAGGAGAGGCAGGTCTGAGAGGTGAGGCTGTACCAGGAGAGGTGAAAAATTCTCACAAAATGGGAGGAAAAAACTACACAAAAACCCCAAAGAGCCTTTTTGACTTATTTCAAACATGAAAAAATCACAAAAAAGATGGTGGTAATGATCTGACATTGAAACACAAGTGAAGATCTGATGCTGAGATGCATCTACCTATGACGAGTGGAAGGAAAAGCATAACAAAACAAAGACAAATAGGGGAAACCTTCTGTCTCTGAAAATATAGGGAGAGAGGAGAAGAGAGGAAAAGGGATAGGGGAGAGGGAGGAAGAACAATGGCATCCTCTCCCCTCAAAGTGAAAATGGCTCTAGAGTGTTTTTACGAAGAAGAGGATTTTCGGGCTATCAATTAGCTCTTAGCTAGTGACATTTCTTTTTCAAGTGTTACAAAAGTTTGAAGTTGAGTTTCCAAACACTCCCTTATTGAAGAAACTAAAACCATGTGTGCCTAAACTATCGTGGGCGTTGTCATCAATTTCGTATTGTTGTATGATTTGAATCAAATCCTACACCTCAAAAAGCTTGGTTTGTTATACCGCGTGCCATGACGTCACCAAATGGAACATGTTATGTTCTTTTTGTTTCAAGGCGTTGTAATATCTATCCCAATACACAAGGCGACGCTACATCCTTGATGTTGTGATATATAGTCCACAAGGGTAACATTGAGATTTCATGTACGACATCTAACAAAGACGGTTCATTTAATTAAACCATAGGTTCACGTAAAGAAACAATATGATGACTTATTATAGAGAGAAGTTGGTATACATTAATGAGAAGATCATGTATTTATATATATTTGTGGGACTCGGTTCATTCGCGTAATACAATGCACTGGAGAATGTGGTCCTTATCTAAACCCAACACAAGAATAATAAAAAACCAATTAATTACTTTTTGTTAATTAATTCATGAATTAATTACAATTAGATTCTAGTAATTCGTCTTACTGATTGCTAAACTGGCCAATCATGTGGAGACGATCATTTGTTTAGTTTTTAATTGGTGGAATTATGGGTTTAAATAAGCCCCACTTGCACATCAAATGACCGTCTTTAGGAGACAAAAGAAGGAAGCCTTGCTGACCACATTTTCTACTTGGAGACGCGTAATTCTATTTAAAGAAAGGAAATGCGGTCGCAGAAAAAATAAAATAATTCGGACCTCGAAAGAAGAAAGCAGACTGACAGCATATTTAATTTTTAATGCATAATATTTCACTGACTTTCTTGAAATAATAATATATATATATTTTTTTGTTTTCTGTGAGAGCCATTGGCATAAAGATCCTGAATTGTGGAATGCTTTGTAATGTACGGTACGTTTGTTAGTTCACAACTGAAACGGATGAAATATTGGTGGTGATGATGAATTTTATAACAATAAATTTTGTCCAAGATAATGGGAAAAATGAATGAATAAATCTAGCCCATCTTGCACAAATAGCGAGAGCTGTTTTGTAATAATTTTTTTTTTCGGTTTTTCGAGAAAGCCCAACAATTAGGGCCCAAATCATGCATAGGAAAGGACCACAACGGGTGAAACTTCCTAAAGAAAAGCCCATATTAGTAGAAACATGTGATTTTCCTTATAAGCCCAAATAAAGAAAATCAAGAAGAACATCATAGCAATTCCACTCATGGTGTCATGGCTAAAGGCAAAGACAAGGAATGACAGACACTATTTACGTGAATAGTGACTGCCCTACTCTTTTTTATTTTGCTTTTCCACCCATTGCCATGGCAAGTAAAGATAAGCACTATTCATATGAGATATGATGAAAGAAATTTGTATGGAGTTTTTGTGTGGGAAGTGAAGAATATAAAAAAATCTGATTTTTTTTGTATTTTTTTAATATTTAAATTGATCACTGACGTCACATTGACGTAATTATGAGATCAACAAACCCAAGTAGCAACTCATACAATACTTGCCTTTGGGTTGGGATGAGTAAATTGGGCTCATTTTTGGTCGGGAATTTGTACTTTTGGGAGTTTCACTAAAACACCCAAAATGGGGGTTGAAATTATAAAAAAACCCAAGCACTATTGAAACATATAAACACACCCAAAACCCATCATTACACACATTCAAAACCCATTTATAAACACACCCAAAAAGTTGACTTTGGGGTTGATTTTGGGTGTGTTTCTATGTTTAAATAGTGTTTGGGTTTTTTTTATAAATACATGTCTAGGATTGAGTTTATTTATAAATTTGTACTTTTATTATTGGAGGGCTTGTTCCACACTTGGACTCTCTTCTACCCTGGTAAATGAGTACCGGTGGAAGTGCTCTCGCAAAGAGAGGTTTGTAGAAGAAGGCATGAGCTCTTTTATATACAACTCATTTTAGAACTAATCTCATGCGATACTTGAGTTTTTATATATAAATGTTATTTTATAAATCTCAATATAAACTTTCATTGAAAGTACACTTTTAGAACAAGTTGAATGATAGCTTGTATATGGGGATTTAAAAATGATGGATAGAGATCCATTTAGAGCACAAAAGAAAGTTATTAGAAAAGTTATTCTACATTGGCCTATGTCAAAGTCGTGGACGTGGAATAGGTGAGATCAAATTGAGATGTGAGTTGAGATGGACACATGAGAGAGCTACCTCGTTATTGATGTTATCATCATTAAGTCAATATTTACATGTTATATTCCGTTTATAATAAGCAAATGAGGTAAATTCTTAGTATTAACCTAAGTGATTAGGGAAAGTATGGGTGGGCATAAATCCAACTAAATTGACCAATCTGGACCCTAATGGTTTGGTTTTGAACTTTTACAAATTGGCCTAACTTGAATTGGGCCCTCTACTTGTATATTTATATTTATTTCATTTTATTTAACACACGTAGATAATAAATATATATATATATATATGTATGTTGAATTTGAAGTTTGATGGAACTTTGAAGTTATTTGCATGTTGAATTTTAGGATGGTTTGATATGCTAGAAAATGAAGAAAAAAAAATGTAGCAAGTTATGATTTTTGTTGTAATTGGTTTGGTTAATTTTCCTCCATGATTTTTGTCGAAATCAAACCGAAATAAACCGTTCTATTATAATTGATTTGGCCGTAATTTTAGAGGTGAAACCAATCCAATCCAGACTATGGCCACCCCTAAAAGAAGGTGGATAAATAAATTAGGATTATGATATATCCATGTATGATTATCTTCAATGTAACAAATGAAATGCAAACGAGTTAGTTTTGTAGGTGACCCAAGTTATATATGATGTGAAGTCGACAATTAAGTTTTGACCCAAACTCTAAAGCCATACGATACGAACCTACTTATCCACAGTCGTATGGATGAAGCTTCTTGCTTTATATTATTAATCAATTTATTAAAGGAAGGCCAACGACCAATTTGCATGCTCAAATCAGACTTCAGATTGTTATGCTTGCTCTTTTTTCCTCATCTACTTATGTTTTTCTTTTTGGAGAAGACACGTTTTATAAAAGGAAATGAATAATGCTATGGCAGCTTGTAAGCTTCACCGACAATAAACGACGACGTTTTTGGAATCGTTTTGGATGGTTAATAATTTTTTTAACTTTTATCGTTGATTTTTGACTCCCAGATAAACCACACCCGCTAGATCATCAACCACCACACTAGCAGGGGCAATCTCGAAATTTAACGAGTTTTTGGGGTTTATTATATTTTCTTCCTTTCTTCTTCTTCTTCTCTTTTTTCGGCTTGCGCATTTTCTTTCCTAGATTCTACACTGACGCCATTGAAGAAGAAGGAGCTCAGATCTCCAATCAGAAACCCTATCCAAACCGTTCTTTTGGACCCAGCGATCCGATCAGGTTCTCATCGTTTTCTTCCTGAAATTGATGAATTTGTATTATAGAATTCAATCATGGAGTTCGAGTGTTCATCGTTGATCCATTATTTGTTTTTATTTTCAAAGTTACCATCTTTATTGGCATTCATTTTATCAGATATTTAAATGTTGTCCTGGATAATGTGTGTGTGTAATTTTATTATTATTTATTAGCAGCTTATTTGAATGGAATTCAGGCTGTTTTTGCATGAAAGTGTTAGTTTTCTGATAGTTGGATAGTGTTTTTGTTAGTTTGCGAACAAGTTAAAGGAAAGGAATGGAAAATGAGCTGGAGGTTTTAGAAGATTTTATTGTATATTTTCTAAGAACAGAGAAAGTCAACTCTAATCAGTGTATTTATTGTAGAAACTTAACTGAGCTCCTCTCATTGTTAATTATTCCTGCAACCAATTTTTAGTCCTTCTCCACTGGTTCCAAAATTTGTGGATTAGGTGGCAGTTTTTCAGTCTGATTTAGGCTGTATGAGCAATTTTGCTGACTTAATGGTGACTTATGTACTATGTAATAGAAAGGCGAGCCCGTTGAAGGTGATGGGCTGGAATTACCATTCGTATCCTAACTGTTGGATAATGAAGCATTGACTTATATATAAATCTTGGCGGTGGGGAAGCATGAATATTGTCAAGGGTGTTGCTGACCTAATTCGAAGGACTTCTGGTGGCCATGATGGAGATTCTGCTTCAGGGTCACAAGCTCAGAAGTTCTCTCCCCCTGGTCCGAAGATCCGATTCAGGTACTTATGCTTCACCATGATGATTACTACTGAATACTGATTGTTTTAATCTGGCATGTTAGTTATTGTAAATTATGGTTTTGTGGTTTCTTTTGTGGGGAGGTTATATTAAATTGATTACAGACTACAGTAAAGTACTTCAACTATTGTAATAAAAGGACTGATATGTTTAATTACTGTTGCATGATTTGAGGGATATTTGGAAGGATCCTAGTTACTCTCAGCTAATTAAATGTCTAATTTTTTGAAAAAAAAAAAAAAAAAACTGAATGGTTGAGAATTTTATTCTCCTCCTTTAGTAACAAAAGTGAACCCAAAGCTAGCCTATAGGCCTCACTGTCTCCAGCCCAGTGGCGGTGCTTGCATCTCATTCTTGGGGATATTGCTCCGCCACAGCTCTATCCTTTAGAGGTATTTTGTTTTCTGTAATTTTGTTAGATTGAGGAGCTGCTGTAGGGTGGTCTTTAGAGTTTTGACTTAGGATGTCATATGCTTAATTTGGTTATGTTTTTTTATGAGAGTTGTATCAAGATGTTGGCAGACCTCTTGTTCACTGAGTTTTTCTACTGTGTTTTAGGGTTGTTATTAATAAAACTTTGTTTAGGGCAGGGGCTAATATAAGTCTTTAGTCCAAATCATAGTATCCTACAGATTAAAAGAGTCCATATGAAGGCTAAAGCTGAGTGGAAATTGAACCTTCGAAGAAATGTGGTGATCACACTATATCCGGAGAAAGAATTCTTAAGACTTTCATTTAGGTAGAAAGAAAAAGAAGGGCATTTGATGATGTTAGGGGGGAGGAGGTTGATAATTGTGGGAGAGAGTCCGATTTTCGGCTACTTTATGGGCTCTGGTATATCCACAATTTAGGGGATATTCCTTTTCTGTTATACTGTCTGATTGGAAAGCTGTAGTGTCTTAGAGTATTGTTCTGGTAGTCTGTGCTATTTGATGTAGTTTTTTGGTGGTTGTTTTAAATATTGTGGCCGTAAGACACATTGTCCTCTGTTTTTGTACTCTTTCTTTTCCTTTAATGAAAGTTTTTCATATGAAGAAAAAAAGTTAGAAGAGAATATTGATAGCCAAAAGCCTTTCATAGGATCTCACTACCATCTGGTGATCTTGAAAGGTGTCCTGTGGCCAAGACCTGACTAGCAATCTCTAAGAATTGTGGATAGGGAAAGCGTGCACAACAAAAAATTGCAATACATGAGAAAAGTAAGAAAAACCCTGAGAAATGTATTTCCGAGAACTTCAAACGAACCTCTCTCTAGAATACTGGAATCACACCCATTTATTGGACTTTGTACATACTCTTAATGACTAAATTCCACAAGGAGTAATGCTCAAGAGGGAATCTCCACAACCATTTTCCCAATAACACATTATTTCCTTTCGCCAAATTCCTAATGCCAACCAACCACCGTCCTTTGGTTTGTGCACCGAACCCATCTATCTAAATGATCACTTTCCCCTCTCCGATCCTCTCCCAAAAGAAACCCCTTGTTAGAGTTTTTTGAAAGTTTTAGCTACTTTACTTTGCAATGGGCATAAAATAAGTGGGAATGCTATTCAAGACTGACCAAATCAGGGTAAGTGCCCCCTTCCTATAAAGACATTCTCTCCCCCACCTATCTAATCTTTTCCTCTCTTTCTCAACAACTGGATCCCAGAAATATAAAGCACACAGATTGCCCCCAAATCAAGTCCCAAATAACTCAAGAGTCACTCTCCAAGTGGCTAGTCCTAACTCACAACCCAAAATCCTAGCCAACGACTCTAATCTCTTCTCTACATTAATACCGACAGACAAACTGTTATACTTGTTAATTTTCAGGCCCAACATTAAGGCAAGCTACATGAGTAACTATTGTACACATTTGCTGTTCAACCATACAATGCAATTACACAGTATGGGTGTGTGTTGTATGGTACTGCAAATCGAAGAAGTCATTACTTTTAAATTTATGATGTCTGATTCAGTAAACCATTTGGTACCTTTATTTTATTTTATTTTATTATACTGTTTGTCATTCCTTTTTTTACAATAATTTGTGACATCAATGTGCAGAATTACTTACTAATTTGTTTATAAGAGAATTTATTAACTATTTTAGGATGAATATTTTGATGACATGGCCTTTATTTTTCCAGTGAAGTTGGAGATGAAGCTGTCCTGAATATACTTTGGGATAGATACGAAAAAGCTATTGATAAGGTATGCTTGGAAGTTTATTACTTTCTCAAATTCTTTATCCCAAAATTCTAGCTCCCTAGAGGCTACTTGTAATTATGAATTTTTTTTTCCTGATGTAATATACATTGTGTTATATACATAAGTACATTTTGTCTAGGCCACTTATACAATGTTCTTATGAACCATGTCCAAGACTTGAAACAAGGGATTTTTTGTTGTGCCATAAACAAATAAATTCTTCCTTTTTGTTTTGTAAAAAAACAAGAAAGGGTAAAGAAATGTTTTGTCGTTTGGGTTGGGCTCCTAAGTGGGACACTGGTTAAATACATCATTAGGTCAATTGTCAGACATAAAATTCAGTTTGCAGCCATAACATTCCTGTCTGAGATTGGGGACTGGCTGGCCATGTGCAAGATCAGACCAACTCACTTTAATTTGTCCTTGTTTTGACACATATATATGCAATGAATTGATATCAGAAAATGACAATAATAGCTTTTCTTGTTCCTAGTGAGCTCTAGTTGTCGCTTATAATTTTGTGATATATTTTTTGTTCACTCAATTTATAGGTGGAAAAGAGGAGGCTGTTTCATGTTTTTCTTAAGCAGTTTCTAGTTGTATACAAGAACTGGGAACCAGTACATTGTGGCCAAATTTCAGAGGTTGCTTCAACTACCATCCAAACTGCAGAGTATTCATCAAACTCAGATGTAGTTACTGGCTGCTTTGCTGGACATCCTGCAGAAGTCATTTTAATACTGACTGAAGAGATTACACAATTAACTGCTATGGTTGCAGAGTGTAAGTTGAACTTCCTGTTTGGTTTTTAGAAAATTGCTTTGGTGTGCGGTATTCCTATATTAAATTCTTCTGGTAAAATTTTTGTGAAACAATAATTCTTTCTTTATCTTATGACAGTTTTTTGGCCCTATGATTGATATCCCGTATAAAGTCCAATTTAGAATGGCCTTCTTCACTAGCCAAATGTTAAGATCCCAAACTTGGAAGTTACTATTTATTTATTTTATTACCGTGGACATGACAAAAATATTTTATACTCAAGCTGAGTAAATTTTTTGGAAACTGACTTCGTAGTTTCGAATCTGCTTTCCACCCAAAATGTTATTAGGCAATCCTAGAGTTAGTTATCGTGTGTTTCTTAATCAATGTACTTCTGCTTTTGTTAATTATTATTTTAGTATCATTATTTTACGAACACTGACACTGAGGCTGTTGGCATGGTTGCACATAAAGTACCCCAAATGTTTCCTTTTCTAATCGCTGCCTTTTGT
Source organism: Prunus mume (assembly GCF_029339155.1). Classification (NCBI taxonomy): domain Eukaryota; kingdom Viridiplantae; phylum Streptophyta; class Magnoliopsida; order Rosales; family Rosaceae; genus Prunus; species Prunus mume. The sequence continues at coordinate 4,543,522 of NC_142699.1, read as the reverse complement.
CGTATCTTTTATAATTTTATTGCATAAAAATGTTATTTTACTTTTATATCAGCATGGTAGGGTAGGTATTCATGAAAAATTTGGGGGTTTGATGTGCCTTTTGGGACAAATTTGTAACTACTCACTTTTCATTTGACTTCTCTCATTGCCGTCTTTATTGTATCTTGTTTCAAAGTTATTGTCAATATGAATTTATGTGTGCTTCCTCCCCCTCCTTTTTGGAAGGCATTTGGTGAATTTTTTTTCAGGAATGCGGTCATGGTAGATTGATATGTTAGCACTTGATATCTGGTTAATTATTTTCTTTATGGCTGTTCTATCCCTCTTATATTAATAAGTGTAGTCTTCCTTCCTTCAGTTTTGGTTTTCTTATGTCATTTATGGTTTACTTTGTTTTTCCCATGGTTAATCCAGTAAACACCAGTACAGTTCGTTCATCAGCAGACTTCTCTAGCCATTCCACAACCTTAAATATCATATCTGAAGGAATGCCACTCCTGGATGCTCTTATGATTGTTACCCGTTCGTTGCACAATTGCAGAGTTTTTGGGTACTATGGTGGGATTCAAAAGCTGACGGCATTAATGAAAGGTATTTATGTGTGTTATTATTTGCTAGTGCACTTTCTTTTTTATGGTGACACATTTTGTTCAAAATATGCCCAGTAGTGCCGTAAGTTTCACTGTCTCTTGGATTTAGATTGTGTTTGCCACTTATGTGGAGATAGAGAACAAGAAAAAAGATTTGGTTTGAGGAATTTATTCTTTTATTTTTTCCATTGTCTAAAACAGCATTGTACTAAAAATTATTATTTAATAAATAGAATAGAATCAGTGAAACATTCGGATTCAAGCATTCAATGAATTAACCCAGGTTTAAAGGAAGTCATAATATCCCTAATGAATTAACTTAATCTTGCAAAACGTCTGTTGAACCCAGAGGTATATGGATACCATTGTTAATTTTACATTGTGGTTTTTTATTTTTATTTCAGGGGTTGTAGTCCAGCTTAAAACGATAAGTGGTGCACTTTCAGCTGATGAAAAGTCATCTGATTATACTGTGGAGAGGACTGGACTCCTGCAACAAATACTTGTATATGTGGTGTCAATAATATGTAGTTTCATTGATTTAAATTCAAATGTATATGAGAAAGGTCAGTTGTATAGTAATACTATAGGCTCTGTTTCAAGGGATGGTACATCTCCAGTTGACTCTTCTGGTAGTTCAAAGGTTCCTTCTAGTGAAATAAGGTTACGATGGCATCAGAGGGCAGTTGTGTCTGTGATGGAAGCTGGTGGACTTAATTGGTTAGTAGGTAAGGTAGGCAAATATTTTTTCTTGTTCTTTTGTGTTTTGTGTTGTGTTTTTTTTTTTTTTTTTTGGGGTGAGGATGGGGCAGGAACTTTTTATTTATAACCTAATACATCACATCTCAACTTGGTGATACGCACTGGAAACTTGTGCCAGATTCTTAAAAATAACTTTTTCTTTAGTCATACCAGCTTAGACATTTAACGGTACAGTTTGGACATCTTCGATACATGATTTAATTTAATTTCTAAATTAATTTTCATTTGTACTTTTCTTTTGAAAATATTTAATCTACATTTATGACCTTTTTCTGTCTCTTTCTTCTTTATTATGTGTGTGTGTGTATATATATATATATGATTATTGTTATTATTATTAAATTTCCTTTCTGAGGAAATAAGATCAGAAGTGCTAAATAAATTCATTTGTTTTCCCTTTTTATTGCTACTGTTATATTATTATTATTATTATTAGCCCTTTGGCATGCACGAATTGGCCTTTTGTTTACTGAGAAATTCTCTTTATTTTTATGGTAATTTTCAGAAACTTACTTAGCTTGTTCTTTTCTTTTTTAAATAGAAAAAAAGTCTCATATTTTTAAGTTCTAGAGTGGGGGTATAACATGTCTTCTTGTTAGTTTTCCTTAAAAAAAATAAAAAAAATAAATGTTAAAAGATTGTAAATTACTATGTTATCCTCACTTAATAATTTTTTTTTCTCTCTTAACATTTTGATTAGGTAAAGGTATTTTTTACTATTTTGTTGTGCCTTTTATAGCTATTGTTTTGTATGTTCTTTTTGATATTTTGAAACTCAATTATCTCTGTGCCTTCTAGTCTTTTTTTTTTTTCCGGCAGCCTTTTGTTTTTCTTCTTCTTTTTGTTTATTTTCCTTCTTTGCTTTTGAATGTATTCCAAACTTTTAAAGTTACTTTAATAAAACATATTACAAAGAAATATTTTCAATAGTTGAATGAATTCATATTTTGTCCCTGGCGTGTGCTATTAGCATTGTTACGTTTCTGTTGGGTTCAGTGCTCATAATTCATGAGGATATCCTACACTACCCCATCCCAGTTCCTGTTGTCCGTGATCCTGCTCTTTTCTGGCCCTGCCCCTCATTTTTTGGCTTTTGGGTAGCATTTGAGTTGCCTAAAGACCCCAATTCTTATGGCATCTGTATGATATTCCTTATGTCCAAACTATGATACTGCCTTTTGTAAACCCTGTACTCTCTTTGTATCTATATTTTCATTGATGGGGACTGTTCTCGTTCCAGAGCTGCTGCGTGTAATCAGAAGGTTAAGCTTGAAAGAACAGTGGACGGACACATCACTTCTAGATTTGTCTTTAAGAATTCTTCATTCAACATTATCTCAGAACCCTCGTGGTCAAAATCATTTTAAAAGCATTGGAGGACTTGAAGTTCTGTTGGATGGTCTTGGAATACCGTCAAGTAATGGGCTAATGTCGAAAAGTTCTGCTGTTGAGAAAAGGTAATACTAACTCCTCTTGTATGGTCTACCATCTTGAGGTTCAGTGCTATCATATGTGCAAAATTTTCTGAAAATGTTAGTGAATAGCGGACAACTTTTGTTTTGATTTGGGGAATTATATTCAAGAGTGAGATAATTTCTTTGAAATGCTTCCCGTATCTGTTTGATCTTTTTTTTTTTTTGGTCGTATATCTGTTTGATCTCCTTAAACACAGAGATTATGCAGTTAAAGCTAATCTTTTGTTTGTTGGATGGTTGGTCACGTAAAGCATAAGTAGCATTAGTTGGTGGCATTGGGGGTTATTTTGACAAAGGAATACTGCTCTTCCTGATGAAGAGTATCCATTAGTTTATTTATGGATTTTTCTTTGGATGAAACTTTGCTTTTTTGGTTCTGCATATACTAGTATGCATGCATCTATATTAAGAACATATTCATATTTATCCATGGTAATTAAGTGGCAAGTCATGCAAAAAGGGCTGAAGAAGTTTGGTGCCTAAAGTAACATTTACCCTGAATATAGAAATATATATGACTACCAAGAGCAGTTGCAAAGGGAGGAATCTGTGTAACGTAATTGCATATGCTTTCATTTTGCTTTTTATGAAGAAATTTAACCAACATAGTCACCTTTCTCTGATTTGAATTGATTTACTATGTGAATTAACAGTTTTTCTGACTTGACTCAGAGTGACTGAGAATTATATGTGGATGGATATTTCCTGTTTGAGTGGGAACTTCTGGCTCTTTATGTTATACGGTACCTTCTCTTGTAAGCTCTGATATACTTCTGATATTTGATTGCAGATATGAGAACACCTTGTTAAAAATTTTCCAGCTCCATGTTCTCTCTCTGGAAGTTCTCAAAGAGGCCGTGTATCCTTTTGTGTCCTTCGTTGGTTAACTTATGAAGCTTTTGTACTTTTTGTTTAAATTGGTATGTTGGAGTTATTTTTGGTCGACAGTGTTTATTGTATGCATGAGAGCTGTGATTCTTGTTGTATACCTTATGTGTTTATTGGATTTATGCTTGTACCCACTGAATTTGTTGGAGTCCTTCTATGCATGCATGCTGCATGGATGCATATATTGAATGAAGTGTTGCATTTTTGTTTTGACATTGTATGCCCCTCATGATTTAAGGAAAGTACTGTTACTATTCAATTGATTTCTGTTTGACACAATAAGGCTGAAGTTTTGCCTTTTCATTATTCCCTTTACTGTGGTTTACCAAATACTAGGGGAGATTGTATCTGTGCCACAAATGATTCTCAGTTTATGCCCAAAAAAAAAAAAAATGATTCCCTTGACGAGTGTGCAGCTATGGAAATATCAGCAACTTGCAATTTCTGTGTGAAAATGGGAGAGTTCAAAAATTCGCAAATAGCTTTTGCTCACCTGCTTTCATGTTTCAAGAGTACAAACAGCAGACGAAGGATATGTCTGGTCAACTTGATTTCCAAATGCCTATGGTTGACTTTGGAAGTGATAAGACTCTGAAAAACCATATAGCAGAGACTTCTGTTGCACTTCCTGCCAATGTTTCTTACTCTCAACTTTGGAGTGATTATGCTGTGAAGCTGAGCAGGGTATTTTGTTCTTTTCTTCCTGCTTCAGAAGATATTAAATCTCATGATCTCGAAGCGTCCACTGGCCAGATCGCTGTGGCAGTTTCTTCATTGTATGGTGAACTTTCAATCAAATGGGTTATTAGGGTTCTTGTTACAGTGTTCCCCTGCATTAAGGCCTGTTCAAATCAAAATGATTTGCCAAGCCACTTAAGGTGAACTTCTATTAGCAGTAATGTACCATCTTATGTTTCTTTTGTTAGATATTGTTTACTATTTATTAGATGTTGCTACCTCAGTTTTAATGTACTTGTTCAATTTCTCTCTCTTTCTTGTGACACTCTTTTTTCTTGTTTGTTTCCTTATCTGTAGGGTCTTTGTCAATACTCTGCAGCATTGTGTTTTGAATGCATTTAGGAAGGTTCTTGTTTCATCCCCTGCATCACTCAAAGTATTTCGGGACGAGGGAATCTGGGAACTCATATTTTCTGAGAATTTTTTCTACTTTGGACCAGCTTCTGATGACCTTTCTGGAGAGTGTTGCACATACGAGGAGTCTCCTCCTGAACTACTTTCTGCTTTTAGTGGCATCAACAATATTCTCCAAATGGAAGTAATTTCTTTCGTGGAGTTTGCTGCAACTTCTAATGGAAGTGCACATAACTTGGTAGGTCTCCACTTGCTTGATGATGTGCGTTTTCCGACATTTACTCTTCACTGTACTTACATGCTTTGTTTAAGATAACTGGTCAAATGAACTTGCACTTTAGTGTCCATATATACATGGTGTTTTATTGTGCTTAGTAAAGTATGGATGCGAAAGTGGTTCTAGGGTTTCATATGGGTATTAGGTGTCGTAAGGCTGATAAAGTTATTAAGGAATGCCTTCTTGTTTTTGTATGGTTGTTGTTAAGTTTCTCCATTCCAAAGCTTAAGCTGTTAGGAGTCAAACCCGAGGGATAACACATATCAACTATCAAGATTAAGTAAACAACACAAACTTACACTTTCTATCACTTAAGGCACCCACAAAAACATGACCAAATGACTTGTATGTGTAGAACATAAATTAGGGTTACTGAGGTTTGAGCTAACTACTAGAGACAACCAAGATTTAAAGCTACGTTTAGTTACAGTTAATCGTTCTATGATCCCGTTTGGTTGAGGGGTATACGCACAGGTCGTTTGGTGGATAATCCCATGCGTATGGAAGAAATCAGTAAGAGTCTGATTGAGGTATTCCTTCCCATTATCAGAACTAAACACCTGCACTTGAGCCCAAAACTGCGTACAAATCAATTGATAAAATTTGGGAAGTATAGAAGTCACATAACTTTTCTGCCTCATAAGATAAATCCAACAAACTCTAGTGCAATCATCAATAACTGATGCAAACCACTTTGGCACCAGAAGAAGTAGGAGAAGAAAACGGACCCCAAACATCAGTGTTAACAATAGCAAAAGGTTGTTCACTTTTGTTTGAGGAAGATTGAAAATTAACTCGATGATTCTTAGCCAAAATGCAATATTCACACCGTAAACTAGAACTCCAAACCTTAGTAAATAAACTAGGGAATATGTTTTCCAAATACAAGAAAGATGGATATGCTAAACAACGGTGCTATAACATAATCTTCTCCAGTTTTGATGTAGGATTCCCATCAACTTGAAACACATGGCCAGCAGAGTTGGTTTCTTCAAAATAATCGAGATCACCCCTCTCCTTACCAATTCCAATCGTCATCTTTGTGAGAAGGTCGTGGAAAAGAAGGTTACAAAATAATTTAATTGTTTGGTAATTTGACGAACATAGAGCAAATGATTGGAAAGAGAGGGAACATATAGGACAGAGGACAATGACAGAGCATGTGTCAAACTAAGTGAACCAGCCCCTTGAATAGAAGTAAGAACACCATTAGCAACTTTAACTGAGCTGCGATGAGGTGGAGTAAAAGTGACAAACCGAGAAGAGTCACTAGTCATGTGATCAGATGCTCCAGATCAATGATCCAAGGTCGTGTAGAGGTAGAGGAGAAAACACAACCGATATTACCTGTAATGGTTGAGGGACAAGAAACCTGAGAGGCAGTGGCTGTTTGTGGTGAGTCCAATGAGACTAAATATTCTTTGGATTTATGTTTATCCTTGCGGGCAGCCTGTTTCAGTTTGAACCACTCCTGATATCACACCACTTTACAGCAATTTTCCCTCACATGCTTTCTGCTTTTACAGTAAGTACACCCAGAAGAGATGGATTTAGGACTAGAGTCAGGAACTGGGTGAGGTTGAGCCTTCTTGGCCACAAGAGCCGATGCCTCAGTGGAGCCCTCGGCAGTCATAGTAACTCTCGTTGGGCCTCCCAACGCATCATGGCATAAGCCTCATTAAGATCATGAAGAGGTACACTAGCCAACACGCGACTACACGCTTAGTCAAGATTGTGATCAAGATCAGCAAGAAATATGTAGACACGTTCTTTAGAAGTACGTTTCTTCAATTTAGCAATATCGGATGGATTCTCAAGATCATTCAGACGACGATGATCCAATTCCATGAAGAGAGAATTCATCTCAGTAAAACAAGTGAATAAGGGCCAACCATTTTGACGAAGTTGAACGGACTTCTTCATCAACTCATAGACTTGAGAAGAGTCAGAAGCATCATGATAGGCCTTCTTCACCGTATCCCACACATCCTTTGCCATGAGATTGGTATGCATGGAGCTGATGAGCCATGACTTCACTAAGGCATCCTCAGCCACTCATTCTTCATACTTCTGATAGGAAGTGTTGGGTGCAGCCCTGATACCAGAAATATAGCCCTATTTCTTATGAGCAGAGATATGCATCTCCAAAACCTTGGACCAGAGGCGATAATATGTCCCATCCATTTTGACGTTGATCGGAGAGGAAGCAACGTCTTGCTGAATGGTAACAGTGGGTGTCTTTGACAAGGGCGCAGATGGATTAGTGTCACTGGTAAGAGTAGACATATTGACAAGGGCGCAGATGGATTAGTGTCACTGGTAAGAGTAGACACCAAGGTCAATATACCCTTGATGAAGGTTTAGAAGGCTGCAGCAACACAGAAGCAGGGTAAACAACCTTAGAGAGGTGCGGTGGCAGCAGAAAAAGTAGAAGGAAAATAGCGACGGCACAAGGAAAAAACCCTAGATATGTGCGGCAGCAGTAGAGAGTGTTTTAGGGTTTCAGATCTCAGTAGAGCCAATTAGATTGATTGCTCTGATATCATCTAGAAATCTGAATGAATGGAATGATTTTATTCTTCTCATTTTGAGGTATTTATAAGATGTACAAAGTATACAAAAGGGGTAAGCATACAAAGCCAACTATATTAAATAATAATAAACCTGAACCTAATTTATCACGCCAACAGGAAATAAAGAATGGATTTTTTAAAGACATGGCAATTGGTCAAAGTTACGGGATGATGTTCGGTTTTGGTACAGAATTTAAGGGTTTATCTTTTATAGACAATTGGTTCGACTGGAAAGCCGTTGTGTGTCAGGAGTTGGGTTTGTTTTAGCATCCGCCAGCATTTATATTCCTGCTCTGCTTTTGCTTTCTTTGTAGTGGCCATCTTGTCCACTTTCTATGTTATTTTATTGTTTTTAAGCAATAGAAAAAAAATATGCTGGGAACTGGTGTTTCTTTCTCAGCCAACTATCCTCCCAAAATCCCACCCTCTCCTCTCACCATACTTACAGCAGATTAAAATGATGTGTAGCTCTGAGAAATATCTTTCAAAGGGCTTCCACATACGCGTCTCTATACATGTTCGTAAACTTGAATGCATACCTGTGAGGGACGAACAAATTGTCAATGTTTTTGTTCTTTTTGTCATAGTAATTGCAGTGCTTCAAGACAACATCTGCATCTTAATTTTCTGTATCTTTCCTTACTTCTTGCCTCTTTTGTGTATGGCAGCCTGAATTGTCTGCTCTGTTAGATTCCCTTGAACAGTCTGCTTGCAATCCTGAAGTTGCTAGTGTTCTTGCCAAGAGTCTGATTCGCATATTACAGCTTTCAGCTGAGAAAACTGTTGCTTCTTTTAAGTCAGTTAATGCATTTCCTCGTGTGCTTAAAGTTGCTTGCATTCAAGCCCAAGAATCAAGAAGGTTTGTGAATGCAAGCCCTTCTGTTGAGAGTAACGTTGTTGAAGTGGTTCCAAATAATCGAAAATCCAATTCACATGAGACAATGCAAAGATGGCTTAAATGCATGGAGACGTCTATGGAGCTCTATATGGAATTTTTCTCAACAGCAGAAGATGCTAGAAGTTTGGTTCTGCATAGCTCTGAATGTATTGGTTATTTATTTGATTTATTCTGGGAAGAAGGTTTGAGAAAAAATGTCCTTAAGCATATATTTGAGCTGATGAAGGTATTCCCATAAACCTTGTGTTCATTTGATATTTTGTTGACTGTAAGTGTTTATCACTGATTAAGTTTAATTCTGTTTTGGATTTTTTTTTTGGGTTACTTTTCAGAGTGTATCATCATCTGAGGAGGATCAAAGAGCAAAGTTGCAGTTATGCTCCAAATACTTAGAAACATTCACTCAAATAAAGGAACGGGAGAAAAGCTTTGCAGAACTGTCTATCAGTTTACTGGTCGGAATGAGAGATATGCTCCAGATTGATCCCTTGGTATGCCTTGATTTTTTTTTTCTTTTCCATTTTTGATAGTTATTTTTGTTAATACATGACGTTCCAGTGTCTCATGAATTTGAGTTTTATTCAGTACTATCAGACTTTGTTTCGTGATGGAGAGTGCTTTTTGCATGTTGTCTCTTTACTAAATGGAAACCTTGATGAGGCTAATGGAGAAAAATTGGTTCTGAATGTCCTTCAAACTCTTACCTGTCTGCTTGCAAGCAATGATGCCTCAAAGGTATTTCTATCTTCAAACCTAGATGGACATGTTGTCCATCTTTTCTTGTATATTTTTTCCCTTGTTATTTTATAAAAATTTTGTTTCCTATTAAGGAAGGTAATCCTTGAGTGCTTAATTTATGTTAGTATCTTGTTGGTTGAATGCAATATGTCAAATTTTGTTTCATGATTTCATCCAGATGGTTCACTGGTACTTTGCGTTTTTTATTTGATTATATGGATGTGCCAGTGCCATAGAGAATTGAGGGTCAATTTGATATGCATTATGAAACATATAGACTTGTTGAAGTTTCCTCTGCCAAGCACAAAGAGAACAGAAGCCATTTCTTCCTGCTCTCTTTTTTGATGAAAAATAGAAGATAAACTGAGTTACTCATTTGAGTTGAGTTTTAAAAGAACCAATGGGAAAGTCTGGCTTGATCTCATGATTTGATACATAATCAAGTCTGGCTTGATATTTTTTGCTTACTTTAATGTGATCAATGTTCAAATCTGGAATTTTGTACTTAGTCACTGTAATTTATTTTCGAATGTACCCCCACCCCTTCCCCCGGGACAAAATCCCGGGTCCGCCACTGACTATACGGACCCTAAATGAACCAATTAGTCATCATCTGAACATGTTACTTTTATAAAATGGCACATCTATGATAAACATATGACATATATGTGGAAAGAGTGGGTTGTATACCCAGAACACTCTCAGGTGTGCATTTGATATTATATTTTCATCCGTCTTTTTCTTTTTCATGCATACGAGATAGATTGATACCCACTTTATAACAATCTTGATACTATGTATTGAGTCATACTAGAAATATGATTGAGTTGAAGACCTGAGTCAGATATCATTTAGAAAAGTAGAGACAAACTAGCATATATAACGGGGAAAATGAAAATATATTAAAGGGATTCATTTTAATCACACAGATGAATTGTGTCCAACTTGGTTGTATTGAATGGAACTGAACCAACGGGGTCAAGTCATGTCTCAGCCGGGTTAATATTTGAAAATTACAACATAGCCCAGGCTGATTTCTTGGAAACAACTGGTTTGCTCTTGTACGCAATAGTAGACAATAGGTTAAATTTAGTTGGTATGTGGTGCGCTGCGGTTAGGTTTATCTTATTCTTACTTTGAATTGCAGGATGCATTAAAACTTTTTTATTAGGTTTGCTTTGGTCCTATAAGCATATTTTTAACCGTATATATATATATATATATATATATATATATTTCCACAATAAGGATGAATCAGTAAGAATGTATTAAATGCACAATTGAAAAAACGTTAATAAATAATAGAGAATATAATCGCATAAAGATGTTCTCATAGAATTTCTTTTGTTGGTTAAGAGATTTCTGTTTTTTTTTCCTTCTCATTTAATCCTTTGTTGAATTGAAAATAAGCATTTTGGTTAATCATAAATAAACAAGTAAATGTCCAAACCCTCAGATGCGAGATCTCAGGCCAATTGAACACCCCAAACATTTTTTCTTCTGCAGGAACACTATTTTGCAGCTTTCCCCCAATAGGGTCGATTATTTTAGGGTGTAGAAAGTTAGAAACTATGCCCTAGAGCCCACGACCAAGTCCCTAAACCTCAGCCCTGAATAGGGGAGATCACTAAACTTGTCGAGGCATTCGAATGGCCTGGCATGGTGTTTGAATGTCCCCACATCCTGCAGAACAGAACCCTACTATAGAAGCAACCTGAAGGTTTTGTATCCTGACATTTATAGGTGTATTATGTGCTCATCCAGTTGCACCTTTTGAAGGATCAAATCAATTAATTAACTTTTCGCTAATCTATATGTTGGACGTGTTTATTTTTATTAGATTCAATAAAAGTTTGTTATCCCTTGAAAAGTAATTGTTTTGTAAATTTATGTTGTCTTTCCTGGGTTGCTTGACTCTGAAATATGCTGGCGTTATTATGTCAGCATATGCTTTTAATATGGGTACTACGTTTTCTTGTTTGTAATTCTAGGTTTCTAGCTAATTGTACTTCTGCATTGGCTATATTTTTGCAGGCTACATTTAGAGTTCTTGCTGGCAAGGGATACCAGACATTGCAAAGCTTACTGTTGGAGTTTTGTCAGTCACGCTCAAGTGAAGGACTTTTGAATGCGTTGCTCGATATGCTTGTTGATGGAAAGTTTGATATGAAATCAGGCCCTAAAATAAAGGTGGTCTACATGATGCAAACCTTATCCAGAAAGTTTGTAATATCCTCTTTCGGGATTTTCTTTTCCATAATGCCCACAGATTTAATTTTATTTATGAGTTTTATACTTATGCCAAGTATGGCTATGGAATTGTGTGCCTGAGTCCTACACCTCACTCATAGTTATACATTTCTTTTCTTCACTTTTTTCTTCATGCAGAATGAAGACGTGATCATACTTTATCTGCGCATTTTGCGGGAGGTTGGTGATTCATTTCTATTATTGGTCTTTTCTATTTCTCTCTGAAATCATTATATTTACTTTGCAATTACAGTTGTTGAAAAATATAACCTACTATATCATTACTTGCTATTTTATGATTGGGCAGAGCAGTGACTCGTCTCAGCATAACGGGCTTGATGTCTTTCAGCAATTACTGAGGGATTCCATTTCCAATCGGGCTTCCTGTGTCAGAGCAGGAATGCTTAATTTTCTTCTTGATTGGTTTTCACAAGAAGATAATGATAGCGTCATCTTGAAAATTGCCCAATTAATTCAGGTTGTTGGTGGGCACAGCACTTCTGGGAAGGACATCCGCAAAATCTTTGCGCTTCTCCGAAGCGAGAAAATTGGGAACCGGCAGCAGTACTGCTCACTGTTGTTGTCCAGTGTTTTGTCAATGCTAAATGAAAAGGGACCTACTGCCTTCTTTGACTTCAGTGGGAATGATTCTGTAAGTCCTGCTTCTGTCTTTGTAAACTCTTTTCTTTTTTATTAAGAAATAATTATTTTATTGAATAAAGAGAAGACAAGATGGACAAGGTATCCATCAGGAACCTGAATGTATAACCAAAGTCACACACAACCCAACAAGAAACAAATTTAAAAAGAACCAAGTAATCTAAGAACAATTACTTCTAGATCAAGTATTTTGTGCTGTGCCTTTTTAAAATACCAAACCTGTACATAAGCTTTTGTATCGAAGACCCAATAATGCATGCATATCGCTTCGTTAGCGCCATCTTTTTATGAAAAACAGTGGAACCCCACTACCCATGCTGATGGACTTTTTGTCCACATTGTTTCATGTTTGTCTTGTATTTCATTAATAGTTTTTTTTTTATAAAAAAAATTAGAAAATAATTACTCAAACCACCCACCCTATATCCTCAATATCTTAAAATACCACTAACCCCCAACTTTTTTCTGTTTTAATTTTGAACAGTGGTGGCCAGATGAATGGGCACTGCTTCCCATTGGGGATTTCCTTTATTTATTTGGTAGCCACCATGCTTGCGGGTTAACAACATGATAATCTTTCTTGTTTTTTGTTTTTCAATGATGTCCTTTTAAGTAATTTTATGAGGACAAATTTGTAAGTAAAAATTTCATTAATAGGTGGGTGGGAAGGACATTTTGGTGGGTGTTAATAGTACCCCTCCTGCCTCAAGTATTAGCTAGGACCATATTCAGCGTTGGTTATATGTAGAGTTAACTCGTGAGCTCCCATATATTCAGGCCAAAAACAAAAATATTGAACTCCACTATATTCAGGGCAACGGCTTCAACTTTAATCTTGTGTTCTTAACATCTCTAGGTAAACTTAGCACCAAATACAAAAGTGGCCTGCTGACATAGGCAGTACAGAATAAAATCCCATAAGGACGAGGAAGCTAAAATAAACCCAACTAAATAAATTTGAAGTAAATAAAACCAGCCTAATTGGTACTCTTGCGCCTAGGCAACCACCATCTCCATAATTGGTCTCTTTTAGTGCCTTCTCTTCTTCGTTTAATTTTGTTGGTATGTCAATGTATGCATGTCATGGATTGGAAGAATGGTTTTTGTTGACTTGCTCTTGGTTTTGGATGCTCGCTTTATGTATTCTGGTTTGGTTATTCTCTCAAAGGCTGTCGGCTGTCTCTCATGTCATCGTTGATCCCCAAAGTTGAAGTAGTTAGGACTCAGTAATGTCTAGGACTCGGTAATGTATATGAAGTTGAATAATACTCATATCACTACTCCCTCCGTCCCCACAAATAACATGACACAAATGTGGGTTTACACAGTACAACCTTCTTCCTCTGCACTTGAAATGCCTGAACTTATTTTATCCGTTCCATCTTGTAACTGATCCTTTTTTTCTTCTTCTGCTTCTCTCTCTCCTTTTTGTGTTTTTGAACTTGTAGGGTATCGTAATAAAGACGCCTGTGCAGTGGCCTCTGAACAAGGGCTTTTCTTTTTCATGTTGGCTTCGGGTAGAGAATTTCCCCAGAAGTGGAAAAATGGGTCTTTTCAATTTTCTTGCAGAAAATGGGAGAGGGTGCATGGCTGCACTTGCAAAGGACAAGCTTTTGTATGAGGTAAATATATTTTTTGGGGATTATGTTCTTGTGCTTGATTCATACTCTAGCTGTCAATGTGTTTAACTATTTAATGTTAGTTGCACATTTTGTTTTTTGTTTTTGTTTTTTACTACTTAGTTCAATTGTTATCATTTGCTTCACATTTTCTGCTGTTAAGGTTACTAACACTGTCATGCCATTCATGATTTTCCAGTCAATGAATCTGAAGCGACAATCAGTCCAGCTACAGGTAAATATTGTCAGAAAGAAATGGCATTTTCTATGTATAACTCATAGCATTGGAAGAGCATTCTCCGGGGGTAGCTTATTGAGGTGTTACGTGGATGGTGATCTTGTTTCTTCTGAAAGATGCAGGTTGGAGCCCACCTCTATTCTTCCTTCATGTTTATATTTTGTTTTATCTTTTCTCTCATTACAGGGATTAACCCCTACTTTAATATTTTTCTATTTCAGATATGCTAAAGTTAATGAATTGTTAACAAGTTGTAGAATTGGTGCAAAATTTGATATACCCCTGTATGATGACGATTTTGCTATGGAATCTGTAAAAGATTCACATCCTTTCCTCGGTCAGGTTGGTCCTGTTTATTTGTTTAATGATGCCATTTCTTCTGAGCAAGTTCAGGGCATCTATTCCCTTGGACCGAGCTACATGTATTCGTTCCTTGACAATGAAGCTGCCTCATCTAAGGATAACCCGGTGCTTAGTGGGGTCCTTGATGTCAAAGATGGTCTTGCATCAAAAATCATTTTTGGACTTAATGCACAGGTTCTTTCGTTTTCCTGGAAAACTAGTTCTCTATAAGGTTTCTTGTCCATTTATGAAGTAACTCTAATACATTAGTTACTCATCTCAAAAGGAAAAGGGGGATTCTAAAAAGTTGAATTTTTTTTTTTTCCAGGCATGTGATGGCAGGAAACTCTTTAATGTTTCACCAATGCTAGATCATGTATCAGATAGGAACTCATTTGAGGCAACTGTGATGGTTGGCACACAGCAATGTTCCAGACGCTTATTGCAACAGATAATTTACTGTGTTGGAGGTGTATCAGTGTTTTTCCCTCTTATTGCCCAGTCCGAGAAATATGAAAATGAAGAAAGTGGACAATTTGAACATACATTGCCTATTCCTATCACAAGAGAGCGAGTGACTGCTGAAGTCATTGAGCTTATAGCTTCTGTGCTAGATGAGAACATAGCTAATCAACAACAGATGCATCTTCTCTCTGGATTCTCAATACTGGGATTCTTATTGCAATCAGTTCCTCCTCAGCAGCTTAATTTGGAAACACTTTCAGCTTTGAAACATCTGTTTAATGTTGTCGCAAACTGCGGTATAAATTATTAGCACTGTTCCTCATTTCTCATATAACCAGAAAATGTTAATATTGGTGTTTTTTATTATTATTATTTTTTATTTTTGCTTATGTAGATTGTGCTGCAGTTTCTGAACCATATATTCCTTAAGATTTGTAATGTTATTATTTTTTTCCTTTAGGCTTGGCTGAGCTGCTTACTAAAGAGGCTATATCTAGCATATTTCTTAACCCTCTCATCTGGTTGTACACGGTCTATAAGGTGCAGCGTGAATTATACATGTTTCTCATCCAGCAGTTTGATAATGACCCAAGGCTGCTTAAAAGTCTTTGCCGGCTTCCCCGTGTTATTGATATAATACGCCAATTTTATTGGGACAACCCGAAATCTCGATTTGCTATTGGATGCATGCCACTCCTTCATCCAGTCACAAAACAAGTACTTGGAGAGAGACCCAGTAATGAAGAAATACGAAAAATTCGTCTCCTTTTGTTAAGCCTTGGTGAAATGAGCCTGAGGTATGGTCCCTTCACTTTAGGAATTTTTCATTGTTCCCGAACATATACTTGCATTTATGTTTTCCCTTTCCAAGTTTAACATAACATACTATTATGTCTCATTCATTTAAAGTTTTAAGTGAAAACTTAAAAATTCCTGGGTATTATGCAGGCAGAAAATTGCAGCTGCAGATATAAGAGCTCTAATAGCTTTTTTCGAGACAAGTCAGGATTCGACCTGTATTGAAGATGTTTTACATATGATTATTCGAGCACTTTCTCAAAAACCACTGCTTGCAGCTTTCCTTGAACAGGTCAATCTGGTTGGTGGTTGTCACATATTTGTTAATCTTCTTCAGAGGTATGCATTCAATAATATGAATTCAGTGATATTTAAATCTTCACAGTAGAGTACCGTGGCGTGACCTGATTTACTTAGTAAAATTATTCGCCAGCATCCTGTAAGGGCTACTCTATTAATATACGTGTTCTCTTAAAAACTCAATTGTTACTCGAGTGCCATGACTATGGAACTACTGCTTCCCCAGGTGTACATCAATAAGAATAGATTCAGAAGAATTTGAGTAACCTAAATTACTTAGAAAGGCAATTATGTTTACCTTTTTAAGTAGTCCGGTGCGCCTCAACTGAAGTGGGGCAAAAGATTATGACAGGATTTAGAGGATTGGCAACAATACTAATAACGACAGTTGAGGCTATATAACGATATGGATCTGTCTTCAGTAAATAGAGTAACCTAAGCTTAATCTACCGAATGCACTATCCTGTGATAATTGATATTCTTTTCTTTTTTTTTCCTTTGGCAAACGAAAAAAAAATCTTGAAATGAATACAAAGCTGTGAACAAGTAGTCCACCAGAAAAATACAAACTCAAAACTAACTGACTAGAAGTGTTGAAACATGTTAGATTTCAACTATATCAAAGACATTGTTGTTGTGCATGATCTATTAGAATGGCCACTGCCGCATATTGAGTAAGACAAGAAGTTTCTTTTGAAGTTGAACCAACAGTTAGCTTTTCTACACATTGTGCATTGCTTTCTCTTTTGAATTATTCTACTCTTATGATGTAAATTACTTTCACTGAGGCTGCAAAAGCTTCTTTTTACTAACCAGAGATTCAGAATACCCAGTCACTTATACATATATATAGACATCTAAATGTATATATTGATAAGACACACAAGCTACACAGTCACTTACACATTGTCTCTTCTGATTTGTTTTCCAATAGGGAATATGAACCTATCAGATTGCTCAGCTTGCAGCTCCTTGGAAGACTTTTGGTTGATCTTCCATCTGAGAAGAAGGGAGCAAGATTTTTTAATCTTGCAGTCGGAAGATCTCGATCTCTTTCAGATGGCCATAAAAAGATCAGTATGAGGATGCAACCAATTTTTTCAGCCATGTCTGATAGGTTATTCAGGTTTCCACAAACAGATAACTTGTGTGCTTCCTTGTTTGATGTTCTTCTTGGTGGTGCTAGCCCCAAACAGGTATTTGTAACAAAATGTAGCTGTGCAATTACCAGTTGCATTCTTATTTTATTTTATTTAGGATTCTGTGCAAACTTACCTGTGAGTTAATTTCATATTTACAGGTGTTACAGAAGCACAGCCAGGTTGAAAGGCAGAGAAGCAAAGGACATGTCTCTCATTTTCTCCTTCCTCAAATTTTGGTTCTTATTTTCCGATTCCTGTCTGGCTGTGAAGATGTGGCTTCAAGAATGAAAATTTTCAGAGATTTACTTGATCTTCTTGATTCAGATCCTTCAAATGTTGAAGCTTTTATGGTAATAGCACTATGGGTTTCCTATATTCTATTTTGTCTTAATTAACTATCTTCTCATAGCTCAAAAATCATGAATAGGAATTTGGCTGGAATGCCTGGTTAACAGCTTGTGTAAAGCTTGGTGTGTTCAAAAACTACAAAGTTAATCCCCAAGACCAAGATGACAATGAGAAAAACGAGCAAGATATAGTGAGGAATCTATTTGGTGTTGTTCTTTGTCACTATGTTCATTCTGTAAAAGGTGGGTGGCAACAGTTGGAAGAGACAGTGACTTTCCTACTAATGCAGTGTGAACATGTACGTAGACATCGGCATTGTTCTATTGATCTACATCTCTAATTAACTATAGACTTATTATGATCTCAAGGTTTTTTTTTTCCTGGCAGGGGGGCGTTTCATTTCGATACTTGCTACGTGATATATATATGGATTTGATTAGGAAACTGGTGGAATTATCTTCTGAAGAGAATATTTTTATCTCACAACCATGCCGGGACAACACATTATACCTTCTAAGACTGGTTGATGAGATGCTTATCTCTGAAATTGACCAAAAACTTCCGGTATTCAGCTTACCTGGAACTTAAATCATAATATCCTAACTACTCCCATGCTGAACCATCCCACCCAAGCTTAAAAGGAAGAAATAAATAAGAACAATGGATACAACAAATAATTTATCATCTTACAGAATCAGATAAAGCAGAGCTGTGTTGTAGTCAGTTTACTAATTCAGCTGATTGAATTTGTGGACACTCTGTGATCATGACACTAAAAATTGTGTTACTCTAATTTCAGTCTTCGTGATCTAATTTATCAATCAGGTTCTCCATCCCTCTCATATGAAAGATGACTTGAAAAGTTGAAATTCAAAAAAACCAGTTTTTCTTCTCTTGGCAATCAATGTTTAATATATCCTCATTCCAGTGCCTCTCTTTATTGAGAGTTCTAAATTTTCAAATCATCTCACTTATTTCTCCAGTTTTTCCAATGTCTGCTCACAGTCAGCCAATGTAGTTTGTGGTTCCTTCAATTGTGTTTTGATTAGTTAATATGTTTTGTTTGCTCTTGTGTCTTATTAAGTGAAGTAATTAAATATATTTCAACTACATTTTAATAGTGCCTTTGCAATTTTCATTTGGAAAGAAGAAAAAAAAATTGTAATGTCAGGTTGTGTGTCCAAAAGATGTGGCATGTGAAATAAACATGTACTCTATCTAGGTAGCCCATATAGAGATTGTAATATCATATAGTTCTTTGCCCATGAGATTATCGCTTGTTAACAATATTGTGAAGAATAAATATTGGACGGCTTCATTTAGTAGCCCTTCATAACTGTAATAATAAGTTGTTGCCTCTCTGCTCCCATAAGCATGAACAAAGCAATACTTTATTGGTTTTCAATGCTATGTAATTGGCTTGTAATTTTCTGCTTATTTATTTCATTGTTAGTCACACAGGTGAGATTATCAATTTAATATTTGACTTCTTGCAGTTTCCGGCAAGTAGCTCTGACTTTTCGCTTGATTCCTTAGAGTTGGAACGCCATAAAGATTATGGCTCAGCTTTATACGAAGTGCTGCAAGGAGAAATCGATAGCCAAACATCCAGGTACTGGCTTCTTGACTTGCAATTTATTTTTTCCTCTGAAACTAATCCCCAATATGATGTCAGTCACTACTGTCTTTGTGGATTTAACCTATCCAGTAAGCACCTGTATTAATTTCTTGCAATTTTATTATAATAGTTGTAAACTGTTACGCTACGCTGCAACTTATATAATCCGATGATGTGCGCAGTAATATATATATATATAATTTCAAAGAAAGTGATACTTTTTATTCAATGTGGACAAGAGGTCTCTAAACAAGTGCATACAAACTACATTACAACATTACCAAATTCAAATCCCAGACTGGCACCTCATGCTATTTAATTTAACAGACAGCTGCCTACCAATCTTAAAGGATAAAAAGAAAAAAGGTACATACCTAAACTTAATCGAAACAAAAGCCCATAATGATGCCAAAACCTAACTCTACCCCACAATTCTTCTACCCTGTTTCCCTGTAGTCATCAATCCCTTTGTTCCTCTCCATCCAAATGACCCGTACTATACTGCATCCCCATAATTTATTTCTAAAAAAGTTTGTGCAGCTTCCTTTATTTCTTTATATTTTCTTTTGGTGTGAGACTGATCGGTTCCAGGACCTCTCTTGTTTTAGCTGTTATTTTCTAGCATGATGTGTCCTGATTTATGATGAATACCATTCATGGTTTGAATGACTTATTTTATAGGATCCCTGGGAGTTGCAAGCAGCCAATCAATAATGCAGAAGGCATTGTAAATGAAAAGTGGTGGAATCCATATGACAATTTGTGGATTATTTTAAGTGAGATGAACGGTAAAGGACCAAGCAAGTCCTTACCCAAATCATCACCATCTGTAGGTCCATCTTTTGGCCAAAGAGCACGTGGCTTAGTGGAATCTCTGAACATTCCTGCTGCAGAGGTGGCTGCAGTTGTTGTATCAGGAGGGATAGGCAGTGCACTAGGTGGCAAACCTAACAAAAATGTGGATAAGGCAATGCTCTTACGTGGGGAGAGATGCCCAAGAATAATTTTTCGACTTGTAATACTATATCTCTGCAGAGCTTCTCTAGAAAGAGCATCACGTTGTGTCCAACAGGTCATTTCGCTTCTGCCATGTCTCTTGGTAGCTGATGATGAGCAAAGCAAAAGCAGATTGCAGCTGTTCATTTGGTAGTCATATTTCTCCCTTATACTTTCTAACCAAGTTCACAGATGTTGGGAAATAATTAATTTGTTGTAATTTAGCCTTATTTGCAAGAATGTAACTTTAAGTTAACATTGGCCAGGGCTTTGCTTGTTGTGAGGTCGCAGTTTGGAATGTTAGATGATGGTGCTCGTTTTCATGTGATATCGCACTTGATTCGAGAAACTGTCAACTTTGGTAAATCAATGCTTGCTACTAGTATTATGGGGAGAGAGGACTCCTTGGATTCAGGCAACAACGTAAAAGAAGCAGGATCCATTCACAATCTAATTCAGAGGGATCGAGTGCTAGCAGCAGTGCGTCTTGCAAGTTATTTTAGTGCTGCTATATTTATTAATCATGGTGCTCTATTCGACCAAAAAATAAATAAATCATGATGCTCTATCCCACTCCTGTGTAAATGTATTAGGCTGATATATTTATTTTGTGTTAAGGTGTAAAACGGGTCGTGCCGTGTTGACATTGGGCATATAAATTAGGCCCACTCGTGCTTTGTGCCATGCGGTGCTGTGCATGATTGTCCCCGGCCTAGGCCTGAACGTGCCCATGCCATGCTTTGGCACAGGCCCATATGGTTTTTATTTCTTACAATTTACTATAAAATGAATTTTAGTTACTAAGGAAATATTCATTAATAAGGTTAGTAATAATGTAATTGTTTTATTGACTGATTAAGAAATGAAAATAAAACGTAGAATAACAACACTATCAGCAACACTTTCAACAACACTTTCAACATTTGCCTCTTATTGATTGTAATCCTGTGTCATCTACTCCTTGACTGTTTAGTTTTAATTTTTCAGGTTGCTGATGAGGCAAAATATACGAAGTCATTAGATACAGATCGTCAAAGGCAGTTACGTGAGCTCCAATCTAGGATGGATGAAAATTCTTCAGCAGAATCTAATAATAGGAAAGCTTTTGAAGATGAGATACAAAGTAGCTTGACTTCCATTCTTGCTTTAGATGACAGCAGGAGAGCTGCATTCCAGCTCACTCATGAGGAGGAGCAACAAAATGTTGTTGTATGTGGACCATTTTTCTCTGTTCTTGAACATAGCTTTTGCAAATGAATAAATAAACGAGGAGAAGCATGCAATTTTCTTTTGTTCATTACCTTTGTTTTCTCTTTGGCCTTGTGATGAACATTGTATCGTACTTGTAATTACTAACCGGGTTAATCTTACAGGCAAAATGGATACACATGTTTCGTGCTTTGATTGATGAGAGAGGTCCATGGTCTGCTAATCCTTTTCCAAATAGTTCTGTAAGGCATTGGAAACTTGACAAGATAGAAGATACCTGGCGACGTAGACAAAAGCTGAGACAGAATTATCATTTTGATGAAAAGCTGTGTCATCCTTCGTCCTCTGTGCCTAGCAATGAGGTTACACCTCCCGTTAATGAAAGTAAATCTGGTTTCGTGGGGCACATTCCTGAACAAATGAAACGATTTTTGCTGAAAGGGGTATGGAAGATAACTGATGAGGGCAGCTCAGAACCTAATGAAATTGATACTGAACTTGGTGGGCAGAAACCCTCCATCCCTAAGGATACTTCAGACAGCCAGTGCTCCGAATTAGCCATGGACACCAGTGATTGGATGCAGGAGAGAAAAGATTCTTCTTCCTCTTCACTTGAAGCAGAAACTAGTGAGGTAAGTGGGACGATATGAATATGTTCAAGACCATTAATAAAAATGCAAATAAATTTCTTATGTCCGGATTTCTGTTTCAGGTTCTTACATCAGTTCCTTGTGTGCTTGTAACCCCAAAAAGAAAACTAGCTGGACATTTGGCAGTCATGAAAAATGTCTTGCATTTCTTCGGTGAATTTTTGGTTGAAGGTACTGGGGGATCATCCGTTTTCAGAAACTTCCATGGTTCAAGCAATCATGATTTGACCAAACCTGATCAAAAGCAGAAATCTGTGAAACAACCACTATATCTTGATTCAGATTCTGAGAAGGGTGCCACAGTCGATAAATTTGAGGCAATGAATGAAAATGTTCTTAAAAGAAAACAATTTAAAAATATTAAGCGCCACAGGAGATGGAATATGGGCAAGGTTAGGAAGAAATAATTTTCATTTATTTTTTTCTTTAGTTCTCTTGCATAAACTTTATTTCTTGTTTGTTATTTCTTATGGTTGATCATAGATAAAAGCTGTTTGTTGGACTCGTTATTTGCTTTGATACTCTGCAATAGAAATTTTCTTCAGCGATTCAGCTGCACCAGTATTTTTGAATTTTGCAACCCAGAAGGATGCAAAAGACACTGGAACCTTAATAGTTGCTACTAGGAATGAATATTTGTTTCCAAAAGGAAGTGGTCGGGACAAAAGTGGAGCTATTTCATTTGTTGATAGACGTGTGGCACTGGAGATGGCAGAAACTGCTCGAGAGAGCTGGAGGAGAAGGGAAATGACAAATTTTGAATATCTAATGATTCTCAATACGTTGGCTGGAAGATCTTATAACGATTTGACGCAATATCCTGTCTTTCCTTGGGTCTTGGCTGATTATTCCTCCGAGGTTCTTGATTTTAATAAGTCTTCCACTTTTCGGGATCTTTCAAAACCAGTTGGAGCCCTTGATGTGAAGAGATTTGAGGTTGATTTGTATATGTCATAATTTTCTTAATAACATAATTAATGCACATATTTCTGCATCTGTTTTTAACAAATATTTCGGTGGCATACCATCCAGGTTTTTGAAGATAGGTATCGTAGCTTCTCTGATCCTGATATACCTAGGTAATTTCCAAAGCCTTCTCAATACCTAATGATTTTTTTTAAGTCCCAAGAATGCACTCTCTTTGATTGTCTGATTTGCAACATTACTTCTTAACTTTTGCAGTTTCTACTATGGGTCTCATTACTCAAGCATGGGGATTGTGCTTTATTACCTTCTGAGATTGGAGCCCTTTACTTCTCTCCATCGAAATTTGCAGGTACTCTTAAGCGCAGTTTCACACATTTTAAATATCTTATGATATGTTACAAGTCTTTCTTTTCAATTAAAATAAGGCGATTCCTTTGGCCTCCACACTTCTGTCACCAAAGTATCTCTCTTCTGACATTATTGTTCATAGAGAAAATTTAAAACTACCCACTACCCTGTTTTACATTACCCAGCAAACTACATCACTTTTTTCCTCTTTTTATTTTCATATTTTGTATATGAAAGAAGCAATCTCACATCAATGAAGCACAATAATTTATCAATAAGTGGATGGTTATTCACATTTAGAAATTTCAGGGTACGAGGTTCTGCCCAGAAAATCTGCTTGATGCTGCTGTCTATTCTTGGAATTCCGGTTAATTCCAATTTTCCAAAATTATGTCTTTCTTAAGTGTGATTTGTGACAGTGTAGTAAGTTTTTCGGGTAGCAGCTTGAAAAAAAAATTATTTTCATGAAAGATTCTGAAAGCCATGGGCCTAAGCACTGTTGATTGGCCTTTATGAATTTCTATTAGTCAGTATTTTATCTTAACTCAGCTTTATGATTTTGTTATTTATAAACTTATTCCATGTTATGAAGTTGGTGCTTGAGAGGACCATAGGTGTAGGTTTTTTGTTTTTGTGTTTTTCCCTTTTTTTTTTCTCATCTTGGAGCAATTTTGGTGTTTCAATCTTTTCTCATTTGATTACTTTCTTACTATACTGACTAATGGTCCATGGATTTCACGTTTTGCTTTTCATCAGGGTGGTAAATTTGACCATGCAGATCGTCTCTTTCAAAGCATTGAGGGAACATATCAGAACTGCCTTTCTAATACAAGTGATGTGAAGGAGCTAATACCTGAGTTCTTTTACATGCCAGAGTTTCTTGTAAATTCAAACTCTTATCATTTTGGTGTGAGACAAGATGGTGAACCTATTGCAGATGTTTGCCTCCCGCCCTGGGCCAAGGTATGTGAGCATAATCTAATTTAGGGAATACACTCCAAACCATTCTACATCCAATTTTATTGGCTGCAAAATGAAGCTTTAATCCCTAATGCCATGGTAAATGGACAAAATTTCTGTGAATATAGGTTGGGCAAAGGTCAGAGCACATGTATGCAATGACTTTGACATTCACGTAGGAAATTAGTGTGGGATCTGTAGAAAATCTGCCAAAATAAACAGGATCTGCAACCGTGTTGATTTGATTACAAATGGAGGGATGTAAAGAAGTATATTTACAAGTTGATTAGGGTCAAACTTCAGAGACTAAAAGTGTAATTTAGTCTTTAGCTGATTGAATGTCTTTGCCAGGAGGAACTGACTACCTTTAGGAGAACTCTCTAATAAGATGGCAGAAGTAGAAAATTAACATAAAGAGTGAAACAATGAGATTTGTTTTCCCAACAATTAAGAAATCTTGGAAATATTTCATAGTAAATATTTCGCAGAAAACCTTGGGATGCTTACCTGCAGAAAATACCCGATTCTTATTTTTCTTTGATGATGGTTCTTTGCCGTTTTATAAAAAGAAGTTTTACCTCGGCGCTTGTAAGTTACACTCACAGTTGACATGCACGTAAATACCTGTCATCTGGCATGATTGTTAAACAGATGAGTTTGTCAGTTTTTCTTCTCTTTGTTTGGATGGATAAGTTTGATAGCACCAAGAGTGTGCACAATAATATAATGCAGAAAACTTGAACCTCGTGCAATAAGGTGTGCACTTCATAGGGGTAACTTTACTTTTGGAATGTCATATTGGAGATTAAAGTTTTCGTTTTCTTTTCTTTATCTTCCTCTTATCTATGATATTGAGTTGTGAGATGTATTCACATTACATGCACCATTTCATTGGGCATTGTTTTCTTTTCTTCCTATGGAAAAGCCCTGATCCAATTATTTGTTCAGGGCTCACCAGAAGAATTTATTAACAAGAACAGAGAGGCCCTTGAAAGTGAATATGTTAGCTCTAATCTACACCATTGGATAGATTTGGTATTTGGTTACAAGCAGCGTGGAAAACCTGCCGTGGAGGTACCTCTG
This sequence comes from Prunus mume, assembly GCF_029339155.1. Taxonomy (NCBI): domain Eukaryota; kingdom Viridiplantae; phylum Streptophyta; class Magnoliopsida; order Rosales; family Rosaceae; genus Prunus; species Prunus mume. The sequence goes on along the minus strand of NC_142699.1, from coordinate 4,518,276 downwards.
ATAATTCAAATAATTATTCTAATCAGTCCTGCAAATTCTCTATTGGTTGATATTAATTTATTAAAAATATACTGATCTCTAAAAACATTATTGAAATATAGGCAGCAAATATCTTTTATTACTTAACCTATGAAGGTGCTGTTGATCTGGAAACCATGGAAGATGATTTGCAAAGATCAGCAATTGAAGACCAAATTGCAAATTTTGGCCAGACACCAATTCAGATTTTCCGTAAAAAACACCCAAGAAGAGGGCCACCTATTCCAATTGCCCATCCTTTGCACTTTGCACCTGGTTCTATTAACTTGACTTCCATTGTTTGTGGTTCAAGTCATCAACGGTCGGCTGCCTTATATGTGCGTACAGTGGACTCTAATGTTGTCCTTGTAAACGAGGGGCTCACCTTGTCAGTTAAGATGTGGTTGACAACCTCACTGCAATCTGGTGGAAATTTTACCTTCTCTGGCTCCCAGGTAGGGTTTTATTTTGTTGGATCACTGGATATTTTTTATTGTTATGTTTGATTTGATTTTTCCTATAAGGACTTAGGACGCATACTAAATAAACATGTACAGGATCCTTCTTTTGGCGTTGGTTCTGATATTCTTTCTCCTCGTAAAATTGGGAGTCCTTCGGCTGAAAATGTTGAACTTGGAGCACAATGCTTTGCAACAATGCAAACACCATCTGAGAACTTTTTGATCTCATGTGGCAATTGGGAAAATAGTTTTCAGGTTATATCCTTAAATGATGGCAGAATGGTACAAAGCATCAGACAGCATAAGGATGTGGTCAGTTGCATTGCAGGTATGTTTAATAACTGGAAGACAATTATCTTTACCTTCAATCAAGGCACATGCATGTGAATGTAGAGACAAAGTTTCCTTTTGCCCTATTTGAAGTAAATTTAACGGAATACACCGTGGGGAGGCATAATGAACTTTCTAAACCATAAGGTGGCCAAGTGAAAATGAGCAGTAACATTATGGGGTGAAGTGAATTTTTAAAATTTTACAACAGAAAAAAGAAGGAAAAGGATGCTGCTAGTCCATACTTTCTCATTCTTAAATAAATGGACTAAAAATATCAGAAAGCATGTGCATATATGTGTTTGATCTCAAGAGGTGGATAGTAAGGCCATCTCGTTCCTTAAGTGCGGTCTGAAATTGAAAGAAATACTCTAGAATTAGGCAAACACAGTGGAACTCAATTGAGTTAGGAAAGGTTGCTGGAATGGAGAATTTTTTGCGTATATATGTTAAAATACTTTCCTTTTATCAGAATGTATGTTAAAACACTTTAAGCAAATCATTTATTTTTGCCGCAAAAAATAAAACAAATTGGGCCCGTGTGCCTTCTCTCCTGGCTTCACTTGCTGGAAAACAATTTAACAGTGAAAATCAACAAGTAGATTTGTCAATTATGATTTGTGATCTTACATGATTAAAACACGATCAAGACTCGAGAAATGCTGAGGCAAAATCTCGAAATTCAATGCAATAGCATGCATATGTGCTTTTTTTGGACTATGAGTGGTGGTAACAGATATGGTACTGGCATTGTAATGCATTAATGTTATGATCAAATAATGAAACCGCTAATTTCTTGTCCTCTTCTGGGTGACATTTTGGTTACTGGCTTTTTATTTTGGTAGAATTCTTCCAACTACTTTCTGAGCTGTATCATTGATAATGCTGCAGTGACATCTGATGGAAGCTTCCTTGCAACTGGAAGTTATGACACTACAATCATGGTGTGGGAAGTCTTCCGCGGTAGAACCCAAGAAAAGAGGACTCGCAATACACAGACCGAACTACCTCGCAAAGATTATGTCATTGTTGAAACTCCTTTTCGTATTCTCTGTGGACATGATGATATAATTACATGCTTATATGTCAGTGTGGAGCTTGACATAGTGATCAGTGGATCAAAAGATGGAACTTGTGTTTTTCATACCCTGCAGGATGGAAGATATGTAAGATCGTTGCGCCATCCATCTGGATGCGCTTTGTCAAAGCTTGTCGCCTCTCGGCATGGACGCATCGTCTTTTATGCTGATGATGATCTGAGTTTGCATCTGTATTCAATTAATGGTAAACATCTTGCTTCTTCTGAATCCAACGGACGCCTCAACTGTGTTGAGTTGAGTGGGTGTGGTGAGTTTTTGGTTTGTGCTGGTGACCAAGGGCAAATCATTGTACGCTCTATGAATTCACTTGAGGTCATAAAGAAGTGTAATGGAGTTGGAAAGATAATTACATCTCTGACAGTGACCCCAGAAGAATGCTTCTTAGCAGGAACAAAAGAAGGAACCCTTCTCGTGTATTCTATAGAAAATACTCAACTTCGCAAAGCTAACCTTCCTCGAAATTCAAAGTCCAAACCTTCTTCAACAGGATAAATTAACCATTTGGGATTCAAGTTGTGGAGTTTCAATGGCGAGCAATGATTGGGATGTAAGTCCAAGGTATGTGCTGCAGTCATTTTCATACAAGTTTTCACTTTTTTAAATTTTCGTGATTCAGACTATATATATATGTAGTAAATTTGATTGATGTTTGTCCTGTAGGATTTACATTTACAGTTCAATTTACTTTAACACTTATTTTTTTCTTTTAATCCAGTTCAATTAAATTTATCTGGATATAAACCAAAATGACGAATTATGCCTCGGCATGGTAACAATTTTCCATTTCTTCATGGCTGGTTGGAAGTTCTAATAACATGTTGAAAATTTCTGTTGATTCATCGTTTGCTAACCTGTGGGCCAAACAAGTGTTTTATATTCTTGTACTCCCCTTCACACGTGTGTGTGAAATTGAACTCAATGGTTTATCAGTGTCTCCCCGGCTCTATTTTCAGATTAAAAAAAATGTGGTTGAAGTACTCATAATGACATTTGAAATTATTGCAGTATTTGCTTGGTTTGCCTTTAGATTTTGATTATCAAGCTTCAATACAGGAGTCTACAAAAAATTTCAGAATGATGAGCATGTCCATTACATGCCAGGGGCTCAGACTCCTTTCCATTTCGGTTTTGTCTCCTTGACACTTTGGTATGTGAAGACAAAGTAAATGGATACATGCGGTTCAACTGGCACCACTTGAACAGTTTTGAAGGATGTTCAAGCATATTAATGTAAAACATGGAGAGCTCGAGAACTTTTTGAGGTGAAGTTTTCTGTAACATTTCGAAGTGGTAAAAAAGTAATGCCTTCATACAAATCAATTGCTCCTCATCTCCATATTGAGGATCAACATACATGTACATTATGTTCTTGGTAGGTTAGATTTAAAAGATTGTGTATTAACCACAGTGGCAGGCTAACTCTGGTTTTTCCTTTTTCTAAGTAGCAAGTGTTAATTCTTCAAACCTTGTATAGATGGGCAGCTGTGCCTTCTTTTTTCTAAAGCAATGACGAACATTTTTTTTTTCTTTTCCTTTACTCTGTAGCATAAATTCTCTGAAGAGACAGTAACATTACTTTTTCGGCCAATAGGGTTTCTCCGATCTTTTGTAGTTTTGCCCTTGAATATCTTCTATTTGTCCGCAATTATATTCAATATATTCTGTGTTCGCAAATTTCAATGATATTTTAATCGTAGTCTGCTTACAAACTTGACTTTTGGCAAATAGAGCTTCCACGAAGTGCTTTGTTCTTTCTACCTCCATTCATGATTGCAAAGCTGGATTTTGTATAATTTGACACGAGTGTAACTTTTTCACGGTGGCCGCTGTAGATGATCGTAGGTATGTTGATCATGTTGAGTGTGCAGTGAAGTTAACAGAATCAACTGCTTTGAGTGCGGTTACACTGCGTTTCGCGTGAAATCTTTTGTTGATATGAAAATATTTAGCATTCATCATGTTATCTCATCTGTCCTTAGATAATTCCAGTCTTAACTCACTTTATGGGTTTGATTTCGACAACTGCATGACCGTATTTCAATACTATATAATAATTTCTAAAGAAATTTACAAAGAAGATATCAACCATACAAGGATATTATTAGAGGCAATTATGGTACTGCCATGGTAACTAAATTGTCAACCTTGGTGGGCTATTCTCCTCAAGAAAGCATATGAATTCATCCGCTATTTGATTGTTCCTATTTCTGTCTCCAAACAACCCCTTCATTTCCTTAGCCCTATTTCTTAGTGACTCACCCGAGTCCTCCACCATTGCGAACCTTACAAGCTTGGCCACCGAGTCACGCGCAAATGACCCGTCTTGTGCAATTCTAGGTATCTCCACCCCAAGTCCCTTATTATTCCCTAACCTAGCATTAAGCCCTTGATCATTCACCATGGGGAATAGGATCAAAACCCGCCCGAACCCGAGCCCTTCAATCATCGAGTTCCAACCACAGTGAGTCAAGAATCCACCCACCGAGTCATGACTCAGTATCCGCACTTGTGGAGCCCACCCCAAATGTACCACTCCACGACCCTCGACCCGTTCCACAAACCCATGTGGTAACATCTCAAACACGTACTGAGTTGACTCAGGTGGGTTTCTCAACACCCAAAAGAACGGTACTCCAGATAGCTCCAGCCCGAGAGCCAACTCAGTGAGTTCTTCTTGACTCAATGTTGCCTCGGTCCCGACTGCAATGTAGATCACTGAGTTGACTCGTTGCTTGTCGAGCCACTCTTTGATACCAACCCAATTTGTATCGAATTCATCCACTTGCTCATCTATTAGTGGGGGTTAAAAACCCAATAGGAACAACTGGTTTTCCCTTCCCATAAATCTCTCTAAGCAAATTGAACCACTCGGGCTCAAACTCATCTGAGCTTCTAATAAACACAACTTCACTCTCATTAATCGCAAACCCGAAACGCACCGTATCGGGTGTCACGGACTCGTTCTCACTTGAACGTTGTAAATACTTGGCAATCTCGTGAAGCCGGTACGCCATGTCAGACTCGAATGGGACCCACTCGGGAACCAAGGTGAAATCCTCAGCATTGGTCCTGAAATCCTGGCCGTTGACCAAAGGCGCCGGCGGACCAATGTACGCCAAACACGCGGCGCTGAAGCAGCTAAAGAAGGCGCGTGAGATGTCGAACCTGACCGCGACTGGGGGAAGCCAGTGAGACGCATAATCGTAAATAACCCAATCAGGCTTTGACTCTGAGGATCCCAGGAAATCGGTCAACGGCAATTCCAGCAAATCGAAGGCCCTTTTCAGCAATTGCTGCCCGTTGTACGGCACGTCCGTGGACGATTCGGCGTCGTTTGGGAGGTTGTCCAAGCGGGGCAAAGGGAGGGAAACGAGGTTGATGAGAGAAGAGAGGTGTGATGGTATTTTGGGAAGTCTGAGAATGTTTCTTGGGGTGGAGATGAAAGAAACAGTGTGACCCTTTTGAGCTATGAGCTTGGAGAGACGGAAGAAGGGTATGAGGTGGCCCATGGCCAGCCATGGAAACACCACCACATGAAGAACTCCATTCTTCTTCTCCTTCTCCATGGAAAACTTACAGGGACGGAGGTAGAAGAAGCTCTTGGAGTTGTATTTATTTTCATGAGACTATGAATTTATTGTTAAATAAAGAGAGGGCAGAGTTGAATTGTAAGAGCAACACAAGTTGAATAGGCTACTCCTACTTTTGGCTTTAGAAATGTACAAAATAATTTTGTAGTTTACTCAAGAGATTCAGTGACTGAAAACAACATAAAAGAAAAGAAAAAAGAGAGGGAATGAATACAGAAACCAATTTTAAAAATCACACTCAACTTATATGACCACTCACCAGCCAGTAAAACCCATTATTCAACTCTGACTTGTCAAAAATGGTGACTGATTTGTTGATTTATTTAGTATTTTTGTGAAGGAGTTGACGTTTACTTTCAATGTGTTTTTTTGGTTTTTTGTTTAGAATGAATTTGGGATGTTTACTAATCCGTAATTGGATTATGATGCATTGAATTGAAAAAGGAGTTGAATTAAGGAAAATTAGATTTCGAATTACTATTGAAGTTGTTTACAATATCATATGGAATTGGAGTAGCAGTTATACTAATTACTAAAATATTCTCGGCAAATTTGGAAATTTTAAAACTGTGCGAGTATATAATGGATAAAAAAAGATGAATTCATAATCCACATTCTACTCAAAAATTGAATTCCTCCAAAATCATGATTTCAATTCCTAATTTTGTGTGGGTTCCACTTACTTTTTAATTCCTTGATGTAAAGTAAATACAGGAACATTATATAAGTGAAATTCAATTCCTAATGATAATTCTAATTCCTAATTAGTACACCATCCACGTGTTTAAGACACACTAGTAACCAAAGAAAAAGAAAAAAAAAAGCATGGCAAGAAAATGGGTGAACACTAGTCATCCTCTAATAAGAAAGAACCTGTTTCTGCTGGGCTTCGTTGCTTTCTTTGTAATCCTGTTTTTCCCTTTCCACCTTTAAGGCCCTTTGGGCTTTATGAAATGTATCGTTAACCCCAGCGAAAAAAGAAGAAGTAGAAAATAAAAATAAAATACAAATAAAAACTGTCTAGGGCCTTACTAGGTTGTCAATGACCCAAAAAAAATCAAATATTCTGTTATGTCTAAACTGGAAAAAATTAGAAACCGTGAATTATTATTGTTATTATTTTGAGATTCCGGTAGTTATCTAACCACACCAAAGGCCAAAACATTTTTTTTTTAAATGACGGAAAGGTTCTCTGTTTAAGGGATCAAAAGTATTTATTTTTGCATTTGAAGTATCGTGATTATGCAAGTGGTCTCAAATTCAAACTCCACGACACTTTGATAGTGTGTGTAAGAAATTCTTCCTTTTTTTTCCTAACCTCGACGCCCAAAAAAAAGTTTTGTGATGATGCAAAAGATTTGCAATTGATCAAAAGCAATTATTCAACGCTTCTCAAGTACCATCTACCATGTTAGATTTGACCCAAAAAAAAAGGTACCATGTTAGGATCCCCTCTCCTATAGTTTGTTGCAGTTGAAACAATGGCGTTTCTCGTAATTATCGACACGAAACAGGGTCACTTCTCGTTGTGCCCATACTTACGGGCCAACTTGTTGTACCATGAGCTGTCCTTCACTCTGGTCTGGTGTCTGCTCTCTCTCTCTCTCTCTCTCTCTCTCCTTTTCAAAATAAAAATAAAATAATTAATTACTAAAATCATAAATTTACAAAACAAAAGAGATCAAAATACAACAAAACTCACACCTGACTCACCTTCTACTTTTCTTTTTTTGTTTTCCAAAACCCCAATTCTTTTCTGAACAGCCTTCGATTTGATTTTGGGTTTAGGGTTAGGGTTTCGGTTTCACTCAGTGATTGGCTCCTCTCTGTAATGCTTCAGAGACCATCGATCCGATTCGTGAACCTCTTCCAATGTACGGACACTCCGAGCCCATGACCATGCCCAACCCGATCCCCGCCGGTGGCGACGACGATGCCGCCGGCCCCGGTGTCGACTCCATTGAGAACGCCCACATTCACTACGAACCCCATACGCTCGAGGACGGCGGTGGCGTCGTCGCCGTCGTCGACGATGTAAGCTCCGACCCCGTCTACGACGTCGGTAGCTCCGAAATGCGTGCTCAGCCGTACGACGGCTCCAGTCAGCTCACGCTCTCGTTTCGTGGCCAGGTCTTTGTTTTTGACGCTGTTACGCCTGAGAAGGTTCGAACTTGATTGATGATTTTGTTTGTTTGTTTGTTTGTTGTGATTTAGGGTTTTTTAGAGCTAGTGATATTGTTTCTGTTCGGTTTCTGAGCAAATGTGGGTGGCTGATGGCAATGAAGTTTTTTAATTTTGAAATGTTTTGAGTATTTATTGAACTGGTTAGAATTAAACTGAAACTTTTGCTTCACTGGTTGTAGTTAAATTCCTTGCGTCTTGTAAAGTCTCTTGGCAACCAAATCAGGACTAGGATTTGGCTTTGCTACATTTGAATATACTTTGGTTACTAAATATTTGTGCATTGGCGTTTGAAGGTTCAAGCAGTGCTATTACTGTTGGGGGGCAGCGAATTATCTTCCGGCCCTCAAGGTGCGGAGTTGGCATCTCAGAATCAGAGGGTATCTCCTTAGACCGAAAAACTTTAACAGCATATTTAAATTTATTAGTGATTATGTTTTTCTTGTCTTTTCATAATATGTAGGGTACAGAAGATTTTCCCATACGATGTAGTCAGCCTCACAGAGCAGCGTCATTAAGTAGGTTTCGTCAAAAGAGAAAAGAGCGATGCTTTGATAAAAAAGTCAGATATAGCGTCCGCCAAGAGGTTGCACTCAGGTTTGTTTCTTTTTAAAAGAAGAAATTGCACTAGGTGGTGTAATCTATGTAATATGCTTCCGCTTGAATTTATTTGGTATAATATATGAGCTTATTGGAGTAAACAAGAGAAGTTGCATGTGCCTGCACAACCCCAGGGTTGGGAAAATAGAAATTCTTTTTCAGTTCCTAGTACCTCAAGTTGGGGAAACCAATAATTTCGTTTCAAAGTGTTTTAATAACTGACTAATGGCCTTGCAATATTTGGCATGGCTAGTTTTTTGGATTTAGTACATTGTATGATTTTATGTTACAAGTTTAATTTGGCATCTGAAAATTTAACATTTATATTTGCAAAACACTTGTTTGGGGATTTTTTCCAAACGTGATGCATGAAAACTTAGTAGGTTATAGTTATGTTAATAATTTCTCTGGAAAGAGGCGAAATGCTGATGGGAGTTTATTATTTAGTCATGTTTTTCTAGGCTAGTGCTGGTATGTAAAGGTCATGTTCAAAGAAACTCCTAGTCACCTGAACTTATATGTCCTTTTGGTGTCCATGCTTTGTTTAAATCTCAAAGTGATGTCATGAAGCCAAGCCAAAGCATTTGGGGTTAAGACTTAGTTTAGCATGACTTGTGTGTAACACATTCAGTTCTCAGATTACATGTTGTCTAATTTATAAAAATATACACGAAAACTACATCACCTGTATTGGAGTCTTCATGTCTGTTTTATATGTTTATGAATCCAATGGCTCCAAGGAAAAAAGCATGATATAATGAGCATCCTGCCTTCTATTGTTTTATTCTTTTGTTGCTTATCATTGTTCTAGCTCTACCACTTTGGTTTGTTTTCACTTTCCATGCTTGATTTATGTATTTCTATCTACATCAGGATGCAGCGTAACAAGGGGCAATTTTCTTCTTCGAAAAAGTCAGATGGAGATTATAGCTGGGGTAATGGCCAGGAGTCAGGGCAGGATGATAGCCATGCAGAAACCTCGTGAGTTTATCAATATTATAGAGTTTTGTGCTCCTAAGAAACAAATATATTAATATTTTGATAGATGAGATTTTATTTTATTTTTTCTTTGTACTCCTTTATATTCATTTCCTCTTTTTGAAGCCATATCATATTTTATCTTATCATACTTTTACCTTTTGCGCTTGACCTGTGACTAACTAATAACTATCCTTGCATCTTTTGTGATTTGTATGTTCTGCCTGTCCAGCTGCAAGCATTGTGGAATAAGCTCAAAGTCCACACCAATGATGCGGCGTGGGCCATCTGGTCCAAGATCTCTTTGCAATGCTTGTGGGCTTTTTTGGGCAAACAGGGTCAGTGTCTTTAACGATGAATTGATCACTTCTTTTCTTTGATTGTAAAGATATTTTGTATGTCAATCCTCCTTTATGGATCTTTTACCCTCCTCCCGCCACCCATCTACTCATACAAAATTAATATCATGTTTAATCTTTGATTTCGTTTGTGCTCTCATGAATTGCTGACATTGTTTAGAGGTCTGTAGGGTTGAATTTCTGAAAAAAAGACTCCATTATATTCTTCAGCTAAGGCTGTAGACCATGGGTGTCATGCTGTTGTCTGTTAAAAAGGAGTTTTGCATGGAAATGTCTTAATTTTGTTCTTAAAATGGTTTAAATTTTAAAAATGTCTGTTTTTGGGAGAGGTGACATGGAAAAAAATAAAATTATACCACTGTAAATTCTCAGAGGTATAAATTCAACATTACTTTTTGTTTTTGTTTTTCGAGAAGCAACTCTACATTACGTTTTATCTCCCAAGTTTAAGATTTGAAAGTTTGCACCACTTTGAATTCACTAGACTCCGTTTTCAGTTGAATACTCTACAGGCATTCTTGTATATCTGTAGAGGAGATATCATATTTCTCACAATTGAGATCAAAATTTTGCAGGGGACTTTGAGGGAGCTTTCCAAGAGAACCCAGGATCATTCTGTGACTCCAGCTGAGCAGGTGTGTTCACATATCTGACTACATCTATTCATTGGGTTGGTATTGTTATGTTCAAAATGGTATTTTCATTTTCACTACCATGTAAATTTTGTGCCCTTCTTTTTATGTATTCTAAACAGGGTGAAGCTGATACTAAAGATTTGAACAGCGTAACTGCCATTGATGCACACAACAGTCTTGTTCCCTTCTCTAATGGTGATAGCTCAGCTTTAGTTGCTGAACAGTAGGTTGTTTCATTAAAAGGCCAAACTTATCCCTGGCAGTGGCATCATTCAAGTAGGTTCTCTCGTAATTTTCGTTTTGATTGTCTAATCTTAATGTACAGCTATAATAGTACCTTGATCAATACAAGAAGTCAGCTATTTATTCCCCCTTTTTTTTTTGTTGCTTTTTTTGGGGTTTAGTTTTGGTACTACTGTGCTTGACACTAGCTCGAGAGGATATAAAAAAATCTTAAACATTTTACCATATGATCTTTCAAATTATGCATTATCTTTTTCATTTTGATAGCCTACATAACTGTCTCAAAGGCAATACCCTTGAAAGTTGAACAATTGTATTAAATCAGGTAATTGAGCTAAATATTGCTATTTTTATGCCAGAAAAATGATTGAAAAAGAGTCATGCTCTTGATTATTGGCCTTTTTTTATCTGGAATTATTGGCCCTTTTGTTAAAAAATTGTTTCAGCCCTTTGATATACGATGTTGGATGGACATCTAATATTCAAGCTGAGTAATTTGTAGAATGTGCAAATAGGTAATATGTTCTTGTTGAATTTTCTTATTTTCATCCCAACGATTTATTGAGTGTGGTATGTTTCGTATTGAAACATGCATTAAGCTCTACTTATATCACAAGGTTGAAAGTTAAAGTGCATCGGCTTAAAGAAAAAACTGTGGTTGAACTGCAGATGACATAATTTTCGTTAGAAATAAATTTTTAAAGTTTGTTGCAACGCATCCAATTTCCAGCCCATTTGACACAGCCTTCAAATCTTACTCGACCAGTTAGTCTTAGGAGAGACATTTCTTTTTTCTATTTTCATACAAGTGATATTGAGATAGGGATAAATCAAACCTAGGAGCTTAGGTGCAGAGATGAATGCTCTTAACCGTTTTAGCTACAAGTCCTTTATAAGAGGGACATTAAAAATTTTAAAGTAATTGTTAGTTCTTGAAAAGGCAATCGGCAAAATGTGGCATCTAAGTCGATTGTTTTCTTATTTTTCTGACACGAGCAAATATTGAACTAGGGAAAATCGAATTCAGGTTTCAAACACACGAGTAAATGTTGTTATCTACTTAAACTACAAATAGATCTAGCGTCAATCATTTATAAACTTTCTTTGTGGAGAAAAGTAATAGGAAAAAGGGCGAAATGGTACTGCAACTCTTACTCTATGACACCACTAGGCCATTGTTTGAGTGCCGACCTGCCTGAGCTTGACCTGACAATCAATCTTGATTCTTGGGAATGCTTGTCTCTCTCTATTATAATCATTTGTTGACTTGACCTGACTTGGGTGCCTACCTTAATTGTTTGATTGATTTGGCTGAGGTTTGAGTCCCATGTTGACTCAATAAAGTAGTTCTGCTACAATAGTGGACATATATGGCATTTTAAAACGTAGGCTTTTTATCACAAATGGTCCTTAACGTTTACAAAATTATCACGAATGGTCATTGACCTTTTTTTGTGACACTAATAGTCCTTAATGTTTGGGTTTTTTATTACAAATGGTATCTGCCGTTATAAATTCCGTTAAGTGTGATGTATAAGGTAAGTGGAGCCCACATGTCCAATTACATTGTGACATGTGGATTAAAAAAATAATTAAATACATTTTTAATGAAAATTCCATATTTTTTTTCTGCAACTTTTCATCCCCTTCCTTACTCTGTCTTTCTCCCCCTCTGCCCTTGCTCTCCGCCCTTTGCTCTCCATCTCTTATCCCTCTATTTTTTTTCTTTCCATCTGCCACCTGCAAGAAAAAATATAAGATATACATTTGCTCTTAGGGACGGATCCACTGAGGAGCAAGGGTGGTCAAGTGACCCCTGCAACTCTGGGATCTGCCATTAGATGGGAGAAATTTGACCTCTGCAAACTGCTCGATAAAAGTCCCCAAATAGCAGCGCTCTTCTCCCCAATGTGCAACGCTCTTATCGACCTCCAATTTGATGCTCGTTAGCTATCTGTGAGTTGCTCACTGATCCGAGATTTCAGTTTAGCTTGAAGTATTTGATGAAGTGAAGATAACTGTTTGGTGATATCTTCACTTTGATCTTCAATATTCTTCACTTTGAGTACCCATTGGTTGGTCTGTAGGGAGAAATTAAAAATAAAAAAACAAAAAAAAAAACAGGCTTCTTTTATTTTAACTTTGATATTTGACAAAACTGAAGATTACTGCTTGGTCACCCATTATCTGCACATTTTGTACGGATATTTGGCAAAAGTGAAGATTACTGCTCGGTGGGACTGATATTTGATGCTTCATTTTGTATTTCGTTGATTAAATATTGATGGAATTATAAAATTAAGATCTTGAAGTATTGGGCTTGGGGAAATTAAGGCATTCCCAGCTATTTGGTTTGTCTTGGCTGAAATAGATTTCTTAAGAAAACGAAACAACAGAGAGGCTCAATTAGTCTTGGCTGAAATAGGTTGGGTTCTTGAGGCAACAAAAAAACAGAGGGAGAGGGAAAGCACAAGAAGGAGAAAGGGCAGAGGAAAAGAGAGAGAGAGGCATAGAGAGAGAGAGAGAGAGAGAGAGAGGCTAAATGATTTTTTTAATGAATTTTCATTAAAAAAAAATATTTCTTTATTTATTTAATCCACATGTCACGATGTAATTGGACATGTGGGTTCCACTTTTCTTCCACCTCAGACACTTAACAGAATTTTTTACAGTAGGGACCATTTGTGATAAAAAGTCCAAATATTAAGGACTATTAGTGTCACAACAAAACCTCAAGGACCATTCGTGATAATTTCGAAAACTTGAAGGACCATTTGTGATAAAAACCTAAAAAGTCTAATGGGTTTGAAATTTTTTCTCAAAAGTAAATTAGAACAAAGATCTTCGTTCGGATATTAAAACCAAAGGGAAAATTTCCATACCAAATACAAACATAATGGGTTTGAATGTTAAGAGGGCAAGAACTAGCTTCCTCCTCATCAAAATCATTATATAAAAAATACATAAAGTAAAACAATGGTTAAGGGAGAGGGTGAGGGTGATGTGGGATGATAACAACTTCTCGTTGACGATGGTTTGAATGTTTGACTCAAGTGTTGATTTTAAAGAAGTTGGGTATTTTGTTTTGACAGGGGAATGAGTGGTTTCTTGAAAATGCATGTATTTGTATAAAGAATGAGTGTGAGTGGTGAGAGCATTTTGTGGAGGTGTGAAGTAGAGGTGTCAAATGGGGCTAGCCGGCTCAACACTGTACAAGTCCAATTCATTTAAATAGAGCACAATACTGTCCAAACATAATTATTGATAGATTGTGTTAAACACGACATAGAAGCATGGGTCGCCCAAGAATCATAAAATTAAGCCGGTATTGTGGAGAGTATGGATCTCATCTTATTTCTATGCTTTGATAGTTGAATCAATCAAAGAAGAAAGCATAACAACTATGGGATGAGTACAAATGAATAAAATGGAAGTGTGAAAAACGCCATGAAAAAGAAGGAAATGTTAGCTACCTTCCTATTTGTACATTTCTACCTTTTGCAATCTCAAATCTGCTTCTCATCCCATAATGTAGTTTGATGAACATAACTACCTTCTACACCCTCCCCTTCCTCTTCTTGTTAGTCTTAAAGATTATATTTGCAACCAAAAAAAAAAAACAATTAAATCCAAAGTCATTTAGGGCCTGTTTGGTATTTGATTTGAGTCTAATTTTATAAACTCAAAAACATATTTTAAATTTAAAGGCCCAAAAACTCATTTGGTATGCCAATTTTTAAAAACTCAATCTCAAAACAAACTTAAAAAGACCCCTATTATTAAAAACAAAATAAATGCGTTTTTCTTGTTTTTTTTTTTCGCGTTCGCTCTGCTGGTTCACTCTACGCTCAAGCTTCAAGCTTCCATGGGAGAAGCTTGAAGCTCGCTTGCTCCATCTCTCTCGTCGTCCTTCTCTCTCTTCGTCCCTCTCTCGCTACCTCTCTCCTCCTTTCTCTCATCAGTTGAAACCTTAGAAATTGGGGATTTCCAAATCAAAGGTCTGCTTGCTTTTTCTATTCCTTTTGTCTTTTGGTTTCTCAAATTTTTTTGGATAGCCAGATTTTGTTTGTTGTTTAATGTGAGTTTCTGTTTAAATTTGATAATGAGTTTCTTTTTTCTGGTATGTAGAACCACCTTACTTATGTATAAAATGATATGCTAGTTTTATGTCTGAACTTTCTGTAACTTTTTATATATACACCAATTAAGCACATGCATATACACAATAGGACATGAGATTGCTTTCATGTAGACAAAATCAAAAAGTTTTGATTTGGGAATCCATATTTCCACATCTCAAACTCCTTTTTTCTTTGAATTATGGGGTAGGAATATTTGTGTTTTGATTAAATACTAAATTATCACACTATTAATTAAAATAGCTAAACAATTTAAGTTTTCTATTTTTATTTTGCATGAATAGTTTTTAAAGGATGACCTCATAAATGAACAATTTCGATTATCATACAACACAACATGACATCATAGACAGTGGTGGTCCTACGCCAAGGGCAAAGTAAGCTGCCGCCTACTCCGATTTTTCCCAAATAAATAATTACCCATATACAATCATGCGGGGCCCACTTCAGAAGTACACTGCCGCCTGCTCTATTATCAAGATATATGATTTATACCCACTTCAAAAGTACAATCATGTGGCTCCTAGACTAAACAAGTGGGAAAGAAAAAATAAATAGAAGAAAAACATACCCCCGAAGGTTTATACCTATTATTTTTATGTTGACCTTTTCACATAAATTGTTAAAAATTTATCCTTTCGACCTTTTGACATGTATCACACTTTTTTACTGCTAGTGAGTTTTTCTGTCAAACTCCATATCAAATTTAATTAGTTTAATTTATTTAATTACAGTTTGTTAATCTTTCTCTTGTTTTCTCTCTACCTATATTTTTTTTTTAATTTGTGAAATTATGATTTTTTTTTCTTTTTATTTATTTTTTGGGCTTTTAGAGATATTTGCTAAACCGCTATTCAACTCTAAGTATATATTTGTCTATTCCTTAAAAAATTTATTGCTTAGTATGTAATTGTATGTCCCTTTGTTGCAATTGTGAACTTGTGAACTTGTGTTGATGAATTTTAATTTTATTTTATGATTTCAAAATATGAAAACTCGTCGAGTACAATTATGATTGTAATGAATAGATAATATGATTTTTTTTATTAATTTATGTTTTTGTATCTTGTAAGAATTTGAATTTTTATTGTTTATATTTTGTGAGAGGCCCTTACACACATGAAAACTTTGTTTTGCCAATGTTGGGTATGGCTTATTATGTCACCCATGTCTAACTAGGTGTATCTTTTTATGTGTATTAATAAAATTCACTTGTACCGTTGAGTTTTTAATGTAAGCTTCGCCTACCTGACTTTTGAATAATAGATCCGCCACTGATCATAGAACCAATTAACTGTTAATTTAATGATATTTCTCCTCCACAATATTGGAAAATGTCCCAATTCAAATATCCCTCCCCTAAATTTAAAAAAAAAAAATCAAAACATTACATAATAAATAAATAAAAAGGGAGAAAATCTTTTGCTTTTCTCAAGGGAAAAAGAAAAGGGGTTGGCGTTCCCAAAAGAAAAAGAGAGAAGAAAATCCAAAGTTTCCCAAAAGTATGTGTACAATCATAATTGCAAGTACAACATTATCCAATTTTAGATCAAATAGCCATGTCCAAAATCCCCATATAGTCCTCTATCTTATGACTCTCTGGTCCATTCCATAAATAGACAAAAAACAGAGTCCCAATTTAGTAATTTCCCCAAAATTCCAGACCACTTTCCAAACCCAATCACCACAAACAATAATCTCTCACCCCACGCCTGCAATCACTACCACCAGCCGTTGGATTACATTACCCAGAACCCATCCAGTGCAAATGGGCCCCACCCACGGTTACATCACTCATCACCCTCACCCACACCCACCATAAACAACACGCATGTGAGATGTGGGCCCCGCACCCCATCAACATCCCATCAATCGCAACCGTCCACAAAACCCCGCGAAACCTCATAGCTTGCTCCCACGTAGCACTGAATCATCCCCCTGCATTATAATTGAAAAGAAAATGATTTTCGCTTTTTTGATTTATTTGTTTTGGGGAAATCATTTTATTACCCATTTGCGGCTCTCTAAGGAAACACAGCGCCAAGTTCTGTGAAAATCTTAGCTATTTTTGGGCAACCTTCAATTTTGTTGATTTTCGAAGCTTCTTCTTCGTCTTCGAGCTCAGAAATTCCAGCTGGAGCTTAAAGTTGCAGGGTTTTAGGGTTAGGGTTTGGTATTGAAATTGTATTGGTTTCGTTGTGACGGAGACGATGATTGGTTGTCCGGTGGAACGGGGTTAGGGTTTGAATTGGGAGAAGGTGGTGGTGGTGAGGCTGGGGATTTTGTGTGGAGGGAGTATTTGATGGCGGCCGTGAATCCGCAGCCACTGCAAGCGCGACCATTCGAGGAGCACGGGAGAGGTCCGATACCGATCGAAGACGATGAGGCTGAGTACGACGATGGTGGTGATGATGGTATGGAGGACATGGAAGAGGTTCATGTGAATTCCGTCAGCGTTGCGGAGCGTGGAGGAGGAGGAGGAGGAGGAGGAGGTGTGGTTATGGCGTCCAGGACTAGTGAGCTCACTCTGTCTTTTGAAGGCGAGGTCTATGTCTTCCCTGCTGTTACACCTGAGAAGGTCTCTCTCTCTCTCTCTCTCTCTCTCTCTCTCTCTCTCTCTCATTTTCTTTTTTTAAAAGTATATTTATTGTAATAAGAACCTTTTTTTCTTCTTCCCAAATATTCATTTTATGCCTGTTCGGCTGTACTGTGCTTCTGTACTATATTATCTTTTGCGAGCTTTAAGTTACTGGGTTTTGTATTTGTCCTTGTAATTGCAAAGAGTTGATATGGGGTTCTGAAATATGGGCGTTTACTGCAAACTATTTGCTGTCCAACGAAAAATTGAAAATTAAGGGACTTGAAGTATCGTTGTTTATGATAAAATTTCATTTGATTATGATTCAGTTCCTCTACTTATTAATATTTTCTTTTGAGATTAAATATATAAGTTTATTAATTGCAAATAAATATATAAGTTTATTTATCTACTCCTGGATTCCATTGTGACTTGGCGTTTAAACTTATCCTTTGGAAGAAGAGTAAAAGTATATTGTATAATGTTCGAATATGTAAAGCAATATGGGGACAATAATTATTGGCAGGACATTATAGTTTGAATTGTAGATCTGCAATAAGACATCTTTTCAAATTAAAAATTTCATTCGGTTTTTATGAACTTCCATTCCGTCATTTGCTTCATTATAACTAACTATTGGATTATGATAATCCCTTTAACTAGTTGAAGCCAAGCCAATCTTTATCTGTTCCTGTTTTCCCAAAGTTGGCCTTACATCTGTTTACTAAATTTACTATAACATGTCTTTGCTGGTTTGCATTATGCTTAGTTTAAAAGTAGGCTCAGACTTTGGATTCTATATAACAGGTGCAAGCAGTACTCTTGCTATTGGGAGGACGTGATGTACCAACTGGTGTGCCTACAGTTGAAGTGTCTTACGATCAGAATACACGGGTAATGCATATGTTGACACTAATGAGACCAATTTCAATGCATCTTCTGTGCTTATGTTCATGTGTTGCCTTCCACAATCTCTAGGGTGTGGCTGACACCCCAAAACGTTCAAATCTTTCACGAAGAATAGCTTCACTGGTTCGGTTTCGTGAAAAACGGAAGGAGAGATGCTTTGACAAGAAAATTAGGTACACAGTCCGTAAAGAGGTTGCACAGAGGTAAGACAAATTTATGATCCTTCCTTCATTCCATTTTATTTTCCTCTGGATGGGAGGGGGATTGGGGGATTTGGATTTGACAAGAGAATCAGTATTGTGTAATTATGGGTCAGAATTTATGTTTGTAAGACCTAGTAAATTATAGCACCTTATACCTTTTGTTTCAGTTGCACCAACTGTTATTACATTCTGAATGCAGTTTGATCTTGACTTTAGGTACTTGAAAGTTTGATATGTATATCCTTGCCTTATAACATTTTCTCTTCATGTTCTGTCTACTTCGAGATGGTTTCTGAGCTGTTAACTCTGTAATTTGATAGAATTTTTATTTGTTCCAGAACAGAATGGCTATCTATTTACTGAAAAATAGCCTGCCTATGTAACTATGAATATTGGGTTTGAGCCAATGAGTATAGACTTACCTTTTGGTTTACACATGTAGTAGTTTTGAAGTTTATTTACGAAACAAAAAACAGAAATCAACATCTGTAATTTTTATACGTCTATTTTTGGTTGTAAGTTAGATTTTATTTGGAGCAGGGCAGAAGTTAGAAATAGGAATTAGATACCAAAAGCTGTTTGGTTTTTCCTTTATCTCTACTTGCCACGTTGTCAGAGACTTGGAACATGCATCCAATGCCTCTAGAAAAAGCATGTAGAATTCTAGAAAAGGAGGATTTAGTCACAACTTATGACATTCAATTTGGCACTCTTAATCCCCCGCACATTGCCAAGTTTCTCTGTTCCAGTTTTTGAAAGAATATTGAACTTTCCTAATCCTAACCCTGAACTGGACTCTCCTCCCACCAAAGCTTCAAAGTATTGCTGAAAGATCTGCAATGAAATCACTCTCACCCATTCAACTTCCGATGGACAAGCTTATGTTAAATCAATTTCCACCCAGACTACCTGGGAGGTGGCTGGTTGAGGTGTAAGTTGTGATTCGCACTAGAGCAAAACTTTTGGTGGTGCTCAATCCTTAGGAGTAAGTAAAAAGTCCAGTCTAATAGCAGGGATATTAGACTCTGGATGGGAGCCATTCAATTCTTGAAGCACTTTATGGGATCTATATTTTTTTTAGGAATTTGTAGAGATCTCTCAGAATTTTCAGCTGTGTTGTCTTGGATAAATAATGTCTCTTCAAATGTGGATGACAGCCATCTTTTTTCTTTGATGAAATTGTGCATTATGTGTATTTTGTATTGTTTATTTTTCTTTATTTATAATGTCTCTAAAAAGTTAGTGCATTCTTCGTATTGAAAATTTTGAGGAAGAAATCAACTATTGTCTATCTCATCCATTTTATTGGTTTTTTTTTTTTTGGGGAATGCTTAAATACTTTCTTAATAAATGGTCTTCTGTGCTGGTTTCTATGTGAGATATGGATTCAATTTGTGTACATTAACATGAAAAATGGGAAGATAGGGAGATTCATTATTGATGCAGATGTTAAAAAATCTACAATATTGTTGTTTGCATCTTCAATGGTCCTATGGTGTTAATGATGTGTCATTCTTTTTGTTATTGTTATCATTATGATAGGATGCTTCGTAAAAATGGACAGTTTGCATCGTTAAAACAAAATTCAGGTGATTCTGGTTGGGATTCGGCACAAAGTGGCCTTCAAGATGGCACTTCTCGACCGGAAACTGTGTGAGTTCCAACTGCCAAGCTAATTCTGGTTCTACTGATTTCCACAGTTGATGATTTGTAGTTCTTATTGAAGTTTTCCTGTTGACGATGTTGTTGTGTTCAACGCTTTTACCTGTTTCTGCTGCATTTTCAGCTTACGGCGATGTCAACATTGTGGAGTTAGTGAAAATAATACTCCTGCAATGCGCCGTGGACCTGCTGGCCCAAGAACCTTATGTAATGCATGTGGTCTTATGTGGGCGAATAAGGTTGGTTTATTCTGTTTGTTTTTACTCTGTAAAATTATTAATTTTCTGATATGCCAACTTGTCAATCTCTCTCTCTCTCTCTCTTGTCCTTATTGCTATGGTCACAGATGCCTGTTACTGTCTCCTCAAGTAACTTTCATTTTCCTTCACCAGTTTATTGATTGTGCAGGGAACACTGAGAGATCTCAGCAAGGGAGGAAGGAACCTTACCATGGACCATATAGAACCTGTATGTGCAACATTTGATATAGAGAATATGCAAATTTCTTCAATATAGAAGTTGAATCCATTTTCAAGTGGTTAATCATTATTTATATGCTTCTCCCTTATGTTGTAAGTTAGCTGAGAATATATTTTTTTTAAAATCTAGCCTTTTTACACTTTAGTCCTCAAGTATTTGTGCTTTGCTGTTTTCCTGTTGCTACCATTGGCATGATCAATCTACATAATGACAAAAATGATATTTACAGGGAACACCAATCGAAGTGAAGCCTTTACTTGTTGAAGGAGAATTTTCTGGAAACCAGGATGAGCATGTATAATTTTTCTCCCCAATTACTATTACCTCCTATGCGAAGTGCTGTGCTCGTTTTATATACCTAATAATTATGGTGTGCACAGGGAACACTTGAAGGTCCTTCTAAAACAGTTATTGAAAGATCCAATGATGCTTCTGTCAACCTGGATGAACAAGTACGTTTTGCATTTATGGTGCTAGCTCTGCTATGCTTATTTTTGTATTGTTTGTTATGCAACATCAAACATGCTGATCTAAGTGTTTTTCCTTGGACAAGTTTTAGCTGTTTTTATCGGACCCAAAGTACACTTATTAGTTGGGGGACCTAGGATTGAGATTGTGAGATGAACCAAAATACAAACGCAGTACTAGTTAACTACCAAATGTGTATGTTGTGCACACTAGCATCGTTTTATAACATTTATAAGTAAAGTTCATTAGTAATGGAAGTCTATAGAGCATCTGCTCTTATGTTGATGAACACAGGTGGCTAACCGACCGCAGACCACATTTTGACAAATGTACTGTAGATTGACTGATAAGCTGTCAGCTCTCTTTCATGAATCAGATTCATTTATTTATTGAACTCACATTCGACTAGCATGTATATTTTCTGGTCAGAATACTTTTTGGTGTTGGGTGATAAATATAATAATCATCTTGTTGGTTTTAAAGGTCACTGACAGTTCTTTTCTAATATTTGGTCACAATACACATGTAGCATATTGAAATAACTAGTCAGAAAAATTCACAGCATAAATCTTCTTTTTTATATTTAATCAGATCAACGTGTAAAATATGTATTTAGTTTTTGTTGTTACATGCCGCAGGATTTGCATGAAACCGCTGAAGATCTTACAAACAGTTTGCCGATGGGGATTGTTTCCTCAGCCAATGATGAGCAGGTATGATATGTATATGGGCCAAATAGTTGTGCAGAGTCCTCTTTATGTAACTAGTTATTATAATGGATAGATTCCAGTCTGTGCTAATAATCAAGCAAAGAACTACGGTCCAATGAAATTTAAAAGCATACCCTTGTGTGTGTTTTGATCCCCATTAATAAATGAGGCCTCTTTGATATACAATAACTTACGTTGAAGTTTTGGTATCCCCAGGAACCTCTGGTTGAGCTCACTAATCCTTCAGATACAGATTTAGACATCCCTACTAATTTTGATTAGAAGGTGATGATTTGTTAGCCAATTGATGCCAGGAAGTGTGGATGGTTTAGTTCATGTCCTTGTGCAGCATACGCGTCAAAGTTTTCGAACGTATAAAAGTACAGACATTTAGGAACTTTAATCTCTGCAAACCAGGACCTTCCGGCTGCAATGATCTCGTGAATGGAGGCACATTGCTACTTTCAGATGACGATAGATGACGTGATGTTTATATAAGTTATTTTTATCTTCTGTACAAGAGTTGTTAGGAGATATGGTTGAGAGTGTTCAGCGTATTCTAATATATGTAATTTATTTAGGTCTGTTCTGATTGCATTTTATTGAAATGCTGCCTTTCATTTGTAAGTCATAAATCATAATGTTGATGTATCATCAAATAGAATTAAACCCCAAACTGATGAATGGTAGAGTCAGCCAATTGACATTGCATTCTCAGCGCCTTTTCTTCCACTTTCAGATGACAATTAGACCAAGTGGATGTAAATATTATACAACAGTGCATTGTAGCGTCCGTGCTCAAATAAACTTTGAAATAGGAAACAAAATTATCTTAAAATGCTTGTGAGAATATTGCAAGTCAAAGTGTTTAGTAACTCTAAGAATTTCCCTACCACTCTCTTAAAAGAAAGATTCCAATAAGCTACCTATAAACGCAGAGAGAGATAAAATAGTGTGGGAAGAGAGAAGAGCACATAAAAAATTCATTTGATTCCATTGAAGAGATTTAGAAAATTACAATTCAACCCTTCATCATCATAAAAGAATATTGATCTAAAGTGTAATTTCTATGAAGTTGGTTTCCAAAACACGAAACCGAAAGAATCCCTAAATAGAAACTAAAGAGCACTTTACATTTCTGTGTATATGTATATGTTATGTACTAAGAGAGTTGCTCATTGTCGAGACAAGAAATTGATCCAATATGTTGGTGAGCTTCCTCCTTTGTGATGGTGGTGCTATTAACTTTGACAAGCACAAAGCAAAGCTGAGAGTCATGGTTGAGGCGGAATGACCAAAGCTGCACCATCTCATCTTCCTCGAGTTTATTTGCCTCGGCAACCTTTCTCCATCCCGAAACCAGATTGTACACATGGTTGCCTCCCATTTGCCATTTCTTCAGGCGTAAAGAATCGAAGCTCAGATCATATGGGTTGAGCATCAATACAGGGATACCAATCAGCCGCTTCTTCTTGTCAGTGTCACGAATATCCAAATCACTCTGCTCCTTTTCCTTAAGAAAGTCTGCGCTTTTGCCCTTAAACCCTGGTATCGAAAATCGAGCATTATTTGCAGACATATCAGACGCACATATCTTCTTCTGGATTACAAGTTTCACATCTCCACCAATTCCACTAATCTTGTGTTTTAGTTCTTGAGGCAACTCTGGTTTTGGCTCCAATTGTTCATTTTGAACATGAACCCTTTTCTGCTTCTTCTTTTTCTGGTTCAGATTGTTGTTGTCGTTGTTGTTTTGGAGAAGGTTGTCACTCCCAAAACAATTATGATCATCAGAATATTCTCTCTCCCTTTTAAGAGAAAGAGGGCCAAGTCTACTCCTTTTCTTCTTTGGAATGAAAATGTCATTCAACTCAAACCCTAGCTTGCCTGCCAAAACCCTTTGTTCCCTTCCCTTTCGAGCAAAGAAGTTGATCAACTCTTCAACAACGGTCTTTTCATCCAAAAGCAACTCCATTGATTGCTGGATTGCTACATCAGCCAATAGCTCCAAGGAAGACAGATATGAAGATGAAGATGAAGATGCCGATGCCCTTTTCTCAACATCTTCCTCCCGATGTTTCACATCAACTTCATAAGACTCAAGATTCAGAGAATTCGAAGGAAACTCATCAACCCCAGAATCAATAACCTTCATTTTGCCCATCACTCCCATTGAAACAA
The DNA here is from genome assembly GCF_029339155.1 of Prunus mume. NCBI lineage: Eukaryota > Viridiplantae > Streptophyta > Magnoliopsida > Rosales > Rosaceae > Prunus > Prunus mume. The sequence goes on along the minus strand of NC_142699.1, from coordinate 4,494,451 downwards.
ACCCACACACAAACAAATTAAACTTAGAAAAGAGACGAACTTTACTGCTTAGACTGACAGAATGAACAGAAAAACAAGTGGGTTTCCAAAATGTTGAGTGACAGAGAGATCACTCAACTTCCGAATTGAAGAGAGCGAGAGAGAGTTTGCTGTGAATTGAACTGGGTTTCCAAATTATGATGAGATATACAAGTGGGGGTTTCCTTATATGAAGAGGATTCACGTTGGAGAGAGAGAGTGTGTTTCCAAATCCTTTGTGTTGGTGGTGTTATTATCCTTGAAGGCCAAGGAATTAAACCAACTGGCAAAGCGATTCAAATCTTATTAGGATCCCAACTATAAGTTGCTTTTCTGCTCTTGCTCTGTTTTCGAACGCTGCTTCTCTCACATGTATTCCACGTTTTATTTATTTCCTTTACTTTTAATGCCTTCAAAATTTTAAAAAAATGACGCAGGTGGTTTGGCCTTTTTTTTTTTTCTTTTTAATTTGATTTTTTTTTTATAAAAAGATTGTTGGAAAATTTAAAAAATAAAATAAAATCAACAATGCTACAATTTTTACCTAATTTTTTTTAAAAAAAAATATTACGGTCAATTTTGTGTGGGCACATAATGTAAATATAATGGTGTGGACACTATTTGAGAGACGTATATTCGTATGTATTTACAGTAGGAAATCACTTATGTGGGCGTGGTTAACTGGTTCTCCAACATGGTTGACTTCCTAATGCTACGATATATCATACATGTCAAGGGTCGCACACAAAGTGGGAAAAAGAAAAGTTGAGATAAAGAGATAGGATATTAAGCATATTTTCATTTTAAAATAGGAATGATCGGATGAATAAAGCACGACTATTCTTAATAGGTTTTTTCCCTATTGACCTAATGAAAGTGAGGAAGATTTGTGATTGTGTCGTGACTTATTATTCTGACTAGCCTATTTCCGTGCGCACTTACATGTATGCAAGAGACATTTATTATTTCACGTGCGCTTGCGATTGAAAAGTCCATAAATGTACTAATTTATATATTATTTAAATCCATATTATATAAACTATCCCCTTGCACATGCTCAGGCATGCCTAATTGGTTATTTATTTATTTATTTAAATTTAAAATTTTAGAATTAAGAAAAGATAACATGGGTAATCGCGTTCCATAAAAGTATGACCTATTATTTGATTTTGTTTTTAATTTAAATTTTTTTAAGGGTGGTGCTAGAGGCATTTTCTCTCTAATAGAGGTGGAGCCCGCCAATACACCGGATTCCACGCTCTATTAGAGAGTTGGTGCCCAAAGTTAGTGCCTCTAGCATTTTCCTATATATATATACAGAGCAAAAAGTAGAGAATGGTAAAACATTCAAACATTAAGAATTGAAATTATTAATTAAATGAGGATAATATGATAAATTCACATTTTTTTCACATTAAAAAAAGGAAAATGCTAGAGGCACTAACTTTGGGCACCAACTCTCTAATAGAGCGTGGGATCCGGTGTATTGGCTGGCTCCACCTCTATTAGAGAGTTGGTACAAGTTGGTGCCCAAAGTTGGTGCCTCTAGCACCACCCATATATATATATATATATATAGAGTAATCTACACTTACCACATTTATATCCACATTTTCATACTTATGTAGCAGATAAAGTGGACAATCACATCAATTAAAAAGTGTCAATAAATCATAAAAGATAAGAAAACTTTAAATTAATTTTAATTGATGTGTTGTCCACCTCATCTGCCACATAAAGTGGTATGAGAATGTTATACAAATGTGGTAAGAGTAGCATTATTCATATATATATAGATACATCAGTCCTCGAAAAGCCAAAAATGGAAAAAATAAAAATAAAGTAATAAGTCATTTTTTTAAATCAAATTCTCCTAACCGTTAACCGCTAACCGATATGCATGATGAGCTTCTGTGACGCTCTTACACGAAGACGAGTGGGATTCAATTCAACTGAGATTCTTACACCCTGGAGGTGGGCCCTTCCTACGTAGAAGATGTTGAAGTCATCCGATGACGGTTGATCAGGAGCCGTTGATTTCAGTGACCCAAAGGCTATGTACTATAACCATACAGAGCAGGGGGGGCAGGCTTACAGCTGTTTTAAACGTTTTATTCTCCCATTGATTACCCTACAACTTGTAATTTTAACTCTAAATAGACGAATCTTGCATAAATTGGAAGTAATCATTTTCATTTTCATTTTCGTTTGTTCTCCCAAACCAAGTAATACTTATCATCAACAAAGACGAGCAAGAAGCTTGTTAAAGAGAAGCAAGAGAGGAAGAAAACTGAGAAACAGACTAGGTAGGTTGAGAGGAGAAGGAGATGAAGGGAGAAGAATTAGGAAAAATGATACTTGTCTCAAGCATTGTTTGTGTAACGTTGCTGCTGTTGTTGGCTATGATCAAGATGTTTGAAAAGCTATGGTGGAAGCCGACTCGCATTCGGAAGCTGATGGCTCTGCAGGGGATCAAAGGCCCTTCTTACAGACTTATCCATGGAAACACCATAGAAATCTCCAACATGAAAAGGGAAGCAATGAGCAGGCCCATGAGCTTATTACATGACAGCTTTCCTCAAGTTCAACCTCACATTCACTTGTGGACCAAGTTATATGGTAAAGAAACCCTTCCCTTCATGCATCTTCAACTACTATAATTGTTTGATAAACAACCAAGACCAATTGTCAAACCTCAAGTCTGTTCATGATTGACATGATGATTCGTTTCAAACTCTGTCATTATTTGTATCTCATACTGCTGTTTGTTTGGTGCAATTATTTTTGTATTTTGAAATTCCTTCTGTGTCAACAAACTTGTTACACTTTGAAACAGGGAAGAATTATCTTCAATGGCATGGCTCCAAACCTCAGCTTGTCATTACAGAAGCTGCAATATGCAAAGACATACTGAACAACACTGATGGGGCTGTTCAAAAAGCAGAGACAATAGGATATGTGAAGAAGCTATTAGGAGATGGCCTCACAAGATCTTCAGGTGAAAAATGGTCCAAGATGAAAAAGCTGGCCAACCATGCCTTCCATGGAGAGAGGTTAAAAGTGAGTTCCTAACGTTATATATTATTGGTGATTCTTTCTGCGAGCATAAAAAATTTAAAGTAGAATTTTCCGATTTTGTTCATCAGAGTATGATCCCAGCAATGATAGCCAGTGGCGAGACAATGCTTGAGAGGTTGAAAAACTATCAAGGCAGAGAGATTGAAGTTTACGACGAGTTCAGGTTTTTCACTTCAGAAGTGATTTCCAGAACAGCCTTTGGCAGCAGCTACTTAGAAGGCGAGAACATTTTTGAGATGTTGATGAAGTTAGCCTTCTTGACATTCAAAAATACTCACAAAATTAGGTTTCCAGGTATCAGGTACGTAACTCAGCCTTGTTATGCATAAAACTAAGTTTCCTTCTAAGCTTTGCAGCAAACAACTATTGATCACACCAATGTTCTTTCATTTTCAATGTTGCAGTAAGATTTTTAAAACCAGAGATGAGATCGAATCAGCGGAGCTTGAGAAAGGAATACGCAACAGCGTAATGGAGCTTATTAAGAAAAGAGAAAAGAAGGCAATGGCTGGAGAAGAAGACGGCTTTGGGAGTGATTTTCTTGGATTGCTTTTAGAGGCTCACCATGATACCAATGAGAAGCAGAGGATTTCAGTGGACGATTTGGTCGACGAGTGCAAGACTTTCTACTTGGCTGGACAAGAAACCACTACCAGTTTGCTTGCCTGGACTGTCTTTCTTCTGGCCCTCCATAGAGATTGGCAAGAGGAAGCAAGAAAGGAGGTCCTACAACTATTTGGCAAACAAACTCCAAACCCTGATGGCATTGCCAAACTCAAAACAGTAAATAAGAAAAATCAATTCAATTATTTGGTTACTGTAAGTTTGAAATGCATGCTGATTATTTATTGTCTAATTTTAACTTTGATGCATGCAATGCAGATGAGTATGATTATCAATGAGTCCCTGAGATTATACTCTCCTATTGTTTCCTTGGAAAGGAAAACTGAGAGGGAAGTTAGACTGGGAAATCTCATAGTCCCTGCTAATGTTGAACTGCTACTCCCAAACCTAGCATTTCACCATGATCCTAAATTTTGGGGAGAAGACGTGCAGCTTTTCAAACCAGAGAGATTCTCAGAAGGGGTTGCTAAAGCTACCAAGGATAACATGGTCACATTCCTTCCCTTTGGAATGGGACCTCGAACTTGTGTGGGCTTCCAGTTTGTAACCATTGAAGCAAAGATTGCCCTGTCAATGATTCTACAGAACCACTCATTCACCCTCTCTCCGGCCTACGTCCACTCCCCCTTTCAATTTCTTACACTTAGGCCACAGCATGGCGTTCGAGTAACGCTACACCCGCTCTGAACTGTGTAGACCACGTGGATATGAGGTTGAATGCGGGGAAACCATGGCTTTGAGTTTCAGTCAAATAATGGTACTGGGTTTGTGAGTTTTATTTATGTACGTAGAGTCTGTTATTGGTACTTCAATAAAGTATTTGAGAGAAATTGACAATAATGACTCCAATAATAGTTTCGTATTTTTTTTCCTTTTTTATACAAACAATATTAAAGGAAGGAGATTCGAAAATAGGATTTTGGATCGCTCTTAATCAATTCAACTACAAACCCCTTTCATAGCTCTGTATTTATGCACGTAGGGAAGGAGTCCACAAACCTTGAAAGGAATTTTTTTTTGTGCTGCCTGATAAGAGCATCCACAATGAGCTCCTTAAACCACTTCCTTAAACAAATTTTAGGGAAGAATTGGAAAAATACAACTCTATCTATGCTCTCTATCTATCTCTTAAAATAAGGATATCTCTAGAAACTCCTAAATCTGATGAGAGAGAAATGACACTTAGTGACTCCCTATAATTTAATGATGCTTTATTTAATGAATATTTCAAACCTTTAATTAATGTTAATTATTTTTTATATTATTTTTTACCATCCACTAACTGATATAAAGATAATCTGGAAAACATCGCAGCTGCCAAACATGCAATCCATGCGTGTGGAAATGCTAGTAAGGATATGGTCATAGCTATCTTTCCTGAACATACAACTAACAAAAGCATCTAAAATAAATTCTCTATATCATATTGATCCGGAAAAGAATTGAAGACCAGAGGATTGACTGGTAGTCCTTCAAAGAAAAACATGATTCATGTTAAGTTGTCACGATATGGTCAACTACTGTTTTATATTCTAATTCCTCATGCCTAACCAACTACAAACTTTCCTAAACTCTTAATTGGGGATTCTACTATGTAAGAAATGAAGTTGAACTACCACAAAAACAATAGATCCTAAATCTTCGAAAGGTTTATGAATTCGAACAGAGAAGGCAGCTGCGGAAATAGCCCATAGGGACCAGAAGTTTAATACACAGTCTAGTAAAATGTAAGATATAAAGTGGCTATCAGTTCCTTTGTTATAGCCTATAAGAAACTGAATTTTATGGAAGAAAGGAAATGAGTACAGAAAGGAATGGAAAAGTAGTCCATTTAGGGATACCAAATAGAAAACACAAAGCAAAAGAACCATGAAAGACACACACAGTACAAACTCCCAGTCATGATGAATCACACTACAGGGAAAATCTCAAATCAGTAACTTTAAGAATTTGTCTGTCACTCACTCTCTCAAAAGAAAGATTCCAACGGATCAGTAAACAAATATATAAATGGACACATAGACAAAACAGTGTGGGAAGAGAGAAGAGCACATGAAAAATTCATTTGATTCCATTGAAGAGATTTATAAAAATACAGTTCAACCCTTCATCATCATAAATGAATATTGATCTGAAGTGTAATTAATTTCTATGAAGTCGGTTTCTGAAACACGAATCCAAAAGAATCTCTACAAACTATATCTATATGTATTACGTACTGAGAGTTATTCATTGAGACAATAAGTTGATACACATACACCAGTTTTGCTTACTCATTGATGAGTAAGAGAGGTCCCAGAAGAAGTTGATCCAAGATGTTAGTGAGGTTCCTCATTTGTGGTGGTGCTATTAAGCTTGACAATCACAAAGCGAAGCTTGGAAACATCACTGACGCGGAATGACCAGTTAGTTGCCTTGGCAATCTTGCTGCATCCCCTTAAAGACGGAGAAGGGGAGGAGCGGTTATCTATGTAATTATGGTCTTTGTTGGCCGTTGCTCCGGTCGAGCACTCTCTTTTTTTTGTCCAATACTGAACATGAACCCCTTCCTCTTTCTTCTTTTTCTGGCTCCCACTCTCAGAACTATTAGGATCAGCAGTACATTCTCTCTTCCTTTTCAGTGTTTTCATGTTAAGAGAAACAAGACCAAGTCTGCTCCTTTTCTTCTTTGGAATGAAAATGTCATTCAACTCAAACCCTTGCTTGTCGGCCAAAACCATTTGTTCCCTTCCCTTCCGAGCAAAGAAGTTGATCAACTTTTCAACAACGGTCTTTTCGTCCAAGAGCAACTCCATCGATTGTTGGGTTGCTACATCAGCCAAATTCTACTTTCATTTTTGTTGAGAATGGCCCCAAAATCCCAAAGAGGTGTGAATTGGAAACCACAAGAAGATGAGGCATTGTGCAAAGGGTGGGTTTCTATCTCTGAAGATGGGGCTATTGGCACCAATCAATCAAACAACTCATTTTGGTTGCGTGTGTACCAAAAGTTTTTGGAAAATGATCCGGGCATGAGCGGAGCCGGGGTACAATCACTGCAAGCTATTGCTTCTCGGTTCAAGATCATCAACCAACAATGTTCTCTATGGAAGGCATGTATGACAAAGGCCAATGCAAGGCATGTGAGTGGCTCCAATCTTGAAGATGTGGTGAGTACCCATTTTTTTCAATGCTTAAAGTTATAATTCTAATTCTTTTCAATTATTAACTTGATTTTTATTTTATTTCGTGGGTAGAATATGAATACAAAAACACTTTTCTTGAATGATAATAAACCTCCGAATAGGCCTCTCAAGTTGTATCATGTTTGGCAAATCTTAAAAAATGGTCGTTAGCTTCTGCTCAAGGGATAGACTTTGTCGTCCACAAGCGTCTATCTTCTGGGTAAAGTATGGCTCATGTGCAACAACATCATTCAAGATGCGATAGAAACACTCTCTTCTCATGTAGAACTGCCTACTAAAGTCCACTGGGGGACAAAGTGGTATTTCACAGAATAGTCCTCCATGAGACTCTTATGATGTTTTTCTCTCTTCCGATTCTTGTATTCACGGCCTACAACAGAACCATCATGTTTGGATTGTTGAGCATATTGCTCCAACAAAAACGGATGGTGTTGAACGACCATTGTAACCCTCTGTTGATGAAGATCATTATCATCAGAATCATCATTGAAGAAATTTTGCATAGCATTCCCACGTGAATTCATTGTAAGAAGGATAATGAGATTGAAAGAGATTGTGTGGTCAATTCAGTAGAATAACACTTATTAAATAGATAAGAGAATGAGATGACCTACATGTTTGACAATAATTGAATGAAGATAGGAAAAGATTGGGAAAGATAAGGGAATCCAATAAAGTGAGCTAAACAAAGAAGAGCAATGGTTCAGAACCTGATTGAAACAAGACAATAAGAGATGAGAAATGGTTCAAAAAATAATTGAATGAAGATGGGAAAAGATAGGGAAAGATAAGGGAGTCCAATAAAGTGATATGGACAAAGATGAGCAATGGTTCAAAACATGATTGAAACAAGACAATAGGAGATGGTAAAGGATTTAGAAAATAATTAAAGAACACAAGTGGAGGTGGGCAAAAGTTCAGAACATTATTGAATGAGGATAAAGGAATCCAATGAAGTAAAAGCAAAAATGGAAGACAATTATGACAATGGCTTCAATGAGGGGTTCGAATTATTCTAGGTATGCACAAAAGTAGCAGCTCCAGGGATTGCTGCCGCTTTTAAAAAAATTATGTGGTTCCATTGTTTTTAATATAAATCGTGTGGTAGTTGTTTTTACTTTCAAAGTCCATGAAAGAAAATGTTGTTGTACTTGTTTTTATTTTTAAGTGAAATTATATTATGTTTTGGAATTTTTTAATTTTTTAAGGTTAAAATGTTTAGAAAATTAAATCACGAAAGTTGAAACAAAATAATGTCAAGAAAAATTAACTATAATTTTTTTTTAAGAGTTAATAATTCTTAAATAATTTAATAAAGTTGTGGACTCAAATTATGAGTCTGCAAGGTTAGAGGAAAAAAATTTGATATATTTGACATAGGACTGACCTCGCATTATAGCCGCGCACAACTTACCCTGCATTATAGCCGCGCCAATAGAACTGACCCAGCCCGGCCCGATAACTCTTTGGGGCTGAAAAGACCCGTTACTAAGCCCGGCCTGTTTTACAAGCCTAATAACAACAGAACAATCAGAGTGAGCAGTCATTAAAAATCAAAGCGGGATTTTTAAGAGGGATGTATTCAATTAAGATTTTAATATATTTTAATTACAAGATTATAATGTAATGAATTTCAGCCGGATTTGTAATTACAAGATTTTAATAGATTGAAATTACATGATTTTACTTATGATTTTAATATATTGCAATTTTCACTTATTGTATTCTCCAAAATAAATTTGCCAATGTATATTGGATTCGGGTTAGCCACATTCGCCTAAACCCATGACCATTCCCAGTTTTTGTCAAGACTTGGACCAAAAATTGTGGGGTAAAAAACACACTTTTTTTTCAACTGCTTGTGGCATAATCTCATATTTGGTTTGATTGTAGTTTTTTGGGTAACTGATACTTTCGGTCCTGTACTCCTCTATACTTCACCATCATATTTTTTTTTCATATTTTTCCTTTTTCTCTATTCTTTTCTTTCCTTTTTCCTTCTCTTCTTCTTCCAACATTTGTGTTTTTTTTTCTTCTTTGGTTTTGGTAAATTATTGATGTGCCCTTCAATGGAGGTAATGTCTTATAAATATAATGGCTGATTCTTCTTTCAATATTGTCATGTCCGCTAACTCTTTGGCTCTCTCTCCTCCCTTGGCTTTCTTCTCCATCCAACAATTTCTCTATGGCCTCCTTCACCCTTTCCTTTCTCACCACCACCATAATCTTCTCATCCTCTACCCACTTCACTTGAAATTCCACACCAAACACACCCCTCCTCCAAAAGGAGTTAAAGGCGATTTGACGTGCTTCCAGTCTGAAGACATACATTTGTTTTTTATGCCTAGTCTGATCATTTTTTCAGTTATCTGCTCTGGTGTGTTGGTGGTTCTTTTTATTGGTTCTTACCAAGGGCAGTGTGTGAGTTATAAGAATCAGGCATGTAAGGGTGAGATTTGTTATGAGATTTGGTATTTATATTACCCACTTAAAATCTCACACAATACACCACTTAATGAAATACTTTAAAATCGATCAGTTTTTGAATACCACAGTACTTTTATTGACTACAATGAAGGCAAATATTATACAAAAAATAGTAAAGGCAATTCTTTTACCTGTTGTAAGTACCGAAAAAACAACAATGAATATAACATGTTGAACCACAGAGAACAAATGCAAATAGGATTTAAAATCTAAAGAAACTGAAAAACTAGAAGGAAGATGAGATATACCTGATATTGTGATGAGAAAGCAAAGCAAGCCGGAGAATCAAGCGATTTGATAACAGTTAATCATGAGCATAGAGAGGGGATCGATGAGTGAGAGTCGAGATAAGAAGAGAAGACGAGAGAACAGTTAAGAGGAGGCGGCTGGAAAGAAGATGAGTTCAATTAGGTTTCACGAAGTTAAAAAATAATTTTAGTTTTTTATTTATTTCTGCCAAGGGATTGAGAGTCGAGATAAGAAGAGAAGACGAGAGAACAGTTAAGAGGAGGCGGTTGGAAAGAAGATGAGTTCAATTAGGTTTCACGAAGTTAAAAAATAATTTTAGTTTTTTATTTATTTCATTGAGAAGCAGGCCACGCCTCCTGGTCGCCCCTTGGGCCCATCTAGTGACCGCCCACGGTAATTGATTTGTTTCATTGTCTTTATTGGTTATTGGATCTATTGATTTTTCTAGTCTGTGGTTCTTTGTTCTAGAGTATGTGATATCGATCATTTAGGAAGAAGTTATTTAACTTATTTGTGTAAGTAAACTGGGACAGATATGTCCTTCCTTTTCTAGTTTGTTTGTTGAACCCCTTGATTGGTTGGAATGTAATGTGGATGTTTTGATGATGTTAACAGCAGCCCACCTCGCTTTGATGGAGGAGAACGCAGATTTGGTGACAGGGATGGGTACCGTTCAGGTCCTCGTGCACCGGGGTGATTTTGGTGACAAAGGTGGAGCACCACGACTACTGACCTTCTTTCGGGGTAATTTTTCCGTTTTCAAGTAGTTTTTTTTATATTTCTCATTTAGGTACTATGTCTTTTTACCATGTATTGGGTTGGAGATCAATTGCCTTTCGATGATATTCTGTTCTTCTTTACATTTTGGAATTGTATTCTATCTGATCCGATCCCATGTACCTTGTTACTGAGAACTTGACAAACTTATATACTGCCTGCTTAAATGTGTTTTATGATTAGAAGATTTCCTCACTTTGGAAAAATGATGCATTTGTTAACTCATTATGCTTCTTTCTCCCGAAATATCAGGGTAGTAGGCCTGGCTTTGGTCATGGTGCCGGTGGATCTGGTGGAGCGGTGGTTTTGGTGCTGGCCCAGCAAGCTTTGATCTCTCCTAAGGAAATGGTTTACTTAAACACCGTTTGGTTTCCTAAGTTTGCATTTAAGAACGGATGACATTCTGTATTAGGAGACAATAGCAGTTTTGTCTGACTTGCAACGACCTTAGGATTGTATTAGATGTTTGTTTTTTTTCTATATGGTCTCTGAATCGCACTTTGCAAAATTTATTTCTCTGTTATCTATATGTCGTTGAGAAATTTTGTAGATGACGTTTAATAATTATTTTCCTGCGTTTATTGACCCTCATTTTTGTGCGACCTTCAGTAACATGTCATAGTTTTTTTGTCCTGGCATTTTGAATGGAAAATCTTATACTTATCTGGTTTGATGTGTTCCAGCATCTGTGTAGTTTGTATGAGTTTCTTATAGTATCGCACTTCTCAATAGAAAATGTTATCAAAACACTTAATGTATTTAGCGGTCAAACCAAGAGTATGGCTCGTTATTAGGGACAATTTCTCTCATAATTTAGAGATTTTGTGACTTTAAAAAGAAGCAGCAGCAAAATTAACAAAAAACAAAGAAGAAGAAATAAAACAAAACAAGTCTTGCATGGGCGCAGTTGGCTTTTGTTGGCCCAAGCCTATTCGTGGGCTAGACTAGAGTAGCTCAGCCTTCCTAATTGGAAAGATAGGACTTTAAAAAAAAAATTGGCTCGTACCAAATCTGAGGTTTCAACGCATTTTCACCCCAGCCTACAATTCTTGGGTTTAGTGGAAATAAAAAACAATTCTTGGGCCTAAACCCTCCATTAGGCATTTGCTTGAGTTTTATTATTTGATGCACAATCTCACTCATTATACGAAATATAATAGCTATTAATTAATTGAAGTGTAATCCAATACAATAGGAACATTCACACAACTAGCATCATCCCCATTCGATTTTATGCCAATGTTTCTACAATTAATTACTTATCTTCTCAACGTTAAAAGAGGTCCAAAGTTTGAAATCGCTTCGCCTATGAATTAGGAAATAGCTCTTTTAGGGGTCGTTTGGTACATAGGCTTGGCTTAGATTGGCTTAGACTAAATTTAATACCATGTTTGTTTCATTTAATTCTAGTCTTAGATGGGATTGCTAATATCGGGCCCACCAAAAACACCTTGTTAGGAGGGGACTACTAATCCCATATAGAAAGGGAGGATTAACGAATCCTATGTTCACCAATGTATAAGTTGCTAATATTATATTGTAATACTAATAACATATATTACTATTATTATTATTATTATTATTACGACATACACATATACTATAATGTACATATATACATGTATATATATAAACACATATATACATATATAATATATATAAATACATATAGATATATACACGTATATTATTATTATAATATACCCATATATACATACATATTAATATTATAATAATAGCATACATGTATATATGTAATATATATTATATTATATATTAATGTACATATATACACGTATATACACATATACATGTATATATGTAATATATATTATATTTTATTATACATATATACATATATGTGTATATATATATATATTATACCCATGTATGTATTATAATATACATATACACACGTATATACACATATACATTATATATTATAATATACATATATACATGTATATTATTATTATTATTATAACATACCCATATATATTTTCTATTATAATATACATATATATATATATGTATATGTATTTTTTTTGGACGAAAATATATATGTATATGTATTTTATAATATATATAATATATATGTATATATACATACATATATAATACATATATACACCTATATACACATATATATATGTTTATATTATTTATAATATATAATGTACATGTATACATGTATATACACATATATGTTATGTATATTATATGTATGTATATATACATATATATTATATATATTTTAAAATACATATATATAGATATCTTTGAAAAAATAAAAAAAATCTAGTCCTAGTCCAAGCATGAACCAAACGTAGGATAAGTGTTATCCAAGCCAAGACAGTCCCTAAGCATAATCCATGCTAAGACAGTCTTGTGTAACAAACGAGCCCTTACATTCTCCAACATGATTTTAAAAGACATATTTATTTTTCAACAGATTAAAAAAAAAAGGAGCAAAAGTGAAAATAACAGGCTATGGCCAAGAATAAGGCCCATAAACAAAGCTAACACAAACAATGCCCATAAAATCTGCCCCAAACCGACTACAAATAGCATACATCAGAGATTTAGGGTTTACTTTACCGCAGACGATAACGAGTGCGAGAGAGACCTCGACTTTCTTCGTTTGCCGACGTCTCTTCCTCTAGTCATCAGCTCAACTTCGCAACCATGGTATTTCTCTATCCAATTCTCTGTTTGTTTCCTGTGAAACTGAAATGAAAAAGAAAAAGAAAAGTTTGTTTGTTCATGGTTCTGATCTGTTACATTTGGTTTTTTCTATCCTAGATCATCTCAGAGAAGAACAGGAGAGAAATCTCCAAATACCTATTCCAAGGTACACACAAAAAAGCTTAGTTTTTTATTTATTCTCAATGAAATTTGGTTCTTCGTTTCCATTTTTTTGTTAAAATTTATTGAATTTAATTTGAACAGAGGGAGTGTGCTATGCAAAGAAGGACTACAACTTGGCAAAGCACCCAGAAATCGATGTGCCAAATCTGCAGGTGATTAAGCTGATGCAGAGCTTCAAATCCAAGGAGTATGTAAGAGAAACTTTTGCTTGGATGCACTACTACTGGTACCTGACCAATGATGGTATTGAGTTTTTGAGGAACTACCTCAACCTTCCATCTGAGATTGTCCCTGCAACTTTGAAGAAGCAGGCCAAGCCTCCTGGTCGCCCCTTGGGCCCATCTGGTGACCGCCCACGGTAATTGATTTGTTTCATCGTCTTTATTGGTTATTGGATCTATTGATTTTTGTGTAATCTGTGGTTCTTGGTTCTAGAGTATGTGATATCGATCATTTGGGAAGAAGTTATTTAACTGATTTGTTTAAGTAAACTGCGACAGATATGTGCTTCCCTTTCTAGTTCGTTTGTTGAACCCCTTGATTGGTTGGAATGTAATGTGGATGTTTTGATGATGTTAACAGCGGCCCACCTCGCTTTGATGGAGGAGAACGCAGATTTGGTGACAGGGATGGGTACCGTTCAGGTCCTCGTGCACCGGGGGGTGATTTTGGTGACAAGGGTGGAGCACCTGCTGACTACAGACCTTCTTTCGGGGTAATATTTCCATTGTCAAGTAATTTTTTTATATTTCTCATTTAGGTACTATGTCTTTTTACCATGTATTGGGTTGGAGATCAATTGCCTTTCGATGTTATTCTCTTCTTCTTTACATTTTGGAATTGTATTCTATCTGATCCCATGTACCTTGTTAATGAGGACTTGACAAACTTATATACTGCCAACTTAAATGTGTTTTATGATTAGAAGATTTCCTCACTTTGGAAAAATGATGCATTTGTTAACTCATTATGCATCTTTCTCCCGAAATATCAGGGTAGTAGGCCTGGCTTTGGTCGTGGTGCCGGTGGATCTGGTGGAGCCGGTGGTTTTGGTGCTGGCCCAGCAAGCTCTGATCTCTCCTAAGGAAATGGTTTACTTAGACACCGTTTGGTTTCCTAAGTTTGCATTTAAGAACGGATGTAGGAGACAATAGCAGTTTTGTTTGAGTTGCAAGAGTCTTCGGATTGTATTAGATGTTTGTTTTTATTCTATATGGTCTATGAATCGCACTTTGCAAAATTTATTTCTGTTATCTATATGTCATTGAGAAATTTCGTAGATGATGTTTAATAATTATTTTCCTGCGTTTTTTGACCCTCATTTTTGTGCGACCTTCAGTAACATGGCCTAGTTTTTGTCCTGGTATTTCGAATGGAAAGTCTGATACTAATCTGGTTTGATTCGTTCCAGCATATGTGTAGTTTGTATGAGTTTAGTATAGTATCGCACTTCTCAATAGAAATGTTATCAAAACACTTAGGAGGGTGTATTCAATTAAGATTTTAAAAGAGTTAAATAGAGTTATAAAGTTTATAGAGTTCAACATATTTGAATTGATTTCTATAAACTCCACATAGAGTTTGATTGAATTCCTAGATTGATTTTAATGGTGTTTGTTAGAGTTTTATTATAGATTTTAAAAAAGTTTATTAGAGTTCTAAAATGTTTTTTTTTTCTTTTTCTTTTGGGGCTGTTTATCGTTTTTCTAGGTTTTCAAAAGAGAAAAGTACCTTTACAAAAACATTTTGTAAATAACGTCCAAACCATATACATCCAAAGAAAATGAAAAAATGGCATTTATTTTGTTCAAATGTGCAACCAAATAAGGATTTATGTTTGCATGTTTATGAAAAATACGCAAAAGAAAAAACATAAAAGTAATTTCATCACCAAAAAAATGATAAGTAAACTATAATTCTAAATGCATAAAAACAAATAAGTATCTGCTTCATTGCTTATATTTGACTCCCATCATTCATAGCATCTCTCCACAATATCTGAAGATATCCCAACCCTCCATTGGTTAGCATTCTCGCGTTGTTGTTCTTGGGTTTGAAAAACTTGGTCATAATTATTTCCCTCATTTTTTGGTAACGATGACGATATTGAATGCTCATTGTCTTCTTCAATAGGAAATTCATTAGAACGACACTCTTTGCGAAGAAAATTGTGCAACCCTACACAAGCCAAGACTAACTCTGCTTGTGCCTTATATGGAAATGGAGGGGCATACTTAAAAAATGTGAATCGTGATTTAAATATACCGAATATTCTCTCGATTATGTTTCTTAAGGAAGCATGTCTAAGATTGAACAACTCAGCTGCATTTTCAGGATCTCGACCTTGACCGGCAAAATCTTGAGGATGATATCGAACACCTCGAAATGGAGCTAAAAATTGACGTCAATTTGGGAATCCACAATCCACTAAGAAATCCAAGGGGTATGTGAAAGAAACTTTTGCTTGGATGCACTACTACTGGTACCTGACCAATGATGGTATTGAGTTTTTATGGAACTACCTCAACCTTCCATCTAAGATTGTCCCTGCAACTTTGAAGAAGCAGGCCAAGCTTCTTGGTTACCCCTTGGGCCTATGTGGTGACCGCCCACGGTTATTGATTTGTTTCATCATCTTTAATGGTTATTGGATCTATTGATTTTGTAACTGGGATTGTTTATTTGAGTGTTTTGCGAATTGGGTTTGATCATTTAAATAACTTATGGTAGCGACTTGTAACTGTGGCCTTATTTGATGGAGTTCTATAGTTCTTTGTTTTAATTGTAAATGGCTACACAAATAGGTGGTTTGTGTTATTTGGTTTAGCTGATAAGGTTGTATGCACGTGTAATTTGGACAGGAAGTTGTTCATTTGGTAAACTGCTTCAACAATCATTTTGTTGTTGGAGTTCTGAATGAAACTGCAAGACGGTTTTAAATTAGATTGTATTGAATACTGTAATTGATTGAAATGTGGTTTGGTTTATGGAATGATTGAGAAGTTTGTTAGAAAGCTTGAATTTTATTTGGGTTTAATTTAAAGTTCTAGGGTATGTGATATCGATCATTTAGGAAGAAGTTATTTAACTGATTTGTGTAAGTAAACTGTGATATAGATATGTGCTTCCTTTTCTAGTTCGTTTGTTGAACCCTTTGATTGGTTGGATTGTAATGTAGATGTTTTGATGATGTGAACAGCAGCCCACCTCGCTTTGATGGAGGAGAGCGCAGATTTGGTGACAAGGATGTGTACCGTTCAAGTCCTCTTGCACCAGGGGGTGATTTTGGTGACAAAGGTGGAGCACTTGTTGACTACAGAGCTTCTTCCAGGTAATATATCTGTTGTCAAGTAGTTTGTTTTATATTTCTCATTTAGGTACTGTCTTTTTACCATGTATTGGGTTGGAGATCAATTGCCTTTCGATGATATTGTTATATTTAATTGGAGTATAGCCGCACGGCTATACTATAAAAACAAATGACCATTCTAGTTGCATTAGTTTATGCTTTATATATATTAATTTGCTAGTTTTGACATCTCCAAAGGAGATATTAAAGAGAGTGAAATTTCATAATAAATCAATTTGAGAGTTCAATTTTTTTTTTCTTCTTTTTTTTTGTTCAAATGTTTGCCTTTGGTCTATCTCGTTCTCTCGAGTGCTACTAAATTCTATTACTACACACATTATTTGTTGTATAGAATTGCATGTTGAGTTGGAGTGTTCTTTGGTAATTGTTTCACATTTCAAATAACACTTTACATGAAGAATACTACCACATCACTTACTTCTATACCCATAAATATTTGTTTGAAATTGTTGTTCTGGTTGGCAAAGAGATTGCAAAATCACCATCTTGCATTTTTGTTACAAGAAGTAAGAAATAAACCCCAAATATTAGCCTCTCAGATTCTTTCATAGTTAGTAAAATACGGAACAGGAAAAATATGAATAAAATACATTGTGTTTTATTCGACAATATTTTGGCAAATTACAACTGATATGTTCGGCCACTATATAATATTTTGATATGATTTATTGAACTTTTCTAATATATATTATTTTTATTCAATAATATGCGGAAAGTTTGTGTATAATACATGAATTTTGTGTGTATAATTGAAAATTTTGTAATAAAAAAAATACAAATTTATAAATATTACAAAATTTTCAATTAACTCAATCCTAGACATGTATTTATATAAAAAAAAAAGCCAAACACTATTTAAACATAGAAACACACCTAAAATCAACCCCAAAGTCAACTTTTTGGGTGTGTTTATAAATGGATTTTGAGTGTGTGTAATGATGGGTTTTGGGTGTGTTTATACAGTGTTTTGGGTGTTAGGTTTTTTTATAATTTCAACCTCCATTTTGGGTATTTTAGTGAAACTCCCTTAAAAAAAACAAGTGTATTAAACATGAAAATTACGTATGCACGTGTATAGTACGAGTATTAAACGTGAAAATGCTAAATTTTTTATACCGGTAATAGTTCTAGAAAAGTAAAAACTCAAAAAGGAACATTAGAAACTCAAATAATTGCCTAATAGTAATGGATAATTCTCTAAACTACTCTTATCAATAAACAAAAATGGGGGAAAAACAATTAACAAAAAAATAACTGTATCTATGATAGTATAGCCGATCGGCTATACTATTTATATTTAAAAAAAAATTATATATATATGACCCCAATAAAGCCGTGCGGCTATACTACGCCTGGCGTCGTCACGGTCAAAAATGTATAGCCGCGCGGCTATACTATTTTTATTAAAAAAGTATAGCGCTCGGCAAGACTATTTATTAAAAAAAAGGTGACAATGGGTCTTGACAAAAAAAAAAACAGTTCATAACAATGGGTTGGGTTGGGCCTCTTGCCAAAAGGCATGAGCACAAGCAACTTATTTTTCCACGTACCCATTCGATCAAGGCACCCACGGTGTCCTAGGAAAAACATACCATAGAAATATTTCCCATTTAATACAAACCAAATTGATGTGATATTTTTTTGCGTAATTTTTCAGTTTTTGTTGTTTAGGGATCAAATCAAACTATGATCTAAAACTAAATACAAGCATAATTTTCTATCAATCCCGAACGTTATACAAAATACAAATATATTTGAATAAGCTATGGTAAGCCCATTATGACATATCTAAATTAACTTTTGATAACTAAAATACAAATATGCTTATTTAAATTTTGATCTAGAAGATTGATTAAAAAGAATTATTATCTACATTAATCTATATATATAAAGCAAAAAGCAGAGAATTGTGAAATATTTAAAATACCATAAAATGTCCTTGCTTAATGCAAACATTAAGAATTGAAATTATTAATTAAATGAGGATAATATGGTAAATTCACATTTTTTTATATTTAAAAAAATTAAAATGAAAAGAAAAAACAAAAATGGATCATATTTTTATGGAACACAACTACCCATTATCTTTTTTAATTCTAAAATAAATTTCAATTTTAAAAAAAAAAAGCCTCTCACAGGCCCTGAAGCGCGTCACGTTGCTGTATAGTGTCTTCTTCTAAACACTGTCAATTTTTATACACTCCTAATCCAAGACTATTTTTATGAAAAAATAGTTCGCCACACTCAATGTTGCAGTTTTTTTTCGTAGTTCTTTTTTCATGTAATTAGTAACATGAGGAAGAAAGATAGAGAAAAACAAAGAATGATATCAAATAAGGAAATTTCTCTCTTGGACATGGCCCAAATGAAAAAGAAAAGAAGAAGAATATAATAATGCAAATAAAATAAACGCTAGAAAAAGAGAAAAAGATTGGAAAAAGGAAACAAACAGCAATTCAGGAGTATAATGGATGTGCATCAACGAATATTCCATTGCTTGCTTATGTTAGTCTCCCCGTCCTCCCGAGTCCTGCCCTTGATATGGAACTTTATGTGTTTTTTTCTTTAGAGTATTTCTTTAAAATACTTACCCATTTTTTATCTAACTTTTATTAAAAATTAAGATAAAAGGTAATATTGAAATTTTACTATTTTTTGTGAATTAATTATGTTCTTTTTCATCATATGTTGGGGAAACTAGAAAGCACATGATAGTTAAAATTATTTTGAATAACTAAACAAAACGTAAGAAACAAAAACGAAAAACTCCTCATATAGTCGAGGTTTAGTTTTAAATCACATGCGAGCTAGATTAATTTATCAGAGCAGTGTGTCTGCTTTCTTACACTCGATTTCAAAGACCCTTTTTGTAGTTTAGAGTAGTGTAGAGTATTGCTCCATTAACAAAAAGAAAATTGAAAGTAAAAAATAACTAGTTTAACGGGTTACCAGCTAGTCTCAAAATTATTATTTCATGTGTTTTGAAGAAAATCCAATTTGTAAAACCTACATATCTTGATTGAAATAATGGAAGAAAATTTGGTGTTGTGGTAAGAGAAATATGAAAATTTGCCATTTACTTTTTTCGGCGAGTTGTAGAAATGGTATGTGAATTATTCTCTTAGTTGAATTTTTGTTCATGACTTCAAATAACAGTTGTTGTCGTCCTTAAATTAACTTTTATATACACTTGATTCTTCTTCTTTTATTATTTATCATTCACTAAGGAGGGGAGAGGGAGTAATATATTCAATCAGTCAATTCCCCTTTCCTAACTTTGGCACATTGTTACTGTGTATGTGTGTGAAAAAACTTCATCCCCCCTTCTTAACTTTGGCATATATATATATATACACGTTTTTTAATTTTATACAAATGATATTAGAGGAGGGGGAATCCAACCTAGGACCTCGAGTGCATGGGGTAAATGCTCTTAAGCACTTGAGCTACAAGCCCTTTGCAAACTAACTACATGTTTTTGTCCTTTCTCTTAGGATAATTGTGTTTTGGTGCATCTTAAGTAACCGCTTAAATTTTATTGTAAACCAGCCTCTTGACATACACTTAAGCGTGTGTCAATATTTTATTTTATCCTTGTGTATAGAGAATTGTTGTTGGGCATGGACTCAGTAATCCTTTTTATTATTTAATTATTTGCATTTTAATAGACTATTATTCTATGTATTTCTCTCTCTCTCTCTCTCTCTCTCTCTCTCTCTCTCTCTCTATTTATATCAAAGGGGATATAATTTTATTAGATCAATAGGAATTAATAGTACAAAGAACACAAACTGTAAAAGGAACCATCCTCATAGCAATACGTCATACATGGTTAAAAACTTTGCAAGTGAGCCAACCGAAAAGCTGAAACAACATGGAGAGAATCACTCTCGATAATAACTTTTCTATAACCATTTTCTACAACCATAGTTTCCCCGAATCTAGTCCAATGACATCAAATATATAATTGGCTGCTAACCGGCATAACTCTCCTAAATAGACTAAAAACACCCAACAAACTCAACTAAGTTTATGGAATTATGAGAGAAAAAAAAAACACAGACAATTCATATAGTTTATGGACTTTATTAACCAAAAAAAGATCAAGACTAAAAATCTAAAATCCAACAAAAGGAAGAACAAATGCCGCTAGTCTTCCTCGGAGACATGACATAAAGAGCACTACCTAGTCACTTCGGATTATTTGAAATTTACTCATAAGGGTCTTTTGCTTCATATATGTTAGCCTCTCGACCCATGCTCATGACTCACGAGTTTACCAATAGTCCTTTTTATCATCATTTGTTATTTTCTAATTTATCATTACTTACGGGAAAAAAATAAAATGTTTCCTAATCTGAACTCTTATTTCTTGTTTCTTTTAGTTTTTATTATTTGCATTTTCATGTACTATTGTTTTATGTATTTGTCCATTTAAGTGTGTCAATTGGCTTTTTTGTTTAATCTATTTACTTTATCCTTATGTATAGAAAGATTTTGTTGATAAAGACTCTCATTTCCATTTTGGTTTTGTAATTATTAACGTATTTGTCCCTTTAAAATGAAGTTGTTGTGTTTTGAAATTTTTTCTTAAATGAGGGCAATTTTGAATTATGTCAAAGTCTAAATATTATCTTAAGAGGCTTGCTAGTTTGACTCACTCGGGCTTGTTGATAGAGTGTAACACATGTATGTCAATTTAAGTGCATTTACTTCAACTTAGACATCTCCAGGGGATATGTCAAATGCAAAATGTTATATTTGAATTTGATGTCTTATGTGGCAATTTGACACTTCAAAAAAATTTAACTCCAACTAAATGCCAAATATCATATTATTTTATTATATTTTAAAAAGCAAATAGGGCCCATATGATGCATAAAGTTTATAAAGATATTAAATGATAGTGGGATACATGACTACAAAAAAATATTAAAATAATACTTGCCATCAAGCTTTTTGATATGTTATTTTTGACATACTATTTCAGTCTTTAAATCCATGTAGGATTTGACTACTCGGTTTGAGCAATTTTAACCTCAATTTTTGCCATTTCATGTCCATGTGGCAATTTAATATATCGGTTGAAGATGCTCTTAGATTGTAAGTTTTCTATTCATTTAACTCATAAAAAAAAGTCTGTCACACCAAAAGACTAGTCAATGCAACAAGATATAGTTGTATGAGTCCCAACAAACGATTCCAATATAACTAATTTTTTTTGTCAAGAATATTACTATTACTTATCATTAAATATCATATTTTATAACAAAAAGTGAATGGATCCCAATTTACTTATTGCTTTTCAAGTAGGCAGCATTGCCCACTGGGAGTGAATATGTAATTTTTTATTTTATTTATTTTATGAGTAAATCTTACATGCTTGAATGTTTACTTCCTTGAGGATGAAAATGTTTATGTGATTGGCAAATATTGCCTAAACCCTAACCCCTAGTTGCATTGGAGATATTCCATATGTTCTGCATCTATTGGATGGTACACCACCCACGCGGTGTATCCAAAACACTAAAAAATTACTCCATATTGAGAATGACCCTAAGCATCAAGGGAGTGTTTTGTTATTAGCTTAAAAACTTATAAGTATTTGTGAGTTAGAAAAGTGCTTTCTATAGAGCATCAATCCAAAATCAATTGACAATGGGTGGAGGCTCAAGATCTTATAACATATTGCAAAACTTCAATCCTCCAACATGCAACACTCTCAACAATGTAAAGCAAAATATTTTACTAAGAATAATTAACACTATATAATATAAGTTCTATTTGTTGCCAATTATTTATATGAGATTTAAGTTAATACTAATAACCTCCGTTTAGATGAAGGAAATAATTCAGAATTTATCTAGAAATTGAGAGTTTAAGAGGAGAAATTGACAATTCCTTGTTTGGCAACTTAAGCGTGGAATTTATTAAATGACGGGCGGAAAAAATCGTGGAAATTGAGGCATCAAATTCCCAAGTTTAATTTCCACCAAAATAGGCGTCATTTCACAATAGTGCAATTTACAAAATGTTGTCATTACAAAATTCGACATATATAAATCTAAACATTGAAATCTTCAATTGCCATAAATTGAAAAGATGGAAATTTAAATTCCGTAATTTTAGAATTCTATGTAATTTTCAATTCATTTATCCAAACAGAGGGTATATAGATCCAATTCTTAAAGTCTCTCTAATCTCTTAAAGAATGAGAGCCCCAAAACTTGACATGGTGACAAACTTTCAATTTGACCATACTTGAGGCGAGGTGCTAAATAGCCTATTTATAGGCTCACTCACACAAAAACCTAATTTCACTATTGATTTAAAAAAAATAAAAAAAATAACCCAAGTCTTTTGTGCATCAATGAAAACCAAAACATACCCAAAGAAAATTTGAAGTCGAGTGAACCAAAAACAAAACAAGAAACAATGAAAAAATATCACAAGCTGATTGACCGGCTGTTTATAGTTCTTCCAAAAAATTCCTTCCCAAATTGTGAATTAATTGAGCCACACAAACCCAATAACTGTACAAAAATATGATCCTTATCAAGAGTGGAAAGAGAATTCTATTCAATTGTGTGCATTTCTTTAATCAATTGCAACGTTTGGATAGAGATTTGAATTAAAAAGATTATAGTGTTTGCCAATTAAATTTTGCTCTAACTACATGTTAAGAATGCAAAGAGAATTCTAATATTCAAACTTACGATAAGATTAAAATTTTTGGATAATCAATTTTTTTTATTTATGATGAGGAACAATACAACAAGAAAGAACCACAGAATAAAGTCCCATTCACACCGAGACCATAACGATCTATCTGGAGGGCGGATAATCAAATTAATCACCAACACAAACCTTCTTTTTTCTTTTAAATTTTTTTGTTTGTTGGAAGAAAACATATTATATATATGCAAATAATTTCTTTAAGATTTAGGATTTGAGTTGTTTTGATTCAAAATAAAAAATTGAAAATTTTATTCGAGACACCTGCTGATTTTATTTAGGACGCCGTTTGTAGGATGGTTGAGGTTCGGGGTTAGATATCATTTCCCTTGCCATCATGTTTTCAATGGATTTGAATTATAACTCCGCCCTTCTCAATTTCGGTTTGTCCCATTCTGTGAGAAGCAAAAATATTTAATATGTTAAAACAATCTGTTTAAGACTTTAGAACTTTTTAAAGAATCGTAACAATTTGAAAGAAAATTAGGAATCCAATGATTTTCTAATATAACAAAAATGATGAAAAGAAAAGAAAATAAAGAGTAGGGACACCCATGTAAATCTTCGTTGATTTGGATATGATCAAATCCAAAATTTATTAAATTTTTGGTTATATCACAAATCCAACAAATTATGGGGAAGCATAGGTCCGCATTAACCCTAAACCTCAAAACATAGACTAAAGAAGGGAGAAAAAAGGCCCTAACTCTGTACAAGCCTCTAGTCCAGTGGACTCTGTGTTTCTCTTTTTATATTTTTAATTAATTAATTAATTTAATATCTGATTTTTCACTCATATAATTCTTTTCTTGTTTTCCAAGGGCTTGAAAAAACATATCGAAAAAAACAAGAGTAAAATACTAAAACAAAACAACTAAAGAAGAGAGCGAGACCTACACACACAGCCAACAACAATACAAATACAAACCCCACAACCTCTCTCCTTCTGTTCTCCTCTTCTTCTTCGCTTCGAATTTGGGGTTTCGCTTCTCTCTCTTCAAATCTCTCGCCCTTTTTCTCCTCTCTGCTCCGTACGGCCCTTCGGCCTTTGGCCTTTGGCCTTCGGATGTGTATGCATCCGTCGCCTCCGTCTCTCTCCTCTCTCAGGTACTCCTCTGCCCTCTCTCTCTCTATATCTATCGGTGTGTGTATACCTGATCTACTTTTTCAATCAAAAATTGAAATTTATGGTTTCTTTTCTTTTAGAGGTTCATGGTTTAGTCTAATCTCCGATTTCGTTTCTGTTTGCTTTTGATTATCTTTTTGTTTTCATGGGTTTTCATATGTTTTCTTTTTCTGTGTTTGGGTTTTGGGGGTTTGGAGTAGTTTAAAGTAGAGAAGCTGAGGTGAAAATATGACAACCCTAAGATCAAACTTGCCATCGAGGATTCGTCAACTTCTGTCCGCCGACGGTGCTCTCGGGCCGTCCATCAAACTCGACTCTGAGCCTGTGAGTTTCTCTCTCACTCTTCTCTTAGTTTAGTTTACTTTAATTTTACATTGAGTGTGTTGTGTTTTATTGTGCAAAGTTTTGAATTTTGTGCTTTAAAGATTAGGGTTTTATCTCAATCATCAAGGTTACTGATTGGAGATAGCCCATCAGGGTTGTCTTGACTGCTTTTCGATCCAAACGCTTAGATTTAATTAAGTTGAGGTTGTATTGGGCCTGAAAGATGTGTGATTTTCATCCTTAGAATTGGTTTTGTGCTTAGTTTTCGTTAGGGTTATTCTTAAGAATTATTTGGTTGTTTGGCTGCTGCTGCACAAGTGAACTTTCAATGCTTAAAATTTCTTACATAGGTAACCCACTGAGTTACTGCTTATTTTGTACTTCCTCTAATAGAGTGATTGCTTTATTATTATTAGTAGTACTGTTTTTATTTTATAGTATGCGGCGAGACTATTAGTTTTAATTTGGTGTTCTTTTTTTTAATTTTTTGCTGTTGATATTCTATGACTAATGACCAGCAGCGTATTCTTCAATTTTTCTTGTTCAATGTAGACTTTCTGATTTTGTCAGTTTTGTTATACCTTTTTGGGGTCCAGGAAGCATGGATACATTGTGTGCGATATGAATATAGTATGCTATTGGGTATCCTGGTACAACAATATTTGAAAATACAACACTGAATGCTTGGGATACACTAGCAATTGAAGTTAATCATGTGCAGTTGCATTCATTTTTCCTGAATCATGAAATATTCTGTGGTTATACGATGCAATAATAAGAAGATTATTTTATTTATATGATAGAGCATATTCTGAAATTATTTGGATTTTCTTTTATGTCTGGGTACTATACAAAAGCAATTACGTCGTAGCCCAAGTGGTATACTCTATAGACAGTATTGGATGCATGTTATTTCTTTTCCCTAAATGTGGATATACTTGTCTAAAATCAGATACTTGTTGGGTGTTGAAGAACAGTGTATTTGATCTATATCTGGTTTGAATATGGCACCTGAATTATATGTGCTACACATGTTTTGTTGTAATGTTGCCCAGTTGCTCCCTGTTCCCTTATGTTCTGTATACTTTACCTACATTTATCTTTATGTATATGTACAAATAATGTACGGACAGTATTAACATAAGTTTTGAAATAAAGAAGTTTGTTCCTGTCTATTGTTTTAAGATGCACCGCAAGTTTCTAGTGGTATCATTTCTAGGCCGAGTTAGTTGAAAATGCAGAGTCTTTGTATGGCTTGACTGATAAGTGAAACTGTAGAATGAGTTTAGATGAACAACCATTTTTGCCTGAACATGTGAAGCTCCAAATAGTGCGGTCGATAAATAAATTAGAAAGCTGGGGCACTCCAGGGTGGCTTAACGTTCATTTATTTTATGGTAAACTTTTGTTCATCAGTTTACTCACCCAGATCTCTACTGTGGGATGCTGGAAATCACGCATGATTTATATACTTGATCCGATCAATTTCAGTAGAGTCATTGGGTTCATACCATTGCCTAAAAGCAGCAGTCCAAAGTGTGAAAATATGTTATTGGAAGGAAGGTTCTTGTCTCTAATTTTTCATAGCCGTATGCCTTAAGCAACATAACTTTTCGTGTGGAGCAAAGCAATATCTACTCTGCACAATGCCCATCATGAAGAAAAGCCTCTGTTTAGCTGTTAATTTGATTGATGAGAAATAAGGTTTTTATAATAAAATATTTATTTAATTTTAAAATTTTAATGTGGGGGTTAAATTATTTTTTTATAGTTCTTTTGGTGGTTTTCCTATATCTATAAGTTTAATGCTTTCCTTATTGTTTTTTCATTGATCTTTTCTGTTTTTCCATATTTGTTTGCGTGGTGTGCTTAATTGGGCCTCCTTTAAGCTCATAACTGGATTTTGTCTCTGGGATAAGATTTCACTGATGCAATTTTCAAATTTGAGTGCGTTTGTGGTTAAATTTATCTCGAAGTAATGTTTCAGAGTTAAATATCTGCTTTTTTAGGGTTGTGAAATTTTGCATGCGGAGGGAGATATTTCTTCTCCTTTGTTGAGGATTATCATATTATGTTATACATAGCTTAGTTTCTCAACTACATTTTCTTCCTTCCTGACTATTTAATGGTGGGACACTTTTTGACCGTATTTTGTTGGTTTCAGCCTCCTAAGATCAAAGCCTTTATCAATAAGGTGATACAGTGTCCATTACAAGATATAGCAATACCTCTTTCCGGTTTCCGTTGGGAGTACAGTAAGGTGGTAGCTTCCTACTTTTCTGTGTAAAATTTGTTATTCTTTTTATCCTGTCACTAATACGGTGCTTTGACTTCAGGGTAATTTTCACCATTGGAGGCCGCTTTTTCTGCATTTTGATACATATTTCAAGACATACTTGTCTTCTAGAAATGACCTACTCTTGTCAGATAAAATCTTAGAAGATGATAGTCCATTTCCAAAGCATGCAGTACTACAAATTTTGAGAGTGATGCAAACAATTTTAGAAAATTGCCATAACAAGAGTTCATTTGATGGCTTAGAGGTATGCTGTTCTTGGAGCAAGGAATTTGTGTTTGTATCTCAGCCTATTGTGAAACTACATCTATGCTTTTGCTTTTTTAGTCTGATTTAGCTGCCGGTGCTATTATTTTGTGCGTGTCTTTTTAATGTAGCAATATTTTCTCTCCTTTTCAGCATTTCAAGCTCCTACTTGCATCAACAGATCCTGAGGTTCTTATAGCTGCATTAGAAACACTTTCTGCACTAGTGAAAATAAACCCCTCCAAGCTGCACGCTAGTGGGAAGATGATTGGTTGCGGTTCTGTAAACACATATCTCCTGTCTTTGGCACAGGGCTGGGGAAGCAAGGAAGAGGGATTGGGTTTATATTCATGCGTCATTGCAAATGAGACTACCCAAGATGACGGGCTGAATTTGTTCCCATCTGATGTAGAAAATGATTCTGACAAGTCTCAGTGTCGAATGGGTTCTACACTCTATTTTGAAGTGCATGGGAATGCCCAAAGTACAGAGGAAAGCTCCAGCAATGTAAATAATTCTTCCAGTTTGGGGGTTATACATATGCCAGATCTGCATTTGCAGAAGGAGGATGATTTGAAGATGATGGAACGATGTATAGAGGAGTACAGGGTACCTTCTGAGCTCCGGTTCTCACTGCTGACTAGAATCAGATATGCTCGTGCCTTCCGTTCTCCGAGAATATGTAGGCTGTACAGCAGGATTTGCCTTCTTGCATTTATTGTGCTCGTTCAGTCTAGTGATGCTCATGAAGAACTTGTTTCCTTCTTTGCTAATGAGCCAGAGTATACTAATGAACTAATCAGAATTGTCCGGTCTGAAGAATCAGTTTCTGGAACCATCAGAACCCAAGCAATGCTTGCCTTGGGAGCTCAGCTAGCTGCATATTCAGCATCTCATGAGCGGGCACGAATCTTGAGTGCATCCAGTATCAGTTTTGCGGGGGGAAATCGTATGATACTCCTGAATGTGCTCCAGAGAGCTGTTTTATCACTTAAAAACTCCAACGATCCAACTTCTCTTGCTTTTGTTGAAGCCCTTCTTCAGTTCTATTTGCTCCATGTGGTTTCATCATCAACTACGGGGAGTAATGTTAGAGGGTCAGGCATGGTTCCAACATTCTTGCCTCTTTTGGAGGATTCTGATCCTTCGCACTTGCATCTAGTCTGTTTTGCTGTCAAAACTCTACAAAAGCTCATGGATTACAGTAGTTCAGCCGTGTCTCTTTTTAAAGAGTTGGGGGGAGTTGAACTTTTGGCTCAGAGACTACAGATAGAGGTACACCGGGTTATTGGTTTGGCTGGCGATAATGATAATTCAATGGTCATTGGCGAAAGCTCAAGATACAGTGATGACCAGTTGTACTCACAGAAGAGGCTCATTAAAGCTTCGTTGAAGGCACTTGGGTCTGCTACGTATGCTGCTGGGAATTCCACCAGAGCGCAACACTCCCATGACAGTTCTTTACCTGCAACTCTTTCTCTGATATTTGCAAATGTAGAAAAATTTGGTGGTGACATTTATTACTCTGCTGTGACTGTTTTGAGTGAAACTATCCACAAAGACCCAACTTGCTTTTCTGCTTTGCATGAAATGGGGCTTCCGGATGCATTTATATCTTCAGTTGTAGCAGGAGTTCATCCATCTGCGAAGGCTCTTACATGTGTCCCTAATGGTCTTGGTGCTATTTGTCTTAATGCCAAAGGCTTGGAGGCTGTGAAGGAAAGGTCAGCATTACGCTTTCTTGTTGACATCTTCACCAGCAAGAAATATGTTGTGGCGATGAATGAAGCTATTGTTCCTTTGGCAAATGCAGTGGAAGAGCTTTTGCGCCATGTATCATCACTAAGAAGTACTGGTGTTGATATTATCGTTGAAATCATTGATAAAATTGCTGCCTTCACTGATAGCCACGGCACAGGGGCAGCAGGAAAGGCAAATGGGAGTACTGCTATGGAAATGGATTCTGAAGACAAAGAAAATGAAGGTCATTGCTGTCTGGTCGGTTCTGCTGATTCAGCTGCAGATGGGATCAGTGATGAGCAGTTCATTCAATTATCCATCTTTCATTTGATGGTACTGGTCCACAGAACAATGGAGAATTCCGAAACATGTCGGTTGTTTGTTGAGAAGTCAGGAATTGATGCTTTACTGAAGCTTCTATTACAACCCACTATTGTTCAATCGTCTGATGGGATGTCGATTGCTTTGCACAGTACCATGGTTTTCAAGGGTTTTACTCAACATCACTCTGCTGCACTTGCCCGTGCATTCTGCTCCTCCCTCAGGGACCACCTAAAGAAAGCTTTGTCTGGATTTGGGGCAGTTTCAGGGTCCTTTTTGTTGGAACCTAGGATGGCTTTGGATGGTGGAATATTTTCTTCTCTGTTTCTTGTTGAGTTCCTTTTATTTATTGCTGCCTCAAAGGACAATCGCTGGGTAACGGCATTGCTTACTGAATTTGGAAATGGTAGCAAGGATGTTGTTGAAGATATAGGGCGTGTCCATCGCGAAGTTTTGTGGCAGATTGCTCTTCTAGAAGATACCAAGTCTGAGGTGGTGGATGACAGTGCTGGTTCTACTACTACTGAGTCACCACAGTCAGAAACAAATACAAGTGAAACTGAAGAGCACAGGTTCAACTCTTTTAGGCAGTTCCTTGATCCACTTCTCAGAAGAAGGACATCTGGGTGGAGCATTGAATCCCAGTTTCTAGACCTTATTAGCCTATATCGTGACCTCGGTCGTGCCAGTTCTCAACAAAGAACACATTCTGATGGTCCTTCGAATCTTCGGATTGGATCCAGTCAGCAATTCCATCCTTCTGGGTCTTCAGATGCTGTTGGTCCTCTTAATAGAAAGGAGCATGACCAGCAGAGGTCCTATTACACTTCTTGCTGTGATATGGTAAGATCACTTTCTTTTCACATTACCCATCTGTTTCAGGAGCTGGGGAAGGTCATGTCGCTACCATCTCGTCGACGGGATGATGTTGTGAATGTTTCCCCTTCTGCAAAATCGGTGGCTTCTACTTTTGCGTCCATTGCATTCGATCACTTGAACTTTGAAGGGCATGCAAATTCTTCTGGATCTGAGGCTTCCATATCGACTAAATGTCGGTACTTTGGTAAAGTTATTGATTTCATTGATGTCAGTCTACTGGAGAGACCAGATTCATGTAATGCCGTTTTGCTAAATTGCTTATATGGACATGGAGTTGTCCAGTCAGTTTTGAAAACATTTGAAGCTACAAGTCAATTGCTCTTCACAGTTAGGGCTCCTGCATCTCCCATGGAAACGGATGATGGGAATGCAAAGCAGGATGAAAGGGAAGATACTGGCCATTCATGGATTTATGGTCCTTTAGCTAGCTATGGAAAACTTATGGACCACCTGGTAACGTCTTCTTTCATATTATCTCCTTTTACAAAACACTTGCTAGCACAACCCCTTGCAAATGGAAATATTCCTTTTCCACGCGATGCTGAGACTTTTGTAAAGGTCCTCCAATCTATGGTGCTGAAGGCAATTCTTCCTCTCTGGACTCATCCCCAGTTTGTTGATTGTAGTTATGATTTTATTAGTGCTGTTATTTCTATAATCAGACACATATACTCTGGGGTTGAAGTGAAGAATGTTAGTAGTAGCTCCAGTGCCCGTATTACTGGCCCGCCTCCTAATGAGACAACCATTTCAACAATTGTAGAGATGGGCTTTTCCAGGTCTAGGGCGGAAGAAGCTCTGAGGCAAGTTGGATCAAATAGTGTGGAGTTGGCTATGGAGTGGCTGTTTTCCCATCCAGAGGAGATTCAAGAAGACGATGAACTGGCTCGTGCACTTGCCATGTCTTTGGGTAATCCGGGTAATCCTGAATCAGACACTAAGGAAGCTGGTGCAAATGACAATGCTCCGCAGCTTGAAGAGGAGATGGTCCAACTTCCTCCTGTTGAGGAGTTGTTATCTACATGCACAAAGCTTCTGCAGATGAAGGAACCTCTAGCTTTTCCAGTTCGAGACCTACTTGTGATGATATGCTCCCAAAATGATGGTCAATATCGGCCTAATATCATCTCGTTCATTGTTGATCGGATAAAAGAATCTAGTTTGATTTTTGACAGTGGAAACAGTACCTTGCTATCTGCTCTTTTTCATGTTCTTGCTTTAATTCTTCAAGAAGACGCAGTTGCACGAGAAATTGCCTCGAAGAATGGTCTTGTGAAAGTTGCATCGGATCTACTCTCCCAATGGGATTCTGGTTCAGTTGGTAGGGAGAAACGTGAAGTTCCAAGGTGGGTAACAACAGCTTTTCTTGCTATCGACCGGCTGTTGCAGGTGGATCAAAAACTGAATTCTGAAATTGCAGAGCAGTTGAAGAAGGATGGTGTTAGTAGCCAGCAAACATCACTTAGCATTGATGAGGATAAGCAAAATAAGTTGCAGTCTGCATTGGGAGTATCTTCAAAGCATATAGAAGTAAAAGATCAGAAGAGGCTTATTGAGATTGCTTGTTCTTGTATCAGGAACCAGCTTCCTTCCGAAACAATGCATGCTGTTCTGCAGCTTTGCTCTACTCTCACCAAAACTCATGCTGTTGCGGTTCATTTTCTTGATGCTGGGGGTTTAAGTTTATTGCTTTCTTTGCCGACAAGTAGCCTCTTTCCTGGGTTTGACAATATTGCTGCTACCATTATCCGCCATGTTCTTGAAGATCCTCAAACTCTTCAGCAGGCAATGGAATTTGAGATAAGGCACAACCTTGTGGCTGCTGCCAACAGGCATTCCAATGGTAGGGTTTCTCCCCGCAATTTTCTATCGAGTCTAAGTTCTGCCATTTCTCGGGATCCTGTGATATTTATGCGTGCTGCTCAGTCTATTTGTCAAGTTGACATGGTTGGTGAAAGGCCTTACATTGTTTTGCTGAAAGATCGTGACAAAGATAAAAGCAAAGAAAAGGAGAAGGAGAAGGATAAATCTTTGGACAAAGAAAAAACACTGATGGCTGATGGTAAAGCTGCTCTGGGTAATTTAAATTCAGTAGCTTCTGGGAATGGACATGGCAAGGTTCATGATTCAAATTCAAAGAGTGCAAAAGTTCATAGAAAGTATCCCCAGAGTTTTGTGTGTGTGATTGAGCTTCTTCTAGATTCTGTGTGCACTTATGTACCTCCTTCTAAAGATAATGTTGTCGTTGATGTTCTCCATGATACACCATCTTCAACTGACATGGAAATTGATGTTGCTGCTATTAAAGGGAAGGGAAAAGCTATTGCCTCGGTGTCTGAAGATAACGAAGCTGGTACCCAAGAGGCTCCTGCATCTCTTGCAAAGGTTGTTTTTGTTTTGAAGCTTCTGACAGAGATCTTATTGATGTATGCTTCATCTGCTCATGTTCTGCTTCGGAAAGATGCTGAAATTGGTAGTTGCAGGGCCCCTAGTCAAAAGGGTCCTACTGCTGTATGCACTGGTGGAATATTTCACCATGTTCTTCATAAGTTTCTTCCATACTCACGCAGTGCCAAGAAGGAAAAGAAAGCAGATGGTGATTGGAGGCACAAATTAGCAAGCAGGGCTAGCCAGTTTTTGGTTGCATCATGTGTTCGTTCTTCTGAGGCAAGGAAGAGAGTTTTTACTGAGATCAGTTATATTTTTAATGATTTTGTTGACTCATGCAATGGTTTCCGGCCACCTGACAATGAAATACAAGCCTTTTGTGATCTGCTTAATGATGTTCTGGCTGCTCGTACTCCTACTGGTTCATACATTTCTGCGGAAGCTTCTGCCACTTTTATAGATGCTGGTCTGGTCGGATCATTGACTCGATGCCTCCAAGTGCTGGACCTGGACCATGCTGACTCGCCTAAAGTTGTTACCGGTCTTCTCAAAGCTCTCGAGTTAGTAACCAAAGAACATGTCCATTCTGCTGACTCAAATGCTGGTAAGGGTGACAATTCTACAAAACCTCCTGATCATAATCAATCTGGAATGGCAGATAATATTGGTGAGAGATCCCAATCTATGGAAACACCATCCCAGTCCCACCATGATTCTGCACCAGCTGAGCACATTGAGTCTTTTAATGCAGTCCAGTCTTTTGGTGGTTCTGAAGCTGTCACAGATGATATGGAACATGACCAAGATCTTGATGGAGGTTTTGCTCCTGCTAATGAAGATGACTACATGAATGAAAATTCGGAGGAAACAAGGGGTCTTGAAAATGGCATTGATACTATGGGTATAAGGTTTGAAATACAGCCTCATGAGCAAGAAAATCTTGATGACGACTCTGATGATGATGATGAGGATATGTCTGAGGATGATGTAGATGAAGTAGATGACGATGAAGACGAGGACGATGAGGAGCATAATGATCTTGAAGATGAAGTCCATCACCTGCCACATCCTGACACTGATCAAGATGATCATGAGATGGACGATGATGAATTTGATGAGGAAGTATTAGAGGAAGATGATGAAGATGAGGAGGATGAAGAGGATGGAGTTATACTGAGGCTGGAGGAAGGCATAAATGGGATTAACGTTTTTGACCATATTGAGGTTTTTGGTAGAGATCACGGTTTTCCCAATGAAACACTTCATGTGATGCCAGTTGAGGTTTTTGGTTCTAGGCGTCAAGGGCGCACTACTTCTATTTACAGTCTTCTGGGCAGAACGGGTGAGAATGCAGCTCCATCAAGGCATCCTCTTCTGGTTGGACCTTTGTCGCTGTCGTCAGCCCCGCCTAGGCAATCAGGTAAATATGCTTAAATGCTTTTAATATGCTTAAATGCTTTTAATATGCCTTAACTGCTATTGTACATTATTCTATTTGTTTTCTCCTCTGATTGCGGGTTCCTGACTTCCAGATAATGCCCGTGATGCGGTCTTACCAGATATAAACTCAGAGGTCACATCTTCAAGATTGGATAATATTTTCCGATCACTGAGGAATGGGCGCCATGGACACCGCCTGAACTTGTGGATGGATGATAACCAGCAAGGTGGTGGATCAAATGCAAGTGCAGTGCCACATGGACTTGAGGATTTGCTTGTGTCCCAATTGAGGCGACCAACGCCTGACAAGCCTTCTGAAGAGAATAATACAAAATCAGTGGATTCTCAGAACAAAGGTGAAACTGTAGAGTTACAAGAATCAGAAACAGGTGTAAGGCCTGAAATGCCCATTGAAAACAATGTCAATATTGAAAGTGGAAATTCGCCTCCTCCCGACACAATTGATAACTCTGGCAATGCTGATCTGAGACCAACTGCAGTGAGTGAGTCTGTACAAGCAATGGACATGTCTAGCATGCATCCACAGTCTGTTGAGATGCAGTTTGAACACAATGATGCAGCTGTTCGGGATGTAGAAGCTGTGAGCCAGGAAAGTGGTGGAAGTGGAGCAACTTTAGGGGAGAGCCTTCGTAGCCTTGATGTTGAAATTGGGAGTGCTGATGGTCATGATGATGGTGCAGAGAGGCAAGCCTCTGCTGATAGAATGCCACTAGGTGATTCACAGGCAGCTCGAGGAAGAAGAACAAATGTCTCTTTCGGGAATTCTGCCACTGTCAGTGCAAGAGATGTTTCTCTGCATAGTGTAACTGAAGTTTCTGAGAATTCTAGCCGGGAGGCAGATCAGGAGGGTCCAGCAGCAGAACAGCAACTTAACAGTGACGCTGGTTCTGGTGCAATTGATCCTGCTTTCTTGGATGCTCTTCCAGAGGAGTTGCGAGCTGAAGTTCTCTCAGCACAACAGGGTCAAGCAGCACCACAGTCAAGTGCTGAGCCTCAAAATGCTGGAGATATTGATCCGGAATTCCTTGCTGCCCTTCCTCCTGATATCAGAGCAGAAGTTTTAGCCCAACAGCAAGCTCAAAGGCTACATCAGTCTCAGGAACTGGAAGGTCAACCAGTTGAAATGGACACGGTCTCAATAATTGCAACATTTCCTTCAGATTTGCGTGAAGAGGTACACTGTTCAGGTTCATTGGGCTGTGTTAAATTCACAATCAAATGTGTAATTCAAGCTGTAATAAATTGTTCTTTGTTTTTGTGCTCAGGTTCTATTAACTTCATCTGATGCTATACTTGCCAATCTTACACCTGCTCTAGTTGCGGAGGCAAACATGTTACGTGAAAGATTTGCCCATCGTTATAATCGCACCTTGTTTGGTATGTATCCTAGAAACCGTAGGGGTGAGACTTCAAGACCGGGTGAAGGCATTGGATCTAGCCTCGAAAGAATTGGGGGAAGCATTGCCTCACGTAGGTCTATTGGTGCTAAGGTAGTTGAAGCTGAAGGAGCTCCCTTGGTTGACACAGAGGCTCTGCATGCAATGATCCGTGTACTCCGCGTTTTTCAGGTAGAATATGAGTGTAATAGGATTTTCCTTTTTATTTGCCTTCTCCTTTTTTATTGGAGACTGATAGACACAATTTTGCAGCCTCTGTATAAAGGCCAGCTGCAGAAGCTTCTGTTGAATTTATGTGCTCATAATGAAACCCGAAATTCTCTTGTGAAAATTCTCATGGACATGCTAATGCTTGATACAAGAAAGTCTGCTGATCACTCAACTGCTGCTGAGCCCGCGTATCGGCTTTATGCTTGCCAGAGTAATGTGATTTGTTCACGTGCACAATCTGGTAAGATCTCCTTTATGATGCATTAGTACCGAGAATGTTAGCCAATCAAGTGGTACTCAGGAACAGTATACAGTATCGTTCAGAGTTTTCTTTTGAGGATATAGCTGTAGTAATGAGATTTATAGTCAGAATGTTATTATCACACTCAAGGCAATATTATGATATAGGATAGTGGATGATGGGAACTGGTGGGTTTCTTTTTCCTGAATTAGTTAGGCCAACTTTTGGGGAAAAAAAGTTCCATTGTGATTTTTAACTTAGTTTCCATCTTAGTAAATTTTGTTATCCTTTTGCTCTAGTTAAGATGTCTTAGTTTCATCTCACGGGGCATATTATTTCCAAAGTGCAAACATTTTATTTATTTATATTTGTTGTTGTATAATTAGCACTATATATATTAAATATTATTATATTACTTTTAAATTTATACTTCCCTAATATGGCGTCCAGTTCATTCTCACTTTCCCCACAAATTTTTTTCAGACAAATTTTTGGCGGGCCGAGTACGTACCAAGTTTTGTTGTTATTTGTAGCTTATTGTTGATTAGTGCGTACCACAAAATTAGACGTTGTTGATGTTGTGTTTTTTTGGGTCCGTGAACTTGTTAATCATCAAGCACCCTTATCCTTTGACAAGTAGGATTGTACCTTAGCAGCTAATTTAGTTGTTGTTTTTAATGTCTTGCCTGTTACTCTATAGGTGTTCCTCCATTGGTATCTCGACGGATTCTCGAAACTCTGACTTATTTGGCTCGACATCATCCTAATGTGGCAAAGATTTTGCTTAACCTGAGGTTGCCTCATTCTGCCCTGCAAGAACCAGATAATATTGATCACACACGTGGCAAAGCTGTGATGGTTGTTGAAGAGACTGGATCAAATAAAAGTCATCAGGAAGGATATCTATCTATTGCTTTGCTTTTGAGCCTCTTGAATCAACCCCTTTATTTGTTCAGAAGTATAGCTCATCTTGAACAGGTGAGAATATGCATGAAATTTTATTTTATTTTATTTTGTGGGGACTTCTAATTTTCTGTGAAACTTTAGTAATTTAGATTTATACTCATCCAAATATTCTTTTTACAGCTTCTTAACTTATTGGAGGTCATCATTGATAATGCTGAAAGCAAGTCATCTGACAAACCGGGGGTTGGGGTTTCTGTTTCTGAGCAACCTTCTGCTCCTCAAATTTCAGCTTCAGACGCTGAGATGAATACAGATTCTGGTGGGACTTCTGTTGTAGATGGTACGCCAGATAAGGTTGATGATTCCTCCAAACCAACTTCTGGTGCAAGTAACAAATGCAATACTGAAAGTGCTCTGCTTAACCTTCCGCAAGCAGAACTGCGCCTTCTATGCTCACTCCTTGCACGAGAAGGGTATGGAAATTAAACTTCTATTTTGCTAGCAGCTTTATCATTCTATTACTAAGACCGTTTCTTTTCTTTCTTTATCCTTTTTTGAACTGTACTTTTATCATTATTCATGATTAATTATGAAGATTACTGATCAGGAGATAATTATTGAGGCTTATAGCTACTACTGAATTATATACACAACTTGTGAGTTTGACATTTTATCTTTTCAATACAGGCTGTCAGATAATGCATATACTCTTGTAGCAGAGGTAATGAAGAAGTTGGTGGCAATAGTTCCTCCCCATTCGAACCTGTTTATTACTGAGCTGGCAGATGCTGTTAGAAATTTGACTAGAGCTGCTATGAAAGAGTTGCACACGTTTGGTCAAACAGTGACAGCACTACTCAGTACCATGTCTTCTGTTGGAGCTGCTATTTTAAGAGTTCTGCAGGCATTAAGTTCCCTTGTTGCCTCTTTGATGGAGAAAGAGAAGGATCCACAGATTCTTGCAGAAAAGGAGCATACTGTTTCTCTTTCTCAGGTTTGGGACATCAATGCGGCTTTGGAACCTTTGTGGCTTGAGCTGAGCACTTGCATAAGTAAGATAGAGAGCTATTCAGATTCTGCCCCTGATTTGGCAGCTTCATATAAAGCTTCCACATCTAAGCCATCTGGTGTAATTCCTCCACTGCCTGCCGGCACTCAGAACATCTTGCCATACATAGAATCTTTCTTTGTCGTGTGTGAGAAGTTGCATCCTGGGCAGCCAGGCCCTGGCAATGACTTTAGTGTTGCCGCGGTTTCTGAAGTTGATGATGCAAGTACATCTGCTGGCCAGCAGAAAACCTCAGGTCCCACATTGAAAATTGATGAAAAGCATGTTGCTTTTTTGAAGTTCTCAGAGAAGCATAGGAAATTGCTAAATGCTTTTATCCGTCAAAATCCTGGTTTGCTAGAAAAGTCTTTCTCACTTATGCTGAAGGTTCCGCGATTTATTGATTTCGACAACAAGCGGGCTCACTTCAGATCGAAAATAAAGCATCAACATGATCATCATCACAGTCCTCTAAGAATTTCAGTAAGAAGGGCATACATTCTTGAAGATTCATATAATCAGCTTCGCATGCGTTCAACTCAGGATTTGAAGGGGAGATTGACAGTTCACTTTCAAGGAGAGGAAGGTATTGATGCGGGTGGACTTACAAGGGAATGGTATCAGTTGTTGTCCAGGGTTATTTTTGACAAGGGGGCACTACTATTTACAACTGTGGGCAATGAATCAACATTTCAGCCGAATCCCAACTCTGTTTACCAAACAGAACACCTTTCATATTTCAAGTTTGTAGGGCGAGTGGTGAGTACCAGAGTTATTTAGTGGCTTTTGTTTTACAGAATTGTTTAGTCAGAAGTTTATTCTGACATATACTATTGCAGGTTGGGAAAGCACTTTTCGATGGCCAGTTATTGGATGTTCATTTCACGCGATCTTTCTACAAGCACATTTTGGGGGCTAAGGTCACTTATCATGATATTGAGGCCATTGATCCTGATTACTTTAAAAATCTCAAGTGGATGCTTGAGGTATGTTTTCGACCACACGCTCTTCTTTCAGTCTCTTGCTCGCTTGTATGTTTTCAACCAGTTATTAACTCTCTCTTTCTCTCTCTCACCCCCATTTTCTTGCCCATCCTTTTGCAGAATGATATAAGCGATGTGCTAGACCTTACTTTCAGCATTGATGCTGACGAGGAAAAGCTGATACTATATGAAAGGACAGAAGTAATGAATATTTCATTTCCCTGGATGAACTAAATATTTCTGTTTAAGCTTTACATTTGTTATACTAACTTTCTTGATCATATGCAGGTGACAGACTATGAACTGATTCCTGGTGGCCGGAACATAAAAGTTACAGAGGAAAATAAGCACCAATATGTTGATTTAGTTGCGGAGCATCGGTTAACAACTGCTATTCGTCCTCAGATAAATGCATTTTTGGAAGGATTCACTGAATTGATTCCCAGAGAACTAATATCCATTTTTAATGACAAGGAATTGGAACTACTGATTAGTGGACTTCCAGATATTGATTGTGAGTTCCCTAGTCAACTTTTTATTTTTTCTGTATTGCCTTTATGTTGCAGGGCGTGCAATTCTTACACAGTTTGCTTCCATGTATTTCAGTGGATGACATGAGGGCAAATACTGAATATTCTGGATACAGCCCCGCATCTCCTGTCATACAGTGGTTCTGGGAGGTTGCCCAAGGTTTTAGCAAAGAGGATAAAGCTCGTCTATTGCAGTTTGTGACTGGCACCTCTAAGGTATTAGTTTGCATTCTTTTTCTTTGTTTTCTATACAACTGGGATACAATTAGGGACGCATTGATAACTGCTTCATTTGGAATTTTTTTTTTTTTTCCGTTTATTCAAGTAGTTGGCTTCTCATTGTAAAATGGAACATACTCTCTCAACTTTGGTTTAGTATTATGAAAATGTCCGCAAACCTTCGCATTGTTTTAGAAATTGGCATTGGAATTAAAAGAAGTGGCTGTGTAATTGGAGCATCACCTTTCAGAACATATGGAAAGGGTTCAATATACATGGGTCTCTTTAGTATGTATTGAGTTTAGTTGTAAAATTGTCTAGGTTTCCAGTTTACTGTCTTGCTATGCTTTCTAGTTTCCTTATTCAATAGATTCTAAATTCAGATGTTTGTAATTCTTCTTGAATGGTGTGAGACATGACCATTCAAGAAGAATTACATAATTATGTTAACATTTTAGATATTTTGGCGATGTATTATGGCATGTTTGTTGCATAAGACGCAGTGTGAGCATTGCTTTTTCTTTTTTTCTAGGTGCCTTTAGAAGGTTTTAGTGCACTTCAAGGGATTTCAGGCTCACAAAAGTTTCAGATACACAAGGCGTACGGCAGCGCTGATCATTTGCCATCTGCACATACTTGGTATCATCTACTTTCATCATCTACTTTTTTCTCAATAATTGTTAAGTCTCCAATTTGAGTATTTTTAGTGGCTTTGCTTCTGGCTATTTCATGTTTCAATTTTTGGTCCTTTTAATTAGCTTGTGGCACGTGCTTAGCTGAACAAAGCATTTACTTTTTTATGCAGTTTCAACCAGTTGGATTTACCTGAGTATCCTTCTAAACAACATCTTGAGGAGAGATTGCTTCTTGCGATTCACGAGGCCAATGAAGGATTTGGATTTGGTTAAGAGTTTAGGGGGTTATAAAGTGGTCACCATGTAGATAATATTAAATGTTCAAAGTTATATCATGGAAGGGTGTCAGTGGTAAATGGGCTAAGAGATGCTGAGTTTTTCTTGATGCATTATAAACTGTACAGTCCTTTTTTTCTTTGCAATGAAAGTGTCTTTGGCAGTTATTTTTTGCCAATTTGCTTTCACTCATCATTTTATAGCCTGGTAACCTTTTCTTTGATCTCTCTCTCTCTCTTCCCTCCACCAACCACACCATGAAAGTTACAAACCGTATTCTTTATTTTAACGTGGTGCAAAATGCAACTTTATTGTTGCTCTTGCTTCTCTGTTTTATTTGGTCACAAATTTTGACGTCATTTAAAAACCTAAAACCCAAGGAATTTGGCACAATCTAAGTGATTATATATTTATTCATCAGACAATTTCATATTTCACCCTATCCATGGCTTGTTTACATAATACCTCTTCTGAAGAAATCATATTCCCTTTTTATATGGTCGAAATCACTCGTATTTAATTATTATGAGCAACAGAAAATAAAAACAAAAACTCCCGTGCTAGGTTCAACGTGCAAATTGTTACTTCTGAAAAGTTGGGACTGCTCTTGTAGGAAGCATTTCTAGTAAGGGTCTCTGAAAGTGCAGCTTCCAAAAAACGCTTTTGTGACCCAGACATGCCCTTAATAGTATGTTTAATACTCAGACTTACATCCTCTAGTCTCATATTTACTGCTCATACATATACAAAAGGTCCAAAACATTTGGAGGATATAATAATTTTTCTATGATAAAAGTGGATGAAGTACAGACGAAAACTGATGTGCTAGTAACACGTTGAGGATGCTCTTGCTCTATCTTAACCAGATCCTCGACTGTTTCACAGCTGGAACCTTATCTTTATAGTTTTTGTTGTTAGGGCCTGCTTTCTGAGCAGAAGTTGATGGTTTTATGCTTCTTGTGATCCTGGCCAACGCTTTTTGGTCACCTGACATTTCTGTCCTTGATTCAGCTGACATCTTCCTATCAACCAAAGTAGCTGGAAACATGAGATTCTCGTTCCCTTTGCTTTGCAACTCCCTTCTTCTCCTTAATGCACGAAGGGAGTCGGTTCCCTTGAGTAGGACAGACTCCTGGTTGGTCATTTGGTTGCTGTAGCTCAAGCTCCTTAGCCTCAGTGGATCTATGTCGCTGATAGTGTCACATCTGAACCAGGTTTTTCTTTCCTTCGGGGTGGCTCCTGACTTCTCAGCAGAAAATGTTGATATTGCGTGTCCTTGTTCGTTCCGTCTCCACTTCTCTTCGAGCTCTTTTACCTGAAAACATTTTGGGAGGGAGGGGATTACTAATTAGTATATCTGTCTGTCAATCATTTTTACATGCACAAGGAAACTTGTAGAAAGAACCTTTTGTTGAAGCAACTGAGTTCCTTTGTTGTTTTCCTCCATTATCAGCTTTTTCTCAAGTTCTTGAACCTGCCGCAACAGAAAGCAATAAAGTACAACCGTGGTCAATTTCCATGCAGTAGCATGTAAGACTGCTGTGTTTGTGTGCACAGATGGTTTATATCCTAGAATTATAACATTGAATCTGAGATCTGAACAGAATACCTTCTGTACACTATGGCAATTACATTATTCTATTTCTAATATTTACACATAAATTACCAAAGCCCACTAGTGTCCATTGCATACGCAGCTAGCGAATATCTATATTATGCCTAAGTACCCCATTATAAGTAATTCACTACTAAGAACAGAAGATAAAAACATGGGGCTTATCAATTTACTTGCAAAAAGAATCTAGAGGAGCAAGATAATTTGCTGAATAAACTTCTCAACAAAATTTCAATTTCATTGCACTTATTAGGTCCATTCGAAATTGATAGAGAAAAAGAGGAACAATCAGAGGCCTGGAAGTATCTTTGATAATTTGGATTGTGATATTACATTAAAGAGAGAATGAAAATAGCCTTGAAGTTTAAGACAATTACCTTCTCCTGAACTATAGCCGAATGATGCTCATACTCTTGTGTTCTTTCTTTTAACTTGTTCTCGAGTTCCTTAACCTGTGTAGCATGAACAAGAAGTCAATATTCAACTGTTATTAACAAGGGCCTTAACTTCTAATTCACGTAGATCTGTCGGCAAATTTTCTCTGGTCAAACTCCTACGCTCTTTTATCTGAGATGGAAACTAGTTCTTACGTTGATGATAACCAATAGTTCAGACAGAGCCATAGTTGTTCCTCTGATAAGTGAAGATTACTAAGTAATACGACTCATGTCACTCCCAATAACAGAACCACAGCGAGTGATGGCGGGAATTGATCCGCCTATCCACTTCCCTGGTAGAAATGATGACAGTCATCCCTTCCCACAATATGCAAGTGGAATGAAAGTCACAGAAGTCTGACTCTATATTTGTGCAAGTGACAAGGGTCTTCAAAGAACACAGTTCCATAAAAATTCTAGTTTTAAGTAGATTTCACTACAGACCTTGTTTTGAAGAATCATGGAATCTACATGTTCCTGTTCATTCAGCTTGTCCTCAAGATCTTTGACCTTTGGGAAAATTAGAAGCAAGATGTTAAACCAATATAATTAAACCGTTTATAACAAGAACACGAAGTTAACATAAATCATCTTCCAAGCCACCTTTTTCTGAAGATTCAAGCAGGTTTCACTCTTTCCATTTGCTTCCTCTGAAAGTTTCAACAATTGGTTTTCCAGTCGTCTGCATAGATCTATCTTCACTGCAATGTGGTCTTCAAGTTCATTAATCCTTTCTTGTTGACTTCTAGACAGTTGACACTCCTCTTTTGCTTTACCTTCTAGATTCTGAAAGCTCTCTTCTAATTTTTGTAAAGAATCATCTTTGAATCTCAACTCTTGCTTTAGCTTGTCAAGCTTCAAAACCAAAAAAAGCAAAAAAAATAAGCAACATCAACCATCTGTCAATTGCTGCCTCAGTTGAAAGGTCTCTTCTAATTTTTGTAAACATCATCTTTGGCCTTCCCAGGCCTTACCATTTGTCTCAGCTTTTGAACCTCGCCCATATCTATTTGCTTCCTTGCAGGACCCAACTCCACCCCTCGAACCCGTGTTGCAAAGTTTAGAGAACTTAGAGTCTCACTTAGATCCTGCTCAGAAGGGCTAATTTGGACAAACATAAGAGTTTTAGCATCACCCCCTGTGACATACCAAAATAAAAAAATGCTATTACAAGCTGATCTCTCATACTTAAAAGATATTTTAAAAAAATAAAAACATAAAGAAAGAAAACTAGTAGTTACATTCAAGACCAGGTCATAAAAAATTAATTTCATCATAACGTGAGAAAAAATAACTAATATTTCTGACATATGGTTGTTTCTCACTTCCTTGTTCTAAAGTATAAATAAATAAGGAATTCTACTTTGCCGTGTATAAAT
The DNA here is from genome assembly GCF_029339155.1 of Prunus mume. Taxonomy (NCBI): domain Eukaryota; kingdom Viridiplantae; phylum Streptophyta; class Magnoliopsida; order Rosales; family Rosaceae; genus Prunus; species Prunus mume. The sequence continues at coordinate 4,450,403 of NC_142699.1, read as the reverse complement.
GCTTCCTTTTTTCTGATATATTAACAGCTCATTCAAGCAGCAAGCGACATTCAATTTTGTGTTGCTGCTTACCCAAGGAGTCTTGAAGTAGATGCGTGAGCTTGGAATTCCTACAAACACCAACAAGGACATCAGAATATGAGAATCGGATAGACAGGTCTAAATACAAGAAAAATAAAAAAATAAAAACCTGTACGGAATGTGGCTTCTTTTTGTTGCTAAAGCAGAAATAACATCCCCAAGAGCTGAAAGAGATCTATTGATGTTTTGAGCTTCCTTAAGGCGTTCCCCTTGAACTTCAGTTTTTGCTAGCCTCTCACTGCCAGCCAAGTCCACAAGCCAAAGCTTGCTCATGGTGCATTCCCCACTGATCAAATTCTTTGCTTTTACCATGATGCAAAGTATGCTGACAGAAGATAGAACAAAGAACATCACATTATGGTAAGGGAAGTAATATTATAAAGGCCCACACAAGTACACCCTCTGTCTGCAAGGATCAAAATAGATCAGATCAATATATGTGGATAGAAGTACAGGTCAATTCTAACCAATGAGATCGGCTGCTATGTTCATTCACATTGTTTGATCCTACTGCTCTTGCACTGCTTCCAGCTTGCAGAACATTCCAAGCCTCTTTAATGCCCTCAACTTTGGCTTCAACAATTCCAGGTATGTGATGAACACCTTCAGGAGCTTGCCTCATCTCCAACCTAAAACACAAAGAAAATTTCTAGTCTACAAGGCAGTCTGCATATTATATGACCAAACCAAGCCACATCTACACTAAGCTAAGCAATATTTAATGGCTAGCAACAAAACTATTGCAAACCAGGTGAGATTTCTGAGTTGCATGGTAAATTGTAATAGAGTGAAAATTTACCTTTTGGATGTTGGAGAGGTTGCTAGCAAGTCCCTGATTTGCTCATTGTAGACTTCAAGCACACTAACAGATATGTTGTATATGAAAGTTTCTTTCCTTTCGTCAGCAATTTTAAACAACTGTTCCAAGGTCCTATAATTGACCCCTCGGTTAGTATCAGAACCTTCCATTGTGAAAGTCTTTCCTGTCCCCGTTTGCCCATAAGCAAGTATACAAACATTGTAGCCGTCTAACACTGAGATTATCATTGGTGAAGCATCTGCAAATACATCGACTGTAACAGAAAGACAAAACTTCATGTCAATAAATTATCATGTGTAAGATCACTGATCAACCACCGCCCAATAATTCAATAAATTTTTTTATTCCAGGTTAAGTAATTTTTAAGGTAGAAAATTTCCATTGTGATGTATGCATACCTTGATCATCCTTTGGTGTGTAAATTCGGTCAAATCTGAATATCTTCTTAGTGGAGCCACTTGTAAGTATCCCAAGCTCTCCATCTTTAGCCGCATCAAATTGTACAACTGCTGCCTGCCCAGCCAATAGATCCTCTTTCCTGAATGGGCGACACCGACAAAACACTCTAATGTTCCCTGGAATGTAACTTTCAATGTAAGAGCATGAGCCAGTTCAAATCACAAGCTATTGATTGACAAAAAGAAAACATGATTTTTTTTTCAAAAATTCAATGGGAATAAAAGAAACAACGAAAAGATTATGCCTTTTGCCTCCTGAATTTGGTTATAAAGTATCTTCCTCTTTGCCTGCTCCTCACTGAACTTAAGCTTAAGATCATCAGACTGTGCAACTGCAATATGGATAGTGTATTTAGATATATCTATTTTATTTTTTTAAATCAACGGTGATACAAACTTACCCATTGCTTGAACTGCAGATACCATATTGTTCAATTCTGGAATTGCATCAGTGAATTCGTGCACTTCAGAATAGAGCTGAGAATACTCTTGCTTGATGGACTGCAAATGGATCAAGAAATCATTCATTTTCAGTCCACCCAAGATATCACAACATGAATCTGCGGAGAATACATGCAAATAATATACCTACCTTAACTTTTCTTTCTAAATTGTCAGCAACTGCAGTCCACAGCCTCTTATCATGCTCATATTTACCAGAAATATCTCTCAATTTCACTGCAGTTTCTTCTCTAGCTTGATCTGCAAAAGTAGTTTATAATCTGTCTTCGAACGAATAAATGTTTTGAAATTTGATCAGATAGACCAAAGGGGCCTCCTCTCTGATGATACTCAAAGAGAAGGTATTTTCAACACTCAGTTCCGTACCACATAACTGAAATTGTTATTAGTTCTAGTTGGATCTTGCCTTACCTAAACAATGACTTTCATACATTTTGTTATCAAGTTGCATGGTTACGTTCTGCAACTGTTTGTTTGCAGATGTCAGTGACATCCAAGCTTCATGGGATTCATCTGTCTTGACCTGGCACCGGGTCTTCAGCTCCTCTATCTTCTTTTCGTACTTAGCTGTATATTCCAACCTCATATATTTTTCCTGCAATTTTTAATAATTGAAGGCAATATAAACAAAAAGTCAAAGGTTCCAAAGTTCCAAAATTAATTTGAAACTATATCTAACCTGAGCAGATGAAATTTCTATTTCAGCAGTACAGTTGTTACATACAAGACGTCCATGTCCCACCTTTGATGCTTCATTCAAGTCATATGATAGAAGGAATGAGTCTCAAGAGTAAGTTATGTTCAGATATATCTCATATAGTCAACTGAAAATAAAAATATAAAGATACCAGGTAACGTAGCCGCCCGCTTTATACAAATTCCCCCAACAATTGGACTTCCATTAACGCTTACGAACCTTATTGAAATTGCCCCATCCTCCCATACAGAAACTCTAGCATCTACCAACTGTAGTGCCTTATTAGCTCCAACAATAGAATAGATATCAATTCCTGATAGAACCTGTTATTACACAGATTAAAACAGACAATTTTCAGAAATAACGTAATTTATGAAATTATGCCAGAAACTTATCAAATTTGAGGTACCAAAGGAAGATGTTAGAAAAAATTTCAATTGGGTTTACTTGCCTTCTCTTCCTGCATGAGGACATCAAAAACTCTCATTCCTTTCGGACCATTTGTGTATACAATTTCTGCAAAATGAAGATCTACAAAATAATCTCCAGGAGACAGGTTCTCGAACCGGTAAGAGAAATTTCCAAAACGTGCAGATTGATAAATGGATGGTACATCACTTCCGTCAATGGTTTCATCGGTTCTTAGAACATCCCCGCCTTGGAAAAATCTGTCAGGCTCAACTTGAATACCGAGATTTCTATTTTCGTTAAGAGCCTCCCCTCCAGCATTCACAAACAACACAAGGTTATCTGGTTAAAGAGAAGAAAAAAAAACAATGTCAATGCAACCATATGCAATGCGAATTGACAATCTTAATATGACGGAACATACGGTTCTACATCAAGAAAAAATGACCAGCCAAGCATTTAAAAATTCTACCCAACAAATAGAAATAAAAAAAAATGAGAAATGCAAAATTTTAAAAACTTGAATTTTCATACTAACAGACACTGCGGTTCGATAATTGCGCCAAGAATCATAGTCTAATTTCAATTTCTTTCCATCACATAAAACCTATACCTTCAGCTTCCAAGAAATGATCGATTTACTTGTACTTTTTGGTTTCTGTAACTCAATAGAAGAAAACAAAAACTGAAAGAGAATGCTGCAATTGTTACAAACCTGAGCATGTGGAGTGCACAAACCCGGTACGGACCAGTCTTGAACCGGGAACACAGAGGGCCGAGAGGGTCGAATCGTCGTCGTCATTGTCATCGCCATAGTCGAGCTGCTTGGGGTGTTTTTCGGGGCCAAGATCACTGCAAGGGATTGGGGTTTCTGGGAATTCGTGGTGGGAGTTGGTGGACTGTGTCTCTTCCATGAGAGAGGGAATCGAGAGATTCTTGGAGCGAGGGAGCAGAGCAGCTTACTTTCTGATTTTTGCGGTAACTTTTCGTGTCCTTCCTTTTATTGCTTCAAATTTTGAAATTTCGAATTAATTGACCGTTTTTTATTTTTTATTTCGAGTATGCTTCCCTCCTTAAAATTGAAGACATCCTCATAACACTAGTTAAATTTTAAAAGAAAAAAAGTTTAAAGTAATTCAAAAGAAAAAAAATGTATTTGAATGAAGAAATTTATAAATATTAAAAAATTTATAAATAATGGAATTTAAAATGATGGAAATTAATGTTTCATAATTTGTAAAATTTCTTGTTTAGCTTAATAGATTTAAACATGTAATTTAACCTTTATCATCTTGTGGTAGTGGTGGTGTCATCATATGTGATATTTGTGGTGAGATTGCTAGTGGTAGGGTGTGGGTGGTGGAGTGGGGGCGGAGATGGTGGTAGGGTGATGGTGACGAGGATGGTGGGTGGGGGTGGTTGTTAAGGTAAAAAAAAATTGTGCCAATGGGCTAGTTGAGGTTAAAAAAATAAACTCACACCCAAAATTGTTACAATAATGTTAGTACTAGTATAGTGTCAACGTGGTTTAATCTAGGGGTGGTTGCGATTCGGTTATTGCAACTTTTCAATTAAATCATGAACCAACCGATATATTGCGGTATGCTAAAAAGACAAATCGTGAACCGACTAACAAATTGTGGTATATGGTATACCACAAATTTTCGGTATATTGTGATCGATATTTCCACGACACATAACCTTCATTGTCTCACGGCCATCATCATTAATCTCCACTTAAAGATACTTAAAAAAACATTAACAAATACACCAACAATGCTTTAATTACCAAACCCAGAACACTCGTCAAACACATCCAAGTCATGAAAGCAAATGCAAAACCAACTTGCAGCTGCAAATCACAGAGGCTTATTATCACAAAGCGTCCCTAAGGTTTACGAAATTATCATATTGCTTCCTTAATTTTTTTTATTTTTATTTTTGTAATTCGTGGTCCTCAAGGTTAGTATGCATGATCACAAATGGTTCATGCCGTTAGGTTCCATCAAAAACTCCATTAGTTATTATATGTATATCACAAAACATCCTTGAGGTTCTCAAACCTATCACAAATGATCCTTACGAAATTTTTTAATTTTTAAAATTTAAAATTCATAAATTTTTTGTTTTCTTTTTAAATTTTATGAATTATAATTATTTTAAAATATATATTAAATTTTAAATACATGTGACACTATATATTATTGTAGTTGTGGGCTCCATATATGCCACATCAACGAACTAATGAAGTTTTTAAAAAATAATTTAAAATTCATAAAATTTAAAAATGAAAAAAACTAAAGGTTTAGGGTTCATAAATGGTCCTTAAGATTAAAATCCTTCTATAAATGATTTTTTCATTTATAAATAATTTTAAAAAGAAAACCAAAATTTTATGAATTTCAAATTAAAAAATAAAAAAAATTTGTATGGACCACTTGTGATAAGTGTGTAAACCTCAGGGATGTTTTGTGATATATATGTTTGTCATGTCAGCAAACTAACAAAGTTTTTGACAGAACCTAACGGCAGGGACCATTTGTGATTGCACATACTAACCTTGAGGACCATAAGTGAGACAAAAAAATATTAAGGAAGCAATCTGATAGTTTTGTAAACCTTAGAGACGTTTTGTGATAATAAGCCAATCACAAATGTTCAACAAGACAGTAGAAACCAAGCCATTAGATTGATCAAGTCTAAGAGAGAGAGAGAGAGAGAGAGAGAGAGAGAGAGAGAGAGGAGATCAAACTGCTAGGGTTGATTGAAGATAATAAATTCTAGACGTTAGATTCATCTAAAGGGTATTAGTTGATATCAAATAATTATAAATATTTATTTTAATAATTAATTAAATTATATTTGCGATTTGCGGTATACCACAATATTGGATATGCAGAACCGTCACCGGATCCGTATATGGCGGTCGGTTAATATGAAGTACAACCTAGGTCTGTAATTACGATTTTTGACTTTTCGGTCTAAAGTGCCAGCCCTAGTCTAACCCAATGGAAAATTGCATGGACTTAGTGGTCTTAGGTTTGAATCCGGTAATGTGTGTGAGAAACCCCCTCCCTCTCTAGTTTAGGATATCACTTATACTATTAAAAAAAAACTTAAAAAATTAAAAATAAATTTTTTTTAAAAACAGATACTAGTATAGTATCCTGTCGGAAAAATATTAAATTTTGAGTACCATTCTTTTGCAAGCCGCTTTTGTATCAACAAGGTTTAGGCTCATGTCAAATTGTCATGTAGGCACATCAAATTTGCTCGCTAAATTATTGTCATGATACTGAAAAATTGTGAAGGTGAGAATAAGTTTGGTGAATGTAAAGAGTGGTCCAACTTTTAAATCTGCTTTACATTCTTCTATTAAAATCCCATCTTAGAATACCATAATTACTCTTCACACAACTCATGATAAGGTGTTTGTATAAAAGTTCGCTCTATGAAAGACCATTTTAATCTGTAACAGGCCTTTGGCAGATCAATTTCCAAGCAATAAAAATGTAGTCAGATATTTGTCTTCCGGCACAAAAACTTGGTTAGGACTACCTGATGTGCACATCGGAGATTTTAGAAATAACCTGATACAAGGTAATGCAAAGACTGATTGATCTCAAGTGCAGCATTCTCTGAGGACTAGGAATTTAAGGAACCAGTGTGATAAATGTAAACTTCAAAAAAATAGGGATCAGACATCTAGAAAAACAGCAAAGCTGATATAAGGTTGGAGGTAGGAACAATGATACCTGTAAACATCTTGAAATGTACAAGAGAGAGTAAGACACATAACAGACAGCAAATTTTTCCCACTAACATGTCAAAGCTTTCTATTCACATCAGCAGGGTTATAAATTACAAAATTCCATTGGAAAAATGATGTGCAACCCCTCATCTACCACAAAAATTCAGGCCTGAGGTTGTCCAATTTGTACTACTTCCACATCTATCATGTATATAGATTAGACTTACTTCATTTTTCCCGGAACATGATTTTAAGGGGCATAAACCCTAGTCAACATCTAAAATATATCCTGCCTTCGGCATCCTCCTTGATAATGTTACAAAGGTTATCAGGAAAATCCACTGGCCAGAAAACAACATCACTTCCCAAAAGAACCATTTTTGAAAGAAGATCAGCAGCCCTGTTAGTTTCACGCCATGAATGAGATACCTGGTGCTTGTCGAATTTCTTTAGAAGTTCCCAGATATGCTTCAAACAGCTACTAGCCTTTTGACCGTAAGGCCGGTCCCTATTAATGGTCTGCACAACGCTCTCTGAATCAGACTCGACCCATATTACTTTAATCCCAAGACTCAAGGCAAGAACAAGGCCTCTCCATATAGCCCATAGTTCAACCAAAAAAATGTCATCTCCTAGAGCTTTAGAGACAAAAGCACATATTGGCTCACCCTTATAATCACGAAGTAGACCACCATAACCAGCATTTTCTCGGTCTACAGATCCATCTGTATTTAATTTTGTCCATCCGAGCTCCGGCTTTTTCCATATACACGTTCTAATTGGTCTGGCAACTGGGCTTAGAATGCCGCTCCATTTTTCCAGGTTGGCTCTTGCAATTTGGTTTAGATTAAAAATCTTCCCATTTGCTCTTGCCATTTGGTTTAGATTAAAAATCTTTCCATTTGCTCTTGCCATTTGGTTTAGATTAAAAATCATTCCATTTGTTCTCTTCAGCTTTAGGGACGATTCGTATCCACTATTGGGGCCTTGTTTGTAAGTTCTTAGTGCTTCTACTTGGGTCTTATGTTTTTTCCCTCGGAGGTGTTTCTTCAAACATTTTCCACTTGTAGTGCTAATTAGACAAAGAGCACAGGTCCACTCCCTCTGAATTTTCTTTGGACTACTAGGCCAAGTATACTCCCTTCCTTCTGTTTCAGAACTTGACGCAGGTGTTCCCTGAGATAAATGTGCATTAAAGTCCTCATTAAACGCCTACCTGGGCATAGGACATGATTGATCCTAAGATAAAAGATTAGTAAGATAGTATTGTTTATGTTTTTTCTTTCTTTTTTGGGAACAAATGGGCAAAAAGAAGGGAGGCCCTTTTTGTATGATGGCCTCACAAACACATCAGCATGTTGGATTTGATTTTCTTTACTCAATCTTCCATTAGTACATAATCCTAAGTCAATACAATAAATAAGGTTGTTCAACTAGTAAATCATAGCAATGAATACCAAGGTTCAAATGCAGCCAGTCGAGAAGTCAAAGCAGTTGACATGTAAACTATAGAAGCAACAGATTAATTATCTCTTGCAGCCAATAGAAAAATGAAGAATTCAAAGCATTGACACACAAGTATTATCAAGTTCTCACATGCACACGCGACATGAAAAGCTTTTGTGTACAATCATCACAAATATAAGTTTGAAAGCTTACCTTAAATATGACAGCTCCCTCTGACTTTTGTGGTTCGGTCCTGATAACGTTTTTATCAACTACATCAGGATAGTTATCCTCCCCTGAACTGAAACCATTTATCCTTTGTATGGACAGGATGTTCCATTTCCATATAACTGAATTCTCAGAAATATAGGGCCTAATAAAATGTTTGTACAGATAAGAAGCACCACCAAAGTAAGGTAACACCAGCAAGATGGTAATGGCACCCTTTGTGTAGGGCCACACCGGAAGCCTGTCATTGAAAGTGTACATGGCATGGGAATGAGTCAGCAAATTACCACATATGAGCAAGCATACATAGACAATTGATCAATCAAGTTCATGCATAGGATTTGGTAGAGCCCATGTGTAACCAGAAACCCAAATGTGGTTCTCTTTACGATTTCCTCATTTTAACAAAATCATGATAACACGACTGAGCTCCCACTCCCAGGTAAAATCTTTATGGACCAAAACAGAAAGCAGAACTTGAACAGATCACCACAGGAAGGAGGATCAAACTTGAAAATCACTAAGCATCACCAATTTTGCACAGAATTACCTTGGAATCGCTTCCATGAAATTAGAAGGTCTAGTTTCGTAATCAAATATACCATGCATAGTCCATATACCCAAACCCCGTGATGAAAACATTCAAAAACCCGAATATGTACCATAAGAAAATTAACACAAAAATGAGTATATCCAAATAAGAACAAGCTCCTAAAGAACAAAAGAAGCGTGCATGTGAAATGAAATAAGATGAACCCTTTATTATAAAGACCCAAAATTACCAGTAAAAAAGTTTTCCAAGCGCTTCCTCTGAGATTTTGTACAAAGCAAACATAACCCAGTAAGAAAGACATTGCTGATTTCTGGAGTGAGAGTCACTCTCTATAGCCTGAATGGAAGCATACCTGAACCAAAATTCGAAACCAGAAATAGAATCCTCCTCCTCAGTTCCATGGTATTCATAAATTGACAATAAAAAAACAAAAAAATACATAACAAGAGATTCGGCATTTAAGAATTGAAAAAAAAAAGGGAAAAAAGTTACTTACAGGGTATAAACCAAATTAAATGAAGGCCTGCACATCAAAATAAGTTGATTATACATACAAGTAAAGATAGATAGTCAAACTTTTCCATCTACCACTATGCGCATGCAAAACTGAAATAACAAAATGAAAAAGATAACACATGTACAGAATGCAATTGCCCTTGAAAGTTTCTAAATAAAAGAATACAGATTGAATATGCCCCAAAAAAAAATAAGAAAAGATATTTGAACATACCAGGAAAGAACACCCAAGAAGAGTTTTGCTAACACCTGAAGAAAAGCTTCCCAACCCATCACTACAGTGTCTGTTCTCTTTCGTTTTCAGCCTTTGTGTCTTAGCACAGACACAGAATTTACATTAGCCAAGAAGAAATTTTTCCTCTGTCACTAAGCAAAGCAGAGATTTGAACCAAAAAAAAAAAGCAGAGAAGAGAGAGTAGTTTTGGAAAACCAAAAAGGCAACTGGGACCGGGAAGACTAAAAAGTCAAAAAACCAACTACGGTGAAGACCTCCGGGTTAAGACTAAAGACCCTTGGATTTCTTTTTTATTTTTTTCTTTTCTTTTCTTTTCTTGACAAAAAATCTTTTTTGGTCCTTATAGTTTATTAATTTTATCACTAAGGTCCTTATAGTTTCAATCTGATCAATTTTGCATCTGTAGTTTCAATTTCAAGCAATTCAAAAACAATCCCCAAATTTTTGTCAAATTAAAGTGACTTTTTGCCTTAAATCTTTTAGGTTATGACGAATTAAAGCATTACTAAAATCCTAACTCATATTTACATCTTTTTGTCAAATTGTATGTTTGATATATTTAAGAGCTCATATCTCAGCAAATGACCTACTAATATAGTGGTTTGGAGTAATTGCGGCAAGGTTTTAGATTTGTGTTCTAGCATTCATGTTGTGTGTGAATTTTGCATCATTCTCAATAAAAAAAAGGTCAAAAATAAAAAAATAAAAAAAAGAGTTCATATCTCAGTTTCGACCCTAATTCATCTTTATATTCATTTCATCATCCCAGCATTTTCCAGCTTCCAAGTGTGGTTTGGTCTCCATCCACTTTATTTTTCAACTGGTTTGTATATTTACTTTATGGAACACGTAGAATATATTTGTTTGTTTGCATGCATTTCTTTCTTTGTCATTAAGGTAAGAAGGGATCTTGTATATAAAGAGCTATATTCTCAAAAGAGAAGCACGGTGGGGGAAGAACGCATCTCGGTTCTCTCTTGCTCTTGAATCCTTCAAGAATAATTCCTTTTGTTTCCAATACTCTCCAGCTCATCTAATCTACACTTGCCTTTCAAATTATATATTCTGCTCACAACGATTTACTAGCATGTGCTTCTTCACAAAATTATTTTTATAACTCAAAAGTACTTTTAAGTTATTATTATTATGTTTTTAATCAAAGGCTTTTAGAAGTGCTTATGACCACTGGGGGACCTAGAAAATTTTCATCGGAGGTGTAATTTTAAAAGGCTAAAAGTTTTAAAAAAAATTGACAACCAATATCCTTATAATTTAAATAATACCATTGAAATTCATAATTCATATAAACAACATAACATTACAATCAACCTACAATTGTTGTCGTCAATTGCTGAAAAAGAAAAATAAAACGCACCATGTTTTTTTTTCTCTTATTAACTATGAATTACATTCGAACTTACTTTGAAAGCTTGATCGATACAAAATTTTATTCCTTGGCACAAGACTTGATTAATGAATCAATTTTTATAAAAGACTTGGAGTTCTCTTTTTTTTAAAAAATTAAAATTAAAAAGGAAAAACTGTGATGAGGATGTAAAAAGAGGTATGAATTTTCTGATCTTTTATAAGGAATTGGTGGTGGGACGTGAGGGACTTTTTCTTTAAAAAAACAAAAACAAAAACAAAGTCTCCTTGTTTGACCAAAAAACAAGCAAAATATCCCTTGCTAAAGGAACTCCTTTTCGGTTTGCAGTACGATTTTTTTTTTTTTTTTTTTTATAATCCTAGTCCAAAACGATGTCGTTTTGACCATGGAATTTTTTTTTTTTTTAAAAGGCTCTGTGCATAGCAAAGGAGGCTTCAAAGAGAACTTTTGTCGAACAAGTGGTGTGTGGCTGCCTGAGCAAAGGAGCAACATTTCGGCACATGCCACGCTTGCTCTTGCGAAGGGAAGTGCAATTGCACTTCCTTGTTCCTTTATAGGTCCTCCTCTGCTTATGACACGCTTTTAGCCATTAGTATGAAACAGACTCGTATTTTAACAACATGCAAGTGGAATTCACATGTCAAAAAATGGAGAAATTCTAAGGTGTGACCCTCATATTGACATATGATGTTACCAATATGTGTTTTACAATATGGGTAGACAACATGGTGTTTATTTATTTATTTTTACAACATGGTTTTTTACAATATAGGTAGACAACATGGTTGATATGTCAAGAACTTAGATTATAGTATTGATAGTATTGGTATATAGATACACAATGTACACTATGAGTGGATTGATAAAACCATGTGGCAGTGTAAACGTTACACCAAATGATTATTCAAGAAGTGTGCGAGAAATGAAAAAATAAAGAAGGAGAAGGCCTATGGAGAAAACATCGGGTGCACATGATAAATGAAATGTGTACTTTTATCTCTACGTTCCATCCTTCGATTTCATTTTATAACTGATGAATCCCCACCCACCTTGCTCGCTTACTTGGAACTAGGTTTGACTTTCCCATGTGGGACATTTTGGAAAAGGCCGAAAGAGAGAGAAATATTTTAAAAAGAAGCCAAAATGGACAAAAATGCCCTTATTTATTTTTGAATTTCCTAAGGAATCTCTTACATTTGCATGTCTTTGGTTTGAAAGTTGAGGGGTTTTTCTATATTTTTTGGAAAAGTTTTGACTTTTTCCAAAAGTGAAATTTTTTTTGTGGCTAAAACCTAAATTTACTTTAAAAGGGCACACTTCTTAGAAATCTTATGCAAAATTAAAGATTTCACTTGTAAATTGCATGATATACAAACTTTTTTATACCTCAAGTTACACAAACACAATATGCTTGTGAATACAAAACAATTTACACAACTCATTTAATGAATTTTTTCGCGCCTATAATGCATTTAACACATAAAACTAACATATCAACTTCTAAAACAAAAACATTAATCTAATTCAACAAAAATAACTATGTCATTAACGGGGTTTAGACTAGTGAAAAAGGATATTGACTTGTAAATTAGTGGTCGCATGTATGAATTAAAATGTAGTAAGAACAACACACCATTCTTGGGCTCACAACTAAGTTTCACTTTTGCTAACAGTTTCGTTTAGGCTTGTCCCTAAGCCTAGCCTGGTAGAGAACCAGATATAATTACTTACTTAAATGCCTTATGTTTTCTAGGAGATGTGGTGTTATAATGTTCTAGGCTTGTCCCTAAGCCTAGCCTGGTAGAGAGCCAGATATAATTACTTACTTAAATGCCTTATGTTTTCTAAGAGATGTGGTGTTATAATGTTCTATGGTTGAACAATATAACTCTATGTTTCTTAGGAAGTACGACCTTTGATTGGGGCATGACAACCCCCTTAGGTTTCAAATTGTTTTCACAAAATTCATTTTTGTTGACTGTTTGTCCAAAAATTGATGATTTTATGTAAAAAAAAAGTTTACAAAAATGACCAAGTTAATTAAAATAATCAATCTTTAAATGGAAAATCAACAAAAATAAATTTTGTGAAAACAATTTAAAACCTGAAGAAATATTAGTGCAAATAACTCTATTACTTACCCAGTTAACCGGTCATCACCTAACAGTCGTTAGATGCTTTCAAAACAAATTCAACAGTGAATACTACCTAGGTTCTTAGTACATGTACATAGGAATACCCAAGAAAAATAGAAAATGATAGGGTATAGTAATGGCTGCAAGATTTGCATCACTGTAGGGACCGGAGGGGTCCCAGTCACCTTTCTCTCTCTCTCTCTCTCTCTGGCCTTTTGTTTTTTCCTTCCCTGTTATTTCTCTCTCTATTTTTTCTCTCTCTTGGTGTAAATAATGAGTGGTGATTTCCCCACTCCTTTTTCTCATATTTTATCCACTTACACTCCTTTTTATAACTAAAAAAGGAGTGTAAGTGGATAAAATAGGAGTGGGGAAATCATTGCCCTAAATAATTTAATGTTGTATTTATGAATTGAATATTGAAAGAGGACACAAGGTTTTTATATATGGGAAATTCTATATGAACCCCATAAATTACTCTTTACACCCCACTAAATTTTAATAAAATTTCAAATTACTCATTAAACCCATTTTTTTTCTTCCCTAAATTGCCTTCATAAACCCTATTCCCTAACCACCCACTGAAAACCCCCTTCCCTTTCAGCCACATCCCATCTGAAATCAAACCCCACCCCATCTGATATCCAGCAACACCCCACCGAAAATTCTCTCCTCTTGCAGACACACCTCATCGCACACCCCATCCCATTTACACCAACCTCCATCGCAGAACCATCGAAGAAGCCCTTTGCCATCGCCTCCATCGCAGAACATCAAAGAACTCATCCTTTTGCCATCGCAGATCTTTGCTCACCATCGAAAAAGCCCTTTGCCATCGCCTCCAGCAAACCCGAACCATCTCTGAAACAAAACCATCACACCATCTCCATCTCTGCAAACCCGAAAGCCATTGAAGCCTTTTATATATTTACGTTTCTAAGTGTTGATTAAGCCTACATTTGATTTCACTTTTGAAAAGCCAAAGTCTGATATTGATTTTGATTTTGATTTCAAGGTTCTGGGTAGTTCGAACCTGGTTATATGAAAATGGATTCTAGTTTCGGTGGATTGCCACCAAAATGATTACATTGCTTCAGTAGTAGTCCACCGAATTGAACCTGTATTTTCGGTGGGTTACCACCGAAATTGTTACCTTATTTCGGTGGTAGTCCACCGAATCTGTTTCTATTTTTCATGGGACTCCCACCGAATTTCTTTCGGTTTTTCAGTGGTACTCCACCGAATATGTATTCTTTTTTCAGTGATTGTCCATCGAATTTATTTCCGTTTTTCAGTGATTATGTACCGAATACGTTACTGAGTAATATGTCATCTACATAATAAATGTCGTGCTTTCGGAAATATAGACGTAATAGAATTCATGAGTGCTAACTCTCGATCGGTGACAATAACACCAGGAAGACAATTATCATCCAACAAACTCCTCAACGCAGTCAATGCCCATGTGTAATTGTCTTCCTTCTCGGCATTTATATACACATACGCAACAGAGAATGTCATATTAGTAGATGTCACCCCCACAATTTGCAATAGTGGGAAACGATACCTATTAGTCTTATAGGTGCAATCCATGATAAGTACATGTGGAAATGCGCACAAAATATCAATATTAATGGGGTGTGTCCAAAACAGGTCAGTTACAATATCACCAGATGTCCTATACCACTCAATATAATTGTGTTCGGATAACTTAGTAAGCAATTGTTGCATTTGGGTTCTCCCACAAATTCTTTGGTTCTATTTCGGATCCTAGCATTGTATATTGTCTTCATAGTTGAAACATTCATTACATCTCTATCTTTAATGGTGACCGAAATATTTCTGGGTTTCACCAAACTCTTAGACATGTCCACCAACAAGGCATTCTCCTCTTCAGTAAGTCGCCCCACAAATGAATGACCTTGAAGATACTCTGAAATAGGATGGTTGTGTACTCCACAAACCACCTCCAACTTCCAATCATTCCCATCACCAATATTGACACCTTTTAATAAGAATGGGTATCCACATTTCTTGGTACCAGTGTCCCTAGCACATTTTTTCATATCACTATTTGCATCCGACCTTATATCAGTTGTCTCACTAGACTTGCAAGACTTATAGTTACCGTTCCTCTCACAAGCAAGTATTACACGAGGTCTCCTCTTGCCCTTACCTCTATAATCAGACCTTTTAATTACAATGACAATATTATTCAATTTTCCTTGTTCACGAGCCCATCGAAGTAATGCATCTCTACCATTGAATATCTACACATAAAACTCATATTATTTAAATATAAAATTTGAAACATTAATGCCACGTTAATGATACTAAAAAGGATTTCAGATAAATAATTACCGAATAAGTTGTGAATTGATCACTATAGTCCATTACACATTCTGTTCCCACATTGTTGCCTTCAGTAGGGGCGTCACCTTCATTTTGTTCCTTCAATGGGAGTAAGATCAAAATAACTTGGATTAAATTTGTGGTCGGCAATAAGTTACTGAAAAAATAAATAAATTTCAGTTGGATGCAACTGAAACGCGGGTAAAAATTTGGTAGTACACCACTGAACTACGTTCCATCTTACGGTGGATCCCCACCGAATATTAAGTTTCTCACGGTGAAATCCAACCGAAAACGGTTACAACGTTTGGTGGCATCCCACCGAAATTATGTGTCGCGTTGATCGATGTCTTGAACACAACCAATGTTATGAAATACTAAACTTGCAAAACGCCAAAAAATAAACTCGTACCTCATTCGTAGCATCTCTAACTTCAATCTCACCCTTCATGAATAAATACAATATATTTTTTCACCAGTATAAACTTATAAATCTTGGGTTTAGGGTTTAGGAACATGATAGTTTGAAAAAAAAAGTCAAACTAGGGTTGCAGGAACATATGTGGGGTGTAGTGAGCAATTTTAATTTTTTTTTTGTCCTTAACGGTAATTGTGTACAAGGGTAAAATAGATTATTTATATTTAAAATTAGTATGGGGTGTAAAGAGCAATTAATGGGGTGCCAATAAAATCATCCTTTATATATAGAATAAGAACTTCGATGTTTGACTTTCATTTTAAGGGATATTGGTTCAGAAAAATGATGCGCAAGAAGCTCTGCGAGAACTTTGCAGTGTTTATACTTTCATTCCCTTCATTTTTATACAAGAAGCTCTAACATCAATTCCTCGCTCCGCAACTGAAACCATACATGATTAATGATGACCTGAACAGCGCCAGCCCAATTGAATTGAAGAAGATGAGGAACGCCCAAAGGAAACGTGGATATCGAATCTTATAAGACCGAGAGAGAAGAGGCGAAGAAAACCAAAGGTTAAAGACGCCATCTTTTATTTTTGCATAAATTAAATTTGGAGGGGTCTTCTTCGTTCTTTATATCTTTATTTTTGAAATGTTTTTGTCTCGTTATTCCAGAATAAAATGTTTTTGTCACAACCCACAAGTCCAACAAAATCTCTGATGGGATATTCAGTATCCACTACGTCGTCGTTTTCCCACTTCTTCTCCGTCCCACCTGCTCTTCACACCTACACCATCAAAAATGGCGCGACGATCCCCTTCCTTTCTCTCTCCTCAATGCCGCTCCCTCGACTCTATCTCCGCCGCCGCGTCCCCCAAGACGCACCGTTTCACCTCGCTTCCGAAACCACCCGCAGAGCTTCATCAACAACTCGCAATGTCAAAGCCCAAGCTTCACTCCCAGACCCGCCCTCCTCTTCCTCCAATACAAAACGCGTCGTTTTGGTCTCCGCTTTGACCATTGCTCTGGCCGTCGCCAACCGCGTGCTCTACAAGCTCGCTCTTGTCCCCATGAAAAACCACCCTTTCTTCTTGGCCCAATTCACAACCTTCGGGTATGAAAAAGAACCACACATTAATTAATTAATTATTTTACTTTTTTTTTTTTTTCGGTTTGGAATTATTGGATTTGTAATGTGATCGGGAAAGTGGGTTTGTTTTGTGCGCAGCTACGTGATTATATATTTTTTGATATTGTTCGCACGATACCGTTCTGGGATTGTGACTGATGAAATGATAGGCCTTCCCAAATCACGGTTTGTGGCCATTGGTGCCTTGGAAGCCCTTGGAGTTGCTTCTGGGATGGCTGCTGCAGGTACCTCACCATTTTTTTTTATATTAATATTAAAGTTGGGATTTTATTTTTGGGTACATTATTATGAGCCTATGCAATTTGATTGAATGGTGTTTTAGAATTTAAGCTAGATTTTCTTGGTTTTTGATTGAGATGAAGCAATACCAAGTTTGAATTGGTTG
Source organism: Prunus mume (assembly GCF_029339155.1). Taxonomy (NCBI): domain Eukaryota; kingdom Viridiplantae; phylum Streptophyta; class Magnoliopsida; order Rosales; family Rosaceae; genus Prunus; species Prunus mume. The sequence continues at coordinate 4,432,918 of NC_142699.1, read as the reverse complement.
TGATGAGAAATCAAAGCAGAAAATGTGTTTTAGTAGTGATGATTTTGGTGTTTTATTTTTCTGAATTGTATTTATCCTCCACAGCCATGCTTCCCGGACCGGCAATACCCATATTGAGTCAGGTATTTTCCGTTATTCCAGCAAAAAATTAAAGATCAAGAAAGAAAAGAACATATATAGGTTATGCCCCATGTGGTATATTGGAGTTCAGGAATGGAGGGCTTCCCCATCACCATCAGCAGCATTGAGGCATGCCATATGTCATTAGAAAGATAATCTATTTCGTGAGAAAATATAATGTATAATGAATGAGAGCAGTTTTTATGACGAAGGTGGTTGAAGGACAGAAACTTTGTGAAAAGATACCAGACGTGCACTATGGCCAAGGGTTTATTGGGGTTATCCTTGCAGCATTTGAGGTCAAGATAATTTTGTAGTAAAATATTGCTTAAAAGAGTTGAAGTAAAGAGAAAGGAAAGCTGCCTTAACCATTTAGTTTCCAGAAATGTTTATGGAAAGAGGAGAATAAGTCTAAACTTTCTTACAGTGTAAAATCACGTTAGATGTGACCATGCCAATTGGATTCATCTAGCAGCTGATTTTTATTTTTTTGGCTCAAGCCAGGTTGAGTTTGGTCAAGGATCCTAGATCCTATTCCAGTTTGGACTGAACTAATTTCTTATATGAACAATTAATGAACTAAATGTTTTGGGGAAAGAAGTTCTGTTTTCCTTTTCCGTTAAATTGAATAATTAGAACTTAGCAGGGCTGCAGAATATTGTCCCCCAGCCCTGAATAGTTGGACAACAGGTTTCCTCGGTTATAATCTATTGTAATAGAGATATGAAGAGAAAAATGAAATTCAAAGAGTATATAATGAAACATTTACCTTAGTCTAGATCCAAAAGAATAATGTGCTTATTACTTTGAATATATTTTTTACCATTATTTTTGCAAAATTCCTCTCCTCATTTTTACTTTTACTTTTACGTCTCCATATTGTGCAGACGTTTTTGGTGTGGCAGCTGAGTTTTTCTGTCCTTCTTTTGGGGAGAACATACACATTCAATCAGATCTCCGGCTGCATACTCGTAGCTATAGGTGTAGCAGTGGCTGTTACAAGGTACCTTGATCCATTCTTCTACGGATTAAGAGCTGCTATTCTATTTCGTTAAATGTAATATTATATGGGTCCTCTGTCAATTAAGTCGAATGATTAGTGATACAGATCAAGGTCAATGCTAGCAGTCACTTGGATATGGTTTACTTTAAATTTATGTAATACCTGCAAACGATAAATGATCTGCATGCTTATGCATCTGGTGCCAGCTGATATCAAAGCAAACATCAGAAAAATTGAATGTGGTTAACCATGACATACTAATTACATTTATACACTTGAAAAGAAGAATTTCGAAGAAAGAGGTCTTGTAAGATGTTTGAACAGTTTGACATCCGTTCTGTATTTTTTGTCCCAGTGCCAAATGCAATTTGGAAATAAAGTGCCTGAATGTTTTGTTGAAAAAAAGAAGACAATTAACTGATGTTGTATCTGCTGATGATTAGATTAGCATCTGTTTTGAAAGTCTGCCTGCAGATTTTACTTCTAATAGGCATGCCTATTATACAATTTCCTGGAGAGTTTGTTTACATCTACCACCATTTTTCTTTTGGGCATTCTTTCATCTTTATCACAGTTCCTGAGATTCCAACAAGCTTTTCTGTATCATTTTATGTTAGAATAGCTACAAGTATCCCGTCTTCCTGTGAAGGTAGATTTTGATCATAAATGAAAGGTTTTCAGAATTGGAACTGAAATAGTTCTACTGGTGCATGAATATCATGACCCTCCTTTAGTCTAATGATTCTCTGTTATCAGGGTTTTCTTGTTGTGCTATTCTTCCTTATTAGTGTGTTGAGTACCTTGTACTCATGGAGTTTTCAATGATATATGCAATGACGTAAGCTATTGATAGTCATATGTGTATTATGTAATTGCAGTGGGTCTGATTCAGGTCAGATGCTATCTGGAGTTGAGTCTATGTGGCCAGTACTAATGATTGCTTCAAGTGCTTTTCAAGCTGGTGCATCTATAATCAAGGTTAAACAATTAACATTTGTTATAAGTTCAGTGGTGCCCTTTATAACCAAAATAATCAATCTTGATGTTGTCTTCGAACAGGAGTTCGTCTTCGTTGATGCTGAGGCCCGCCTTAAGGTATGGCAATATTTTTTTCTTTTAAGTAATTAGCTGGCCTTCCAAATTGTTCTCAAATTTGTTCTCTGGTTGACAAGCTAATGCTGCATACTTTCTCAATTCATAAACCTTTTCAATTGCAGGATAAATCACTTGACATATTTGTTGTCAATTCTTTTGGATCTGGATTTCAGGTGATTACTGTGTTGATCTCTGTTAAGATAGTTTATGATATATTGTTTTCTTGTTTGTAATATCTTGATGCACCTCAGTTGGTGGCCTCATTGGTTATAAAGGAGACCCTACCAGAACTACAAAGATTTTTGGCATTATCTGATTTAGATTGATAGGTGTGTTGAGGGTCTCTTTAATTAGAAAATGACCAGTGATAGGGGATTCTTTTTCCCTTAAATTATTTATGCTCACTCAAATGTATGGGGGCTCACCGGTAGCATACGTGTCCACACCCAAAGTCAGGTTAATCAGGTTAACTGAAATGTCTTTTACATATTAAGTTGGATATAATTGAAAAAAAGACACTGGTTTTGCTAAAATTATTATTCTTTATTTCCCTTGACTTGTAGGCTCTTTTTATATTTCTCTTTCTACCATTCTTGTCAAAACTGAGAGGCATACCATTTGCGCAACTTCCTTCATATCTTAAAGATGGTGCTGGTTGCTTTCTGAATATTGGAGCTGATACATCAGGCAAGCTGTCATATCAATTTATTTTTTTTCTGTAGTTTTGTAAATTAACTGGATTTGGGAGTGATGCAGGATGCGTAGGACCTAAATTTATTAGTTTCCTAGATAATCTAGTTTTCCAAATTCTAGTAGGATTTCTACTTTTCCAGATTTCCAGATTTCTAGTTTTAAGTTTCCTATTTTATTTGGGTTATGATTTCTGTTTAAGCAAGGGATTTTTATCCTATTATGTCTAGGTTTTAGTTTGCTATAAATACCCCCATGTAGTTCTTTAAAAGGCAGATTTGGATATTGAGTAAACCTTCTCTTAAAACTATGTGATTTCTGTCCTTCCTTCTCGGTACTCTGATTTCGGTCCTTTCTTTTGTCCCTTCAATCTATAATTTTGTCTCCTCGACTTCTGATATTCTTCTTGTTCTACTGTTCTGCCCATTCTTTCGTCTTTTCAAACTATATTTTCGTCTCCTCGATCTCTTATATTCTTCTATGTTCTATTGTTTGAGTGCTTAATCTAATACCTACGGGCTGTTCTACATCAGGGAGTTTGGTGTGACATACATGTTGTCATTGTATATACACTGATTTACATGGTCAATGATGATTGGTTTAATTATCTACTCTCCAGCCCATAAGTAAGCTTAAATAATAATTGTTCCCAATCTGAAAACATTGATATTAATTGTTTGATACACATTTTAAGCATATGGATGTTCTCTTATCTGTTCTTCCTTTTAAATGATTCAATGCAATGAAAAACTATTATTGTATTGTGAGCAGGAAATATCGAATAGTAAGAGTAATCAAACTTGTTGGTTTGATATGCAAATTATAGTAACATCACAAGAATGCTAAAAGCTGATATGACACCAAGTTACATCTGAACAGTGTATATCATTTATGAGAACACGTGAAAGTGAGTGTTCGGTGTTGATGATAAAATTTACCTACACGGTTTCATGACGTTTAGGAATTAATGATGGGAAATCCTATGAATTTCATGCATTGAAGAGACAAAAAGCTCATTTATAACCTGGCATGATGAAAATAAATTGTTGGTTTCCGTAATGTAGTTCAATTTCAGTTGTTCAAAGTGATGGTTCTCGTCAAGATTAAAAGCTTCTTGAGGTTTTTTGAGTTCAAGTTCTTACCCATGCATTTGTCACTTGTTTCAGGTTGTAATGGGGCTCCATTGCTTCCGTTGCTTTACGTAGGTACCAATCTGTTTTTCAACATATCATTGCTGAGTGTAGTAAAGATTTCCTCTGCGGTTGTTGCTTCTCTCATTGTGATGTTGTCAGGTTCATTCTCTTTCACGCTTGTATACATACTTTTGAGCACTGGTCCCATAGTGGTTATGCTAAGTAGTTAGTATTGTTGCTATATAGTCTGCATATACTTAACAGACCTTTCTACCTAACAGTTAATGCTTATGGGTTGGATATTTCAAGATCATATTATTATGACCACATGTCAGTCACCAACCCTAATAGGGACTACACATAAGAACCATCAGTTACCTGATGAAGGGTACCTGGATGACCACCCATAAAAAGGTTTGGACATGAGGTTTGTTGAAGTTTGCCACGTGTGTGTATATAGTTCCCTTTTATTGAGGGATCCCTCAAATCCAATTATCAACTCGACAGTTTTTGGCTTTTGGATTGGGATACTTTACATAGAGGACCTATTAGATATTCACATAAGCACTTGCGTTTGTGGTAGTTGTGGACGTATACAAGCATTGGATCAAATCTGTGCTTTTGAATAAACTTCTGCTAATATAAGCTTTCGTTTATCTTGCAGTGCCGATATCGATTTATATTCTTTCCCTTCCATTGCCATATCTGGAAGCGGGTGCAACTTTGAGCCCCTTTTTCCTCTTTGGTAGCACGGTTCTTTTGTTGGGTCTTATTCTGTACAGCATGCCTCAGCCTGCCAAGGATGGCTCTGAAATTAGTTGACATGACATACTACACTGTTATAGATGTTATATTCTTATAGTCTCTTTAAGACCTGGAACACAACTCATTTTTTCCATCCCTGAGTCTTTAAATTCAATTCTATCAATTCAAACAAAAAAAAACAAAAATTTTAACCGGAACTTAAAAAATTGGAATGCAGTTAAAACTTCGATTACTCAGATTTTAACCTCATCAAATAGTAAGAAGCTTATTATCAATGGCGTTGGTTTCAGAAGATAGAATTGACTATGAAACTGACGCTATGGCTGTCTTTTCAATCAAGCAAGGCCAACTTCAAGGGATGCCGGAGCAATCTTCCGTTTCCCCTGGCACAGTAAAGTTGAACTGGAATGCAAGCTAAAAGTCAGGTCAAACTTCTCAGATTAAGGTTGGATTGACCCTTAATCCACCAACAATGGGATTTGAATGGTACTTTATAAACTGGTAATTGCATATAAAAGATTGACGCAAGATAAGTAAATCACTGAGAGGTGTCCTTTGATTTTAGGGTTAGGTTAGATAGCACATCGTGTATACGTAAACCTATTAATCTCATTCAGATTTCTGCAAAAGCAGAAACATACACATCTAGAAGGAAAAAAAAAACCATTAAAACAAATAATTCTGTTCAGTCCAAATAACAAAAATTTCCCCCTACTTGTTCACTCCCCCTCCCTCTTCTAATCAGCCCAGAAACTGCCGCTTAAAAGAAAAAGACAAAAACACTTCAGATTTGAAGGAAGCCATTTCATGCGACTATAGCAAAAGGAATTTAGATCAGCAAGGAAATCGTTGGAGTTGTCAGGCTGGTTTATCCTTCAACGCCTCATCTGCACAATGGGCCAAAATTGTCAATGCCTTCACTATAAGCAAATACTAGGGCAATAAACCTTTGCATAATATAAAATAATATATATATATATATATATATAAAAGAAAAATAAAGCCCGATAAAAAGCATAGGAAAATAAACACAACTACAGAAGAAAAAAGATCAGAGTTTGTCTAGCAGCATATATAATGGAGAAAAACAAATGCAGGCATTCCTAGATAAGTTGGGATGGGGAAAGAAGTGCATAATCATGGCAAGTTATAGCCCACTGCCAATACTCTAATAAGCATAGTGCAGTCATTCATCAACAGAGTCTCAATTAAATGCCATAACAATCCTTTTCCAGATTATCTAGAGGCTGATTTCATGATTCAAGCATGAAGCATATATATATTAGCTAAAGTTTTTCATACAAAGACAAATAAGGGAGCCTCCATAAATGATTTGTGTACAAAAACACATGCATGTCCATGAGAACAGGACCTGCCTTCTCATTTTCAAGAGGCTTTTAATTAACTAAACTTCGAAATCATATATTTAGTACAACCAACCACTTAATGGATATATAAGAAAGCTATCACAGACAGACAACATGAGCACAAATCCCTAACAACCACGCTAGATTAAGGTTCAAGTGAAACAGAACTTCATGGATGCAGTTGATTCGGAGCAAAAGAGGAGAATATATATTTCATAAATTAAATTTGATCTTTATTTAAATTAAATTTGATCTTTATTCTGAGACCAACATGATATACCTTGCGCTTCTTATGTCTTCCCCCCATTCCACCCCTAGCACTACTGAAGCTTGGAATCTGCCCATCATTTTCATCTTCCAAAGGTAAAGTTTTGATTTCATCATAGAAATTGTCTGTCAAACCAAGCAACCTGATATATACAAGTTCAGAACAGTCAGCCAACAACAAATTCTACCCAAATAAATTTGACATAATTGAGAATAATACCATAAATTAATTTTAAGGGAGATTCACTATCATACCCAATATAGGAGCCCAAATTATAAAAAAACCTTATATGAAATGGACTTTAGAAACACACCCAAAGCCCATTTACAACATAACAAAAAGGCTTATAACTTCTTTTAAATTACAAAACTGCCATTGATTTCTTAAAACAAACTCAACCCCAAAACCTCATAAAAAAGCCCAAAACACTTAAGAGGGCATCAAAATATTTTAATAATCAAAATTAAATTCAATAGGGTCAGCTATCATTTTTTGGGTTTTTTTTGGGTTTGTTTATAGAAATTAAATGGTGTAGGGTTTATTTATAGTTTTAGTGCTAAGAATGGGTATATGACTAAATATCGTGCATACCCATTTCTTGACTTCTTTAAGTGTTTCTCCCTCTGTTTCTCCTTCTTTGTAATAGGAGCACGCATAAAAAGCTCCTCTTCTTGCCGTGCACGGTCCTCCATCTTTGCCCTGTATCTGGCTAGTTCTAAACTTTCAGCTCCAACACTTTCTACAATCTGTAATATGACATAATAGTAAGCAATTATGAGAAAATCCAGCTTTCACGCCTTGTAACCCCACAAAAACAGTCCACAACAAACCTCTTCAGGCCTCCCCTCCAAATCATCCACCAGTTCCCTAACAAAAGCACTCTGCCTAGCTTGCCGTAGAGTATTCTTTTCCTTTCTCAATGCATTTTTGTCCTGCTTTGACAACTTGTCTTCCTCCATCGAAGTGGGGGCAAATTTGGGAGGTCGATACACATCATTACCATCCTTCAATACATAAAGAGAAGAAAAAACCTTTTAAATGGTCCAGCAGGTGGGAAAAGAGGAATTCAAATACTGTACTGATGTGCATTTCACCTTAGAAGTCACATCTGCTTTGCTAACAAGCATGTCAGGGTTTGGGCGATATTTCAACAAATCATCTGTTTGCTGAGGCACACCCGCTTGTGATTCCTTTTCACCTGGCTGTACATTCTCAGTTGTGCTTGCAGTAACCTTGGTGAGCTTCTCGATTTGATACTGTAACTTCTTGTCAATGGGTCGAATCTTTTGCAACCAAAAGGGTGAGAACTGATTAGTGACTGATTACACAGGTTACCAGAATGGCAGGAGAAAGAAAAACAGATACCAAGAAGTCCATACCTTTTCCAGAAACAACCTTATCTCCACAAGGCTCTGAACAACGGGGTGGCCATTTATTGAGAACCCTCTAGCCTTGCGAAGCAAGTAATAGACAAGTGACTGGCAATAGTTTAAGAGCAGCAAATGCTTGGCTTCAAGATAGCTTATCCCTTCCACTGTTGGATAATTATTTGATTTCACCTGATACATGGAGAAGAAAAATAAAAATGACACATGTGCCTTAGCATGCTTGGTATACTAACATGCCCGTTGGGATTTCTATAATCTCCAATTGTTTTAAGGAAATATTGATTCTGCAAAAAGTGAGAAACTTATAAGAAAAACAAGCTTTTTTGTGGAAATGCTTTTTCCAGCCCTTGCGTTAAGTTTAGATATGGTTTTCCTAAAACCTAACAAGTGGCAGAAATTTTTAGAAAGCAAACATTTCTACACCGCGAGAAATGGAGCCACAGCAAAATTACAATGACCCAAGAAACAGGGACATATTTACCTTTGCAGTTAAAGCTTGGACTTTGATCCTCACTGTATCTAATCCTTCCTTCATTTCTTTCAGCACAGCAGCAAGCTGAGGAGCTTCTCTGAAAAACAGAAGCAATAGAAGTAACAATCAGAATTTGACTATCAAATCCAATTAGCATTTAGCATCATTGCACCTTCACAAGTTTAACTTACGCCTTTACTCTATCTTCAGAGCTTGCGTTTGAAATTGTAGCGTCCTCCATGCCTTTGAAGCTTTACTTTTCTATGCAATTGGTAAAAATATTAATCAGAAGCCTTTCAAGAATAGAAAAATATGAACACAATACTCATGGATGTGGGCTCTTTCAAGAATTCCTTGCCAAAGAAACATAACTGGTAACTATGATAAATAAATTACGGTTCCATAAATCAAACAAAACCTTCAGAATTCCCAGATAATTATTTTTGTTATAATTTTTTGCGGATAAAAATACAAATTTAACGAGACATAATAATATCCAAAATTGATAAAAAAAAAGAAGAAAAAGAACGGAGCAACTAAATCAGGGATTGAAATGCTCATTTGGGTAGCCCTAAATTCCCACTTTACCATACAGACAGCTCAAAGGAGCTCAGCAAGCACATGCCTTTTGCCCAATCTTTGCGGTGGAAAACATCAACAAAACATAGAGCTTGATGAGAGAGAGAGAGAGAGAGAGAGAGAGAGAGAATAAATCAGCAGAGGAAGAAGAAGATGAGAGAGACCTGAGAGAGAGAGATAGCGGCTGTGGCCTGGACTGTTAGTGGGAGGAAGACAGGCTGCGCTGCGAGAGAGACCGTGACGAAGAGAAGCAGCGAGGAGGAAGGTGTTGTCCTTGAGGTTTTAGTTTGGCTCTCTTTTTCCAAGAACAGAAAAGAAAAGAAAAAAGGGGTTTAGGACCTACGCATCAAAATTTAAGCCCTAGCACTAAACCTCCCGCTTTTATTTTATTTATTTGGAAAATTAGTACAAATAGAGTTATTTACATTAACATTTCATGATATTTTCGGTATTTTCATAAAAAAAAATTAGGTTCCAAAAATTAATAATTTTATATAATACAAAATTAAGCAAATGACAAATTTAACTTTAATGAATATATGTGCAATATAATATCAAACACTAACTTTGCCATTTGTATAATTTTTTATTATATAAAATCATCAATATTTGGACCAAAAATCAATAAAAATTAGTTTTAAGAAAATTTAAAATTTCAAGAGGTGTTCGTATAATTTTTTAAACTTCAAGAGTTTTGTGAAAATACTAAACACCTCAAGGAGTGTTAATGTAAATAATTCATACAAATACTAATAAGGGTATATATGTGACATGTTTTTTTTATATGAAAGATGTATATATATGATATGTTAATTGAATTGGCCTATATTTTTGAGGTGCTTTCAAGCAGTCATGAAATTTTGTGTGTCGTTGTCACTTTTATCCAATTCCGTTAAATATCTATAGAGAAAATGAAAAAAGTTTTTAGACACCCAACTTCATAAAAATTTCTACATAAAGCTCCAATTGTATCCCTTTAATTAAAAAGCAAAAATGAAAATAAAGACACGTCCAAAGGTTGTTTAGCTAGCCACTCTTCCCTCAAAATTTTGTGTTGCCCTAAATTGATAAGAAAAAGTAAAAAATAAAAGAAAAAAGAAAAATAGCAACCCACCACCACGACACAAACATCCCCATCCCCATCCCCATCCCCAGCTGGAACCGACCTATGCTAACTATTTCAGAACTTGGTATTTAGGGGAGTCTCGAACCCTAATCTGAAACTTGAAATTACAGCACCAAAAAACTTGAAACTTGAAGTCTTGGTTTGTATATCAAGGGGTAACTGTAACAAAAACTACTCTGAGGCTGAGAGAGAGAGAGAGAGAATGGGGAAGAATGAGAAAACGGGGCTGGGTAGGGCTCTGGTGAGACAACACAACCAGATGGTTCAGCAGACAAAAGAGAAAGGCCTCATGTACAAGAAGCAGCAGAAGAAGGTTCTCGAATCTGTCACCGAAGTCAGCGATATCGACGCCATCATCGAACAAGCCGACGAGGCCGACCGCCTTTTCTCCATCAACAACCCAAGCCCAAACCTCCTCATCGACTTGTAAGTTCCCCCTTTGACCCCTCCCTCAAATGAATTAAATTTTCTATTTTTTTCTTCTTCTTAACTTTTCGGATTATTGATTTGGGTTTTTGTTTTTTATTTATTGTCTCAAATGGGTTTTTCATTTTCTGTAATTTCATGCGAGAAGGGATGGAAATGAGATAAGCCCAGAGCAGAGAAGGGAGCAGCAGAGGAAAGAGGAGGCCTTGCATGCCGGGAGTCTGCGGGTCCCACGGAGGCCTCCGTGGACCCCTGAAATGTCTGTGGAGCAGCTAGATGCCAACGAAAGCCAGGCCTTCTTGACCTGGCGCAGAAGCCTTGCGCGGCTTGAGGAGAACGACAAGCTTCTTCTTACTCCTTTCGAGAAGAACCTCGATATTTGGAGGCAGCTATGGCGGGTCGTTGAGCGAAGCGATTTGGTAAGATGGTTTTTATTTATTTTATAGAAAGTCCACGGCCTTGTCTTTGTTTCATTATCAATTTACTGTTACGTAATTAACATGGGTTGTTCTTGTTTGCAGCTTGTGATGGTTGTTGATGCACGAGACCCTCTGTTCTATCGCTGCCCTGATCTTGAGGTAATGTTACTAATTCATAGCTTGTTTTCATCTTGTGGTGCTTAATTTTTAAAGAATGGATGATAAGGGAATAAGCACATTGTTTAAGTTTTAAATTGTGATTAATTTGTGCTTGATACTGATTTTAATTACTAAAATGACTTCGAAAGTTTTGAAAGAGCAAGTTGTTACTGTTGTCTTTGTGTTTGGACTGATTTTTTCCTGCTTATGTCGGGTCTCTATTGATGGTGGGAATCCCTTCCATTGGATTTCAAGAACTAATTGTTTATACTTATAGCCTATAGGCAATTAAATGAAGAGTAATCGGAAATGTTGTTGTTTTTCTCTGAATGAACTTTTAGAAACCGTGATTCTTTCCTCTTAGAGGATGAGTTTTACATGATATGTTTGTTTCCTGATACAGGTATATGCACGAGAGGTTGATGAGCACAAAAGGACAATGCTGCTCGTTAACAAAGCAGATCTCTTACCTTTATCTGTTAGGTTGGTATTTTTGTAACCATAATCATCTGATCTATTCTCCAATTTTACACCCTCCTAAATATTTTTATTACTTGGCTTTTCCTTCAGAGAGAAGTGGGCAACATATTTTCGTGCACAAGATATTCTCTTTGTGTTTTGGTCGGCTAAAGCTGCTTCAGCTGCTGCAGAGGGGAAAGATCTCAGTTCCTCGTGGAAGACAGAAAACAGCCTGCAAGAATCAGAAGACCCTGATACAAAAATATATGGGAGGATTGAGCTTTTGACTCGTTTACAGTCTGAGGCAGAAGAGATAGTCAAACTGAGGAGGAAATCAGGATCCAGTGGTATAGGCATAGGCTCACCCAGGATTCGTTTTCAAGGAAATTCGGCTTCGAGTAATGTAGTTGTGGGATTTGTTGGTTATCCAAACGTGGGAAAGAGCTCGACAATTAATGCCTTGGTAGGCCAGAAGAAGACAGGTGTTACCTCTACTCCTGGGAAGACAAAGCATTTCCAAACATTGATTATGTCTGATGAGTTAACCCTATGTGACTGCCCTGGATTAGTTTTTCCATCCTTTTCAAGCTCAAGACATGAGATGATTGCCTCTGGTGTATTGCCAATTGACCGAATGACTGAGAATAGGGAGGCTGTGCAGGTAGTGGCAAATCGAGTTCCCAGACATGTTATTGAAGAAGTTTACAGGATTGATCTGCCAAAACCCAAATCATATGAACTGCAGTCTCGGCCACCTCTGGCAGCAGAGTTTATGAGGGCCTACTGTGCCTCTCGTGGGTATGTTGCCTCAAGTGGGCTCCCTGATGAAACGAGAGCTGCACGCCAAATTTTGAAGGATTACATTGATGGGAAGCTGCCCCATTACCAAATGCCTCCTGGAATGACTGATGAAGAAGATGTTGTGGAACACAGCTTGTCTGAACAGCATGAATCGGACGCCTCTGATAACGAAAACCCTGCAGATGCTGAAGGTGAAAACGTACCGGAGCTTGATCATGCTCTGGATGATCTCAATTCATTTGACATAGCTAATGGGCTGGCTACCAAGAAGAAAGTCACTGTCAAGAAGCCCACTGCGTCTCATAAACAACACAAAAAGCCTCAAAGGAAAAAGGATCGGACCTGGAGAGTCGGGAATGATGGTGGTGATGGAATGCCAGTAGCAAGATGCAATTATGGAAATAAAGTGCCAGAATGTTTTGTTGGAAAAAAAAATACAATATAACTGATGTTTAATCTACTGATGATTATATTAGAACCTGTTCTGAAAGTCTGCCTGCGGATTTGACTTCCAATAGGCATGCCTATTCTACAATCTCCTGGATAGTTTGTTTAGATCTACCATTAGATGTGCCACCATTTTTCGTTTCAGCATTCTTTTATCTTTGTCATATTGTCTGAGATTCCAACAATATTCTGTATCATTTTATGATAGAATAGCTATAGATATCCCGTCTTCTTTTGGAGGTAGATTTTGATCATAAATGAAAAAAATTCAGAATTGGAACCGAAATAGGTCGACTGGTGCATGAATTTCATGACCCTCCTTAGTCTAATGATTCTTTGTCATCAGGGTTTGCTTCTTGTGCTATTCTTCTTTATTAGTGCGTTGAGTGCCAAAAATATATTTCAGACCTTGTACCCGAGTTTTCAATGCGACATGCAATGAAGCCCTTGATAGTCGTGTTTTATGTAATTGCAGTGAATCTGATTCTGGTCAGATGCTGTCTGGAGTTGAGTCTATGTGGCCAGCACTAATGATTTAGTTGCTTGTTCTTTTAACACCAATCATCGACTCATTCACTTTAGATGGTTATAATTTGTAATTGAAATTTTGGGGTGTTGTGGTAGTATGCAATAATAGAATCAATCAAAAGAACACAGAGAATTTAGGCAAAACCAACTTTATAAGCATCTTCATCCAACAAGCCATTCGTTATATAAACAGTAGTATGGCATCCTGTACATATCCATATATCCATATATCCATACTAAAAAATAAACCAAAAAAGCTCAGCCAATACATTTCATTTTGTACTCCTAATTTAAGGCCTCCTCTGATCCGAATACACAAATGATCCACACTAGACGTCTCCTCCACCGCAGCACCGCCGTATCAACATCACATTTAGCTGCAAAATATCAACATCACATCCAAATGTTATACAACAAAGACACTGCGGTATACACTTAACACTTTCGTTCTATCTTCTTAAGATGAAATTGTCCATCACTAGTGCTTCAAGGTTCTAATGACAAACGTCTCCTAGAATACAACGACCTCCTTTTTTCGGTAGTAGCACTCCAAACCACAAGAATAAAGAACACAGACTTGTGTATGAACTCTCTCTTAAGCTACTCTCAAAATTCTAAGAAACTAATGTAAAAAAATGATCTATAAAACTAGATATCTATGAATTGATTGAACACAAAATAATGTAGTGGACTTCTCTATTTATAGAAGATGAAGAGCTATTTCCCAAAGTATGTGACTTAAAAAATGAACTTTGTTTCAAACTTGGATAGTCATTCCTTTTTCATTTTAATTTCCATTTAATAAAACTTCTAATAGTATTAATTAATATAATGGCTATAAAAACTACGAGGTGAAATTAGGCCTAGTCAGGAACCAATAGTTCATAATAATAGCTAGCTTTATTAAAGGGTAACACTCCAACAACAAAAACAACTTTTTTTTTTTTCCTTTTCAGAAGTTTTAACTTCTAGGATTTCGTTAATGTGGGTCATGCCAACAAGGACCGAAATAGATTAGAAAATAAAAAATTAAAAACTTTTTCTTGGTGCACTCCATGACATCTCCATGCCAGCTAGCTAGGGCTCTTCAATCTTCATAGACAGATGTAAATTATCATTGGGACGTTTTGAAATGGGTCGGTTTGAAATTGGAACGATCAGTAGAAAGGAACCAGTCGGTGAAGTTTTCGAGAGTAGTTTCGTTAACCCTGTAATGATTTTGAGTGAATTCAAGCAAATCTGACCATGTGAAATCCGGAAACTTTCTTGTGCCTCCCTCACTTTTGCGCACAAGTTCCTCTGCGGGCTTCACCACCTTGTCAGCTCTAGGACACATAAAGAAGACCAAAGACCTCCTCTCCTTGTGGCTGTTCACAGCAGCCCTGTGCAAGCAACTCCTGTATATGCCATTCGATAATGCCTGCAAGATTAATTAATACTCATAATTAGCACTAATTATAATTAATTACTAGTCAATTAAACTATTTAATTAATATTCAGTACATGCATGCACGCATGCATTTGTACATACATATATATCACCTTGATCGATGACAATACTCTAATTAATTAAGCTTAATTCATTTTTGAATGAATGAATGAATTAAATTAATTATAAAAGGGAAAGTGTTAGGATTAGAGTATACGTTACGTACCGCAAAGACATCGCCAATGTTGATGACTAGGGCACCAAGAACAGGACGAACCTTGTGCCATTTGTTGTCAACAAACACATCGAGCCCTCCAACCAGGTCTTGGTGAAGAATGGTGAGGGCATTAGGATCACAATGAGGTCCAGTTCCAAGAGAAAGATTTGGCTCTTGGCAAGTCGGATATAAGTTGGTTCTCATGATAGACACAGCATCTTCAAAGAACTCTCTGTAGAGCATCCGATCCACTCCCAACCCGATTGCCAAGAGTTCCATAATTGAAAGAGACAAAGAGTGCATTGCTTCACTATACTTTTGATACACCAACCTACGTACAAAAAGGAAGCCCAAAAATTAATTAAGAGTACGTGGTCTATAAAATTTAAGACCTAACTATAATAACATGTAATACGTACATACATATAACATTACTCATGTGTCCTACTTACCCTGTTTGTTCGAAATCCCTGCTTATGGTGAATTTGAAGTAATCGGCTACGGTTTTTTCTGGACCGTTCTGGAAAGCAAAAGAAAAAGTTTCCTTCCATGGCAAATTGGATGAAAATCGATCCATATGGGCACCCGAATAGCCATAAGGGCTACCAGGACGCCTCTGTACCTTTATTTTCTCCTCGATGGGAAGATTGAAGAAATCATCCACATGATCATAAGCGAGTTGGATGAGATCTGCATCAACCCTATGGTTGGTCACTTGGAAAAAGCCGTGGCTCAAGCAAGAAGACCTAATGAGCTTGGCAGCATTCTCGGTTGCCACAACATCACCATTGAAGAAGCCCTCAAGATCCACTACTGGCGCATTCAGCTCTTCTTGAGCGGAAGCCGCGTCCTCCTCAGGCCATTTGAAATTAGCAGGCACATGGGATTGTTTTTGCAGGTAATTTGAGTCAATAAAACGGGAACCATCCTTTGCTGTAGGAGGAGGAGAGGACAAGAGAACAGAGGGACTTGAAGCCATATTGGACAAGTTTCTTTTTTCTTTTTTGCTTAAGATTGAGAGAGACACGGACAATTGAGAATAGGTCGAGGTATGCAGGGAATTTATATACAATCCACATGGGGTGTGGGAAGACAACTCTATATCAAGGGAAATGTAATTCAGATCAATTTTTAGTAGTAATTATTCTTTTTGGGTATGTGCCGAGCATGTTTGGATAAAATGATTTAAAATGAAAGAATTTCATTGCTTTCCAGACAAATACAATTAACTTGTTTGGAAGAAAAAATAATGCAGTTAACTTGTATTATTGGTTTTTTCTGTGTACATACTATGTATAGTAATTTTCTCAATCTTACCAAACAAACGAAATAATTACTATACATATGGCAATTACTTTTGGCCATGTGGGGAGTTCTGTTCATTGTATAGAATTCATTTAAAACAAATTTGGATGTGTCTTTACATAGTATTATTTTCAAATAAAGTTTCATTAATTAGTATCTACTCCTTGTAATTTGGATATGTACAATGTATTTGAAATAACTATATACAGTGCATCACATCTGATACCGATGAACTTGCTACGAGCAAGAGAGAAGAGGAATGGTGAAATTGTTAATTTGGTTGAATAGGCTTTTGCCATTTTGGTTTTAATAGTATACCGCCATGGATGCATAATTGGCCATCCAAAGATATGCTATAGTCTAGACTTCAACATTTAATTTGATTAGAAATGGTTTGGGAGGTGTGTATTTAACTGTGTTACAAGTGTAATGATGAAATAATTATTCAAGACTTTGAGTGTTCTTTTTAATGAATTATATGTACACTTCTATACACTAATTTTGCAATTTCATCCACTTTGAGTTCTTCATTTTTGCATGTTGAATCCAACCATATAAAGAACATAAAATTTAAATTAATGGTTTGAAAGTTATAGGTCAAAAATAGGAAATAGGTCGAAATTGGAAAATAGAGAAAGTTCACAAATTCATCTCTGGCCAAAACGTGATAAACGGGTAATACCGTTGTGATAAGGTGGGGATACGGTGATACAGGAGTGATACAACAAATTTTATTTTGTTTTCTTTTATTTTCTCTTTGCTTGTTTTGTTATTACTATTTTATTAATTTTAAGTTTTTGTTTCTTTAATATATTTTTAAAAAATTAATTGGTCATAAGAGCCGACTTTTGGTAACCCCAATGAGGAACCTCCGTCAATACAGTGTCTAGGAGTTCTTTAGGCAACACCTTCAGTGTCTAAGAAGGTTTGGGTTTTAAGCGAGAACATTGTGACCTCTGCAACCTTCCTGGAACCCATGGCAGTGTTTTCAGAGGCCCTTAACTGGTCATCCTTGAGTTGCTTGTATATTTGTGTGTCCATAAAATAAATTAAAATTTATATATAAAAAAAAGTTTAACATAAATAATAATTTAAGTTTGTTTGTTTTTTTTTTATATTTAAAGTTTACAATTTGTGACTTCTTTGTTTTTGTTTTTGTTTTTTGTATTTTTTTTAAAATACAACCGATAGTCAACTAAATTGTTGAAACTGGAAAACAGAGAAAGTTCATAAATTCATCTCTGGCCTAAGCGTGGTAAGCGGGTGACACTGTAGTGATAACGTAGGGATACAGTGCTGATATAGGAGTGATACAACAATTTTTATTTGTTTTCTTTTATTTTCTTGCTTGTTCTGTTATTATTATTTTAGTAATTTTAAGTTTTTGTTTCTTTAATATATTTTTAAAAAAATTAAATTAAAATCAAAATTTTAATTGGTCATATGAGCAGACTTCTGGTAATCCTAGTGAGGAACCTCCGTCTATACAGTGACGAGGATGAGGGATGATAATCAGATGGCGAGTGATGCCATGACACTGCAAGTGCAAAGTGCGTCATCTGTTGCAAGTGTGGGGCATTGCCTCATTGTGAAATCACATGAGATGTAGGTGCTAAGAGCTCAGTTGGTGGCAGAGTGGAGTTTGGTTGAAGATTATCAGCGTGTTATAAGGAGTTTGAAAAGGGAGAGGGCAAAGATGGCGGAGGCTAGTCAACTTCAGCTTGAAATATTATAGGAAGAGAATCAAAAGCTATCAAAGGCGGTGAATTTTTACTCTCAAGACATGCAAAAATAGTTGGAGGCCCTAGAGCGACTGGATAAACGCAAACAATGAGATCACGACGCAAGTGCTGCTCAAGCTAAGGGTGTGATCTTTGGGAGCTCAAGTGATGAGCGACAAAAAGCTGTGCGTGAAAATCCAAGTTAAGAGGTCCAGAAGTCCAAACTAAAGGCTTCTATTGTGGAATTAGAAAGCGCGCCATGATGTGTGTTTTTTTTTTTTGGGGTATTTTTTAATATTATTTGATTTAATTTTTTTTTATATAATTAATATAGTCCCATGTTTCCTCCTTTAAAAAAAAATGTGAAAATAAATAAATTTTTTATTTTTATTTTAACGACACTAAAAAAGATACTAACTGATCACACAACTTAAAAACAGAGACTAACTTATAAAGAAAATAACTAAACAAAAACAAAAACAAAGAAGTCACTGTAAACACGAATTTCCTGCGACAAATGAGACAAGAACACGTGTACAAAGTAATATTTGTATTTATGAAATTTAAGGTTACAATCTCTGTATTGAATCCTCTGATTCGATCTCCAAAATGTATAAAGAAAATTTGTGTTTGATGCAAGGGTCGTAGAGACTTGATCTTGATCAAATGGGTAGCACAAGGCTTGTTTGGTGTTTGGGATTTTCTAGGGTGGAGGAACCGGCACGTATTTGTTGTGCTTGGCGGCTCTTCCAAAGTGTAGGTGAAGAATGCAGGGAGTTTTCTGCTTCTTCTCAATGCTAGGTTTTTTCTGGCCCTTCTTTCGTCTTCAAGCCTCCTATTTATAGGCTCTTGTAGGATGTTTGACCTAAATAACTTTCCCTATTTAAAACCTTGTTTTGTGGGATTTTGATTTGATTTAAATCAATTCCCATAATCTGGCAATTTAACCAGATTATCTTCAATTGATTGACCTGATTAATATTTGATTTAAATCAAAGTCAATCACAGAAGATTCTTTCCCTTAATTTTGTCTTCATCTTGAACCGTCTGATGCACTCCGTCGGATGTCGCCACGTGTCACCTTTTTGACAGTTAATCCGATTTTGATGAGTCACACGCCACATGGGCGAATTATGGAGCCCACAATTTAATCCACTGAACCCTAATTATTTTCTCGTCCAACGAAATTTATTGCATCAAAATTTCTTTGTCTACAAATTGCCCCCACTTCATGATGCATTGTAAACATGTGCTTTGTTGCATGTAGGAGGTGCAGCTTGAAGTGTTCTTTTTTTTGGGTGATATCACTAAACTAAATAATATCCAATATTAAACCCTATTTCCAACGTTGGCTTTTTATTTCCCACGTTGGTTTTTTTTTTTTTTGGGTGATATCACTAAACTAAATAATATCCAATATTAAACCCTATTTCCAAAGTTGGCTTTTTATTTCCCACGTTGGTTTTTTTTTTTTGGGTGATATCACTAAACTAAATAATATCCAATATTAAACCCTATTTCCAACGTTGGCTTTTTATTTCCCACGTTGTTTGTTTGTTTGTTTGTTTGTTTTTTTGTTGTTGTTGATATTATTATGCTTAATAATATCCAATATTGATAAGATCTTGTGAATCAAGATATAAAATCCAATATTTTCCTAAACTAGGAACAAGAAACCCTAGCATCACCAGGAGCTTTGACGGTCTTTGGCTTCTTTAAATTGAACTACGTTTATGAACATTGAGATCAACCAAATAGAACTGCAGAAAAACTCCTCTTGTCAGGCAAGAAGGTCTACAACTTTGAAGTTTGCATCCTCCGAATTTTCAGCAACCAAAGTGGTGAGAGTTGCTTCTTTTTCTTCGTTGTCTGATTCTTTCATATATATATATATATATATATATATATATATATATATGCCTTCTTGTAGCCAGCAGAACAAAGAAAACTAACATTGGAATTTTTAATTTTATGTTTATAGCCATCAGAACTCACCGTTTTGGGCATATCAAGAGACTTCATGGATGAATAGCAAATTCTCAATTGGTATGATGAACAGAAAATTCCCTTGGCATACGAATTTACTATGCTTGCATCAGTTTTTGTCTATTTTGCTCTTTTTTTTTTTTTTTTTAATAAGGTGGAAAAGCTGGTAGGTTCAACCTGCGTGCATTGCGGAGGTCTGGAAGGTTGGCGGCTTAAGCACGCATGCGTTGGGCTCGAAGTGGAAGCATGGGGCCTTGACCTTGGTGTGCGACGTGGGCTGGCGCTAGGAGAAGGCGCTAGGCCTTGTCTGGAGTTGGAGTGAGCGAGCAGGGGAATGCGGGCCACGAGCTGAGCTGGAGTGAGCGGGCGGGGAGACGCGGGCCACGAGATGGAGTGGGGCCAGGCCACGATGGGCCTTGGGTGAGGCGCGGGCTGCAGGAGAAGATGGGCACGATCTTGGCGTGACATGGGCCTCCATCTGAAATTGGGACTGGCGCTGGTGGAGAAGTGGGCAAATTGGGCTGCCACCATTCGACAGGCTGGTCCAAGCACTCGAAATAACCCTTTTGTTTTTGTTTTTTTGTTTTTGTTTTTTTGTTTTTTTGTTTTTGTTTTTTTGTTTTGTTTTTTGTTTTGTTTTTGTTTTGTTTTGTTTTTGTTTTTTTGGGCACATCAATTTCTCTTTCAATCATTTTTTAATATTATTTTATATGATGATATTTATACATATATATATTTTTTACAATAGGTACTTTGAAAGAAAGTGAAGAACGTAGACGTCCTATATCGCTTGGGTTTGATCCATCTCTCCGACTTGGTGATAACCCGCTCAAGCGCTTAGGCTTTACGTAAGTGGAGCACGAGTGAAGAACGTAGACGTCCTATACCGCTTGAGTTTGATCCATCTCTTCGACTTGGTGATAACCCGCTCAATTGCTTAGGCTTTATGTAACTGGAGGACAAGTGAAGAACGTAGATGTCCTATACTGCTTCGGTTTGATCCATCTCTCCGACTTGGTGATAACCCGCTCAAGCGCTTAGGCTTTACGTAAGTGGAGGACAAGTGAAGAACGTAGACGTACGTCCTATACCGCTTGGGTTTGATCCATCTCTCCGACTTGGTGATAACCCGCTCAAGCGCTTAGGCTTTATATAGGGGAAGGCGAGTGAAAATTGTTTCTCGAGACATTCCACCTTTACCCGGCTTTTCAAACTTATACAAGTAAGCTTTTTTTTTTTTTTTTTTTTTAAGTATGAAATCACCAGCCTAATACTGAATATTGTTTCATGTCGCTCATCTTATACAGATGGCCTTCTTCAAGTGTTTCAAGAAAGGCACCGTTACTATTCTTGAGGATGAAAGTGATGACAGGGACGAAGGTACCACATTGCTTATAGGTGCGCCGCTTTTAGCTTCGGAGGTATTAGAGGTGGACAACTCTCTTCATATTCCGTCTTGGTCCCAAGAGATGTTTTGTCAACTGAGCAGCTTCAAAAAATCCAAGTCTACAGGTAGGAACCTTCACTCCACTATTTTACAATTAAAATCCTCGCATCATACAGAGACCGATTCATTAGGGGCATTCGAACTTCTTAGCGATCGAATCCATAATGGAGTAGTGAATTGGGGTTCTGTTCTCCCGACGACTGGTGAATCTACATTCACCGAATATTACTGGGAATGACTTGAAGATGTGCTAGGTAGAAATACCTAGATTCTTAAGAGCGCTGGTTTATATAATGCGGTGTTTGCCTCATTATTTAGCTATGATCGACATGCTCCAGTCGTCCGAGCCTTTTGCGAGTATTAGTGTCCTGCGACAAATACTCTTCATACGTCACAAGGAGAAATGTCCATTTCCCTTTGGGATCTCCATGAAATCGGTGGTCTCCCTATTACAGGTCGCTTTTATGATGAGGTTATTCCATCCGCTGAGAGTCTTAACAGGAAGGACCATAAAGGCGTGTCTTATATCGCACACATTTGTCGCTACTTGTTCCTAGCATATCACAAACTTTTATAGGATTCTAAGGGGAAATCTGGAGTGAGAATGACTGCTTGGATAAAGTACTGGTATCGAGGACCATTCAAGTACAAAAAGCCTTCAAGGAAAACCATACGAAACAAGTCACAAAAGCCAAAGGAAGATTTTGATCCGTCTGGTATCATCATGGAGGCACTGAAACGCACTGAGAAAGAAGAAGGTGTTTTTGAAGACTTGGGTATAACAGATGAAGACATGAAAATATCATACTTGGCTGCTTTTCTTGCTTGCTGGTTATGCAAATTTGTATTTCCCAAGGACGACGTAACTTTGATCGACCGGGGTTTTCGAAGTTGCTCGAATGGCGCACGGTGTATCATTTGGCCTAGCAGTTCCAGTATTGGCGCATTTACAAGGGGCTGAACGATATTTCTAGTGCAGATGATCCAGGAAATTGCACAACTATTCTAGTTTTCCATTATGTGTATGGATGGTTGGGCGATTACTTCGACACACATTTTACATCATCTTCCGAAAAGTCCATTCCTATCATGGCAAGGTTCTCAGGAAGACTTTCGGCAAAATTTTTTGAAGATTCGTCAGCTCGAGCTTTATTCCGGACTTGTGGTAAAGTGAAAATGAGTCGTCTGGCAAGAGTATTTTCAGAATGCAAACAACTGACTGATGAAGATCATATTTCTAAAGAAGACTTTGTGTATCTGATATGCCTTCGTTTGGGATTCGTTTCTCTACGACAGGAAAACTACCGAGTCATCCAACCTTATAGCCCGCACCGGTTCAGTAGACAATTTTGTTATGTACAACATGTGCTAGGAGAACTTAAAGATGACGTCCGGAATGGTACTGTGCTATCAGTGTACCCACGTTGGAAATCATGCTTGAAGATTGGCAGTGCATCTACAATAACACTACCCACTAAGGACAATATCCGGGAGTTTGCGGTCACATCCGACTATGTTATTCGGTGGTCGAAGGTGCATCGCTTTGAATCTACGAAATCAAATACAGTCTCAACTGTAGGCAAGTCGTCGTCGTTTTCTCAGCCAAGATCTCTTAAGTCTCAAGGCCACGAAGTTTCAGTTCATGATAAACTCACCCGGGGTAAAGCGCTCCAAGTTCATCCAGAAGTTGAAGGTAGTTCTACTACTCCTGCGCCTCAAGTTTAACACCTACTTCCGGTTGATGTTCCTTCAACTCAAGTCTTTAATGATAAAGGAAAAACAGAAAGTGTAGCAGATTCCCAGGAAGATTTCATTCCCTTTGGTCGACGCATTCGCCATTTGAAGCGAGGGCATATAAGCAGCAATGAAGACAGTGAAGTCAACTTTAGGCATAAGAAGACAAGTATCGAACCTCTTTATTGCGATCTGGACATTTCATACCTACTTGATGACACATTCTTTTGTGATGTACCCGCTATTTCACAACCAGTTCTAATGAACGAGGTATGTATTTTATTTCACCTTGAGCCTCCCTTTTTTTATACATATATATTAATTATATATATATATATATTAGGGAGAAGTAGTGCATCATGTCCCTACTGTGTCCGAGCTTGTACCATTTAATCATTTTCCTATCGAAGAGGAAAATGATGCTTTGCGCCCGATAAGTGGTTCAGGTGTTAGCCTAAGAGGTATGATTCCAATCTTTATCACGCTCCGTATTTAGAAATCTTTGATTCTACTTGCTTAACCATTACTTATCAATGTAGGTTCACTTGTGCATCAACATTTGTTAAAGCCGGCTACTCATGCATCAACCTCTGAAATGTCATGTGGGGAACCGAAATTAGGTGTTGCAGACAAAACCCTTCGCAAAGTAGTTTCCGTTATGGGCAACCAAATAAGGAACATAATCTTCAAGGCTTCGTTAGAAAGGCTTCCTTCATTCAAAGATGAGATTGGCAAGTTGTTGACTACCCTTGACAATGTAGGGGCGGACGTCTCATCCCTACGAGCTATGATTGATGCACTTATGGTGACCGCAGTTGACTATTGTTCTGCACACTCTGTTTACTCCCAAAAGCTGTCTCTCGAGGTTCAAAGTGATCGTTTAGCTGCTGTCGACTCTTCACTTTCTGTTACCTTGGCTCTGCAACAAGCTGAAGAGGTTCATCAATTTTCGATACTTGAGTCTATTAAATCTGCCAACATACGTATGGAGGAGTTGAAGAGAGAACAAGAGCAATTAGAGTCAAGACTGCGTCAATTAAACGAATCACTTTCAAAGAGTGATGCAGAACTTTCTTATCATCATGGTGAGGTTGCCCGTTTGAAAGAGGATAAGATTGCAGTTGAAGAAGCTCCTGTATTATCCACTGTCGATGCTGAGATTTTAGATGCGTTACAAGTTTCTTTTGAGAGATTGCGTAACGGCTTCAAGGACTTGTCTTGGGAATAGCAAACTTTTGTTGTTGTAAACTTTCTTTGCTTTATTTATATTTCTCTTTGAACTTGTCAAAGTGTTGATATTTACTAGTTAACTTTCATAATGAAATAAAAGCACTTTCTTATTTCATCATTTTTTGTCAAATGGTTCGGATTGATGAGGAAACCCTTTGTTTTTATTTTGATGTGATTGAACTTGGAATTATTTATCCAAGCTGCCTAAGTACCCTTGGTGAAAAGGGATCAAGTCATCACGTAGTTCAAGGGACTTTTTTTTTTGGTGTCCTAACTTTTGCTTGAACCGCTCTTTCGGGTTTTCAGTTCAACGGACTTTCTTGTGCTCTAACTTTTGCTTGGACCGCCCTTTTGGGTTTTCAATCCAACGAGCCCTTTTTTTTTGTGCTCTAACTTTTGCTTGGACCGCCTTTTTGGGTTTTCAATCCAACGAGCCCCTTTTTTTTGGTGTGCTCTAACTTTTGCTTGGACCGCCCTTTCAGTTTTCAATCCAACGAGCCCTTTTTTTGGTGTGCTCTAACTTTTGTTTGGACCGCCCTTTCGGGTTTCAATCCAACGAGCCCTTTTTTTTTTTGATGCCGTACGCAGTTTAGGCTCATGCGGGCCAGGAGCTTGGTATCATTTCATGCGTAGTATCGTTTCAAGAACTTTTCGTTGATAGGACCGACTCTTAAACCGTCCTCGGCTACGATCTTGTAAGCTCCACTTGTGTACACTTCTCGAACTACGTAGGGCCCATCCCATTTCGAAGTAAACTTGCTTCCGGTTTTGTGTGTTGTGATGATAGGTCTACGTAATGCGAGAACAAGATCTCCTACTTGAAAAGACCTGGGGCGAACCTTCTTGTTAAAAGCATTCGAAAGCCGAGCTTGATAACACTCTAAGCATTGTTGCACTTCGAATCTCTTTTCGTCTAGTGCTTCTAACTCTTGGAGACGTAACTTTGCATTCTCTTCATCAGTCAATCCCTCCTGTACGACCATCCTCAATGATGGAATTTGACTTTCTAGAGGCAAGACTGCTTCCACGCCATACACGAGTGAGTATGGTGTAGCCTGAGTAGGCGTCCGGTATGTCGTCCGATAAGCCCACAATGTTTCATTTATCCTTTCATGCCAATCTTTCTTGGTTCTTCTAACAACTTTCTTCAACGGGTTGCAAAGAGTTTTGTTGAACGCCTCCGCAAGACCATTGGCTGGGGCGTTGTACATTGAAGAGTTGTGTTGTTTGAAATCGAAGTCTTCACACAATTTATCCATCAACCGGTTCGAGAATGGCTTTCCATTATCTGTGATGATGTAGCGCGGCACACCATACCGATGAATGATATTCACTTTGATAAAGTTCACTACGTTTTCTTTCTTCACTTCCTTTAAAGGTACAGCTTCTGCCCATTTTGAAAAGTAGTATGTGGCTGCAAGAATGTAAGAATGACCATCAGAAGATTTGGGTGCTATTGGTCCCACCACATCAAGGCCCCACGCATCAAATGGCCATGAAGTAATTGTAGGATGTAGCGGCTCCGGCAGCTGATGTATGAAGTTGGCATGGAATTGACATGCTTGACATTTCTTCACATAATCCATGCAATCCTTGACCATAGTCGGCCAATAGTAGCCCATCCTCTTTATTTGGAAATGTAGCTTTGGCCCTGATTGATGAGCTCCGCAAATACCTGAGTGAGCCTCCTCCATCGAGCAAAGTTCACTTAAAGAGAATAAGTAGGGCAATACGTGTCTCTCGGGTGACAGGAAGACCACACCAGCCCCCGCCCCATCTTTACGAGCCGATCCGTCAAAAAACATCATCCAAACAGGAGAAATGTCACAAAGAAGACTTGTTCGTCGGGTAAGTCATCTGAAATTTCCCAGTCTGCTGGAATTGGATGATCGGCTAGGAAATCTGCAACAGCTTGCCCCTTTACCGCCTTTGCTGGAGTGTAGATGATTTCATATTGATTGAGAAGTAATGCCCACTTGGCCAAACGCCCCGTCAAGACTGGTTTTGACATAACGTACCTCATCGGGTCAGCTCGTGCAACTAGATGAACTGTGAACGCTTGCATGTAGTGCCTTAACTTTTGAGTAGCAAAGACAAGTGCAAGACACATCTTTTCTATAGGCGTGTAGTTCAATTCGGGACCAGTAAGAGTTCGGCTTAGATAAAAGAGTGCTTGCTCCTTATGTGACTCATTCTCTTGCGCCAACAGGGCTCCAATTGACCTCTCTTGAGCCGCAATGTACAATATGAGTGGTTTGCCTGGAATAGGAGCTCCTAACAGTGGTGAACTTGATAAGTACTTCTTTATACTTTCAAATGCATTGTGACAAGCTTCATCCCAAACAAATGGAACATCTTTTTTCATAAGGCGACTGAACGACTGACACCTTCCTGCTAAATTTGAGATGAATCGCCGAATGAACGTGAGACGCCCTTGTAAACTTTTCAACTCACGTAAATTTCTTGGCTTAGGCATACCTCGGATGACTTTAATCTTAGTCTGGTCTACTTCGATGCCTCGATGTTTAACGATGAAACCAAGAAATTTACCTGACGTGACGCTGAAAGCACACTTCAAAGGGTTCATCTTGAGTTGGTATTTCCGCAATTTGTTAAACACCATTCTCAAGTCTTTCAAATGATCTTCTCTTCTTTTTGACCTAATCACCAGGTCATCAACGTAGCACTCGACATTCTTAGAAGCATGTCACCAAAGATCTTTTGCATTGCACGTTGATAGGTCGCACCTGTATTCTTGAGGCCAAATGGCATCACTTTGTAACAGTAAATTCCTTTCGGAGTGCGGAAGGCTGTGAGTTCTTCGTCCTTTGGTGACATTCTTATTTGATTGTATCCAGATGAACTATCCATGAAAGATAAGGCTTCATGACCTGTGGTTGCATCAACCATGAGCTCAATTATGGGCAATGGAAAGTCATCCTTCGGGCAAGCCTCGTTTAAGTCTCGGAAGGCAACACAAATATGAATTTGTCCAGTGATTTTCTTTTTCCCGGAACGATGTTCGCTATACACGTCTGGTATTTCACCTCTCTAATAAATTCGGCGACAATCAACTTGTCAACTTCGGCTTCGATTTGACTTAGGAGCTCGGGCGGAAGCGACGTTGAGTTTGCTTGATTGGGCGTGTTCCAGGTTTGACTGCAAGGTGATGGACAACAACTTTCGGATCAAGGCCTGACATCTCCTTGTACGTCCAAGCAAAGACATCTTTATACTCAAGTAGTAGTTGATGATAGGACTCCTCTTCACTAGGATTCAAAAGTGCACTGACGTAGATAGGTCTTGGGTCTTCATTTGTGCCCAGATTGAGTTCTTTTAGTTCATCAACAATCGCTTGGCCTCCATTTTCTAATGCGGAAGGAGCATCATGAACCTCCTCCTCGAAAGGTTCCTCTTCGTCGAGCTCTTTGATCGTAACGTGATGAACAGCTAGAACCTCCGCTTCTTCATCGTCACTTTTGTTTTGCTGACTCAAAGTTTCACGAGTTTGTATGATTATTCGTCGTTTCACTTTGAGTTGGTCACCTGAAGTTACGTCTAATGTAGAGTGACGTTTCATACGTGACGGGATTAAGCTCCGAATTTCATTGTCTTCCGTTGAATCGACATGAACTCTAGTTTTAAATTCTTGCTGATTTTTCTCTTCAGACGACTTGCTTGGAACTCCAAGTCTTTCTAGCGCCGATCTGCATGGGGTTGATTGAATTCCCATTTGACTATCATGCCCAGTTATCCTTTTGAACACAGAAGGTTGTGATGTTGATTCTTTGATGCGGCTGGCTGAGGTCCGCTGGGTAGGCTTAGCTAAACGATCGAACACTGAGGCTCTCTTAATAGCCTTTGGTTCTTCTTCTTCCTCAACCACTTCGACACTAATATGTTGAGCTTCTGCTTTCTTTTCTTTTCTTCTAGCAGAGATCTTGACAGGTGCGACAGGAGTAAAACCTAGGCCTGCTCTAGCTGAGTCAATTGTGTAACCTTGATCTTTCAAATTCTTTTGGGTTTCGCTAAGGCCATGCTTCCTTTCTCCTGTGACATCTGGATTAAGCTCTATCATCGAAGAAGATAAGCTGAAGTCATAACCTGCCTTTGACATGAGCTTATAAGCATTAGGGTCAAAACTTTCTTTTGTTCTTGTGACCGGAAGAGATTTGTGTCTTGTTGCCTCTTGTGATGGTCTGACGAACCCTGGTACCGAAGATTTCGAAACATCTGAATTATTCAACTTGGGTAAAGGTATGGTTGTCGACTCCTTCAAGAACTTCATGTCGCTCTCTCCCCATTTCCTTGGCTTTACTTCTTCTCCAAATGGGAATTGTCCTTCCTTTTGTCGAGATGATGAGACATAGCAGAGGACGGGAGTAGACACCTTCCGTGAATCTGTCGGTGAGGATCCCACCAGACAAAGTGCTTTTTGACTTCTTCGAAACATTCTCTGCAGCAGGAGGGCACTTTGAATGCTTTTCTCTTCTTGTCATGGCTTTTCCTGTTGAGTGAACCTCCACGGGAATAACTTCAGATACCACGTCTTCATCCATGTAAAATTTGGCGTCCGCGAAGTAAGACTCGGCTTCAATAAATGGTTTGACGTCACCCAAGATTTTCTTTACTCCTCCTTTGTAAAATTTGAAACATTGATGTAAGGTTGAAGGCGCTATCCCATTTTCATGCACCCATGGCCTTCCTAATATGAGATTGTAGGAGGTCTTAGCATCAATAACGTGAAATAGGGTGTTTGACTTTAAATCGCCTATCATGAGCTCAATTCTGATCATGCCCATAGCTCTTTGTCCTCCTTGATTGAAGCTTTGAATCATGAGACGACTGCGAGACGATTCGTCCATGGTGATGTCTAACTTCATCATCATGGATTTAGACATGATGTTCACTGCTGAACCTCCGTCCACAAGCATGCGACTAAGTTTTTGTTCTCGCACATACCCTGACACGAAAAGCGGACGATTATGTGGTTTAGATCCTAACAAGAGGTCTTCATCGGTGAATGTGATGAAAGCGCACGTTGCGCAGCAAGTAGCATGGTCTTGAGGCTCAGGCTCTAATTCTCCGGTCCTCCTTATCCTATTTGGTTAGATATCGAGATCCATTAATGCTTTTACCAATGCTACACGTATGACTTCAGGGAGTTCCACTGCTTCTTCAATATTTGAATACGCTGGTGGATTTTCTGCCTGTGTTGAGACCTCTCGCTCCTCATGAGTTTCATATCTTCCTTCTGAGGCATCTTCGCCATCTACCTGATAGCAAGTTGTCATATGGACTGTCTCCGTTGGCCCTCTTACAAAGAACACTTTGGGAAAGTATTCTCCTAGCATAACTGGAGTTCGTGACCCTTGGATTAATGGTCCATCTTCTTGTTCGGAGCCTCTCTTCACCATCTGTCTGGTTTTGTTTTTAGAATGTTGGTGCGAGCCTCTCTTTCGCTGCTCCTTCTTTGGTTGAGCATTTTGTCATTGAGAATGCGCCGTACGAGACTTCGTCGAGTAACGAGCGTCCATCCTTCATTGTCATCAAAAGATGAGTCACCAACAAAGCCATCACCACATTGATTGTTTGGTTCGCCCACCACTTCTTTTGTACATAGATCAGCCTTCTGGTGTATGCCCCTTATATATTGAAACTCCGATCTTTTTGACAATACAGGCAACGGCACCGGCTCAAAGGATCCGAACACAATTGTGGCAACGTTCACCTCCGCAATTTCGTCAATATCCAACTCAATCCTTCCTTGCCTAGCTAAGTTCATAATTAGCTCCTTCAACACGAAACACTTTTCTACTGGATGGCTGGCAATTCTGTGGTATTTGCAAAATTTAGGGTCGTTGACCCGGTTCATCTCCTCAGGCCGCTTACATTCCGCAATTCGATCACCTTCTTTTCAGCAAATCCTCAAGCATACCTGCGACATCGGAGTCGGGAAAAAGGTACGTTTTCTCCTCTAATTCCTTCAAGGTGCGCCGACGTCTATCTACCTCTCGGGATGACTCCATCCTTTTGACTTCCCTCTTCTTATCTCGGGTGAAGATTTTGACCGGGACAGTGTTGATTGTCATTGCTTCCTTGGAAGGCTTCTTGACCGGCTTATCTATCTTTTGTCCAAAGACTTTCTCCTTTTTATGATCGATGACGGGCTCATGCTTTCCTCCGTGGCTGGCAATGCTTAACTCCATATCGTGGGCATGAGTGGCTAGCTCCTCAGACGTGCGGGGTTTAATTCCTTGTAGAATGTAGAGTAACCCCCAATGCATCCCTTGAATGCACATCTCAACTGCTGATATCTCCAAAAGTCTATCTTTACAATCCAAGCTTAATGAACGCCATCGATTGATGTAATCAACGACAGGTTCATCTTTCCATTGCTTGGTATTCGTGAGTTCCATCATACTCATGGTGCGACGAGTGCTATAGAATCTGTTCAAGAATTCTCGCTCCATTTGGTCCCAACTGTCAAGGGACTCGGACTCTAAGTCTACATACCAATCAAATGCATTTCCCTTCAGGGACCGAACAAATTGTTTCACCAGGTGGTCGCCCTCCGTTCCAGCATTGTTGCATGTTTCGACCAAGTGTGCAATGTGTTGTTTTGGATTGCCCTTTCCATCGAATTGTTGGAACTTGGGAGGTTGATATCCCGTCGGCATCCGCAAGTTGTCTATCCTCCTGGTGTATGGCTTAGAATACATGAGCGTGTCTTGGGAAGGTGCTCCGTATTGAACTCTGATGGTGTTTGCGATCATGTCCTGAAGTTGTTGGAGTGACAAAGAACCCACCGAGGCGGTGTCAATTTTTTCGTGCGACTTCTCACCCGACTCTGTTTCATGACCCAATCCTTTCTTGCTGGATTCAGCCTCATGATGTGGTCCTTTCTTGTTTGCATCTTGACCAGGCTCCTTATCATGATGTGCTTCCCACTTGTTGATGAGAGAAGCAATCTGCGCATCCTTCTCTTCGACCATCTTCGTCAATTTCATGACCGCTTCGCTCATATGGGTCAGCTGTTCTTCAATAGACATTGCTCCCGTCACCATAACCGGCATGGCCATAGAATATGACTCACCTATAGACGCCGAGGCAATCTTCTTCTGTTGGTCGTCGGCGGGGATCCATGGTATGAGCACGTGCTCGAGTCGGCGTCTGAAATAGGCGAGGGGGAACGTTCTCTTGAATTCTTCGAGCCCGAAAAACTCCTTTCTTCATTCCGAGAGTTTCTCTCATCCGCCGGGGAGGTATTCTTCTTTGCCCTTAAAGAGGCTAGATTGATAACCATTCACGCCTTCGGTTCACGTCTTTCACCTTGGCTTGAGTCGGTATAGAAGTGACTTGTGGAATTGCGGATATCGCCTTGGCCTTGCTCCGGGTGACGACCGCAGCAGAATCTCCGCTTGAGAAGGAGGCGCTCACGCTTTTCCCTTTCGCCACAGGAACGGTTTGAATCTTCTTAGAGGCCATCGTGTTTCCCTTGTTGGTTGATTTTGGAACTGGAAAAAGAGATGAGAGGTAGAGATAGTCCCACTGGGCGTGCCAAATTTGTAAACACGAATTTCCTGCGACAAATGAGACAAGAACACGTGTACAAAGTAATATTTGTATTTATGAAATTTAAGGTTACAATCTCTGTATTGAATCCTCTGATTCGATCTCCAAAATGTATAAAGAAAATTTGTGTTTAATGCAAGGGTCGTAGAGACTTGATCTTGATCAAACGGGTAGCACAAGGCTTGTTTGGTGTTTGGGATTTTCTAGGATGGAGGAACCGGCACGTATTTGTTGTGCTTGGCGGCTCTTCCAAAGTGTAGGTGAAGAATGCAGGGAGTTTCTGCTTCTTCTCAATGCTAGGTTTTTTTCTGGCCCCCTCTTTCGTCTTCAAGCCTCCTATTTATAGGCTCTTGTAGGATGCTTGACCTAAATAACTTTCCATATTTAAAACCTTGTTTTGTGGGATTTTGATTTGATTTAAATCAATTCCCATAATCTGGCAATTTAACCAGATTATCTTCAATTGATTAACCTGATTAATATTTGATTTAAATCAAAGTCAATCACAGAAGATTCTTTCCCTTAATTTTGTCTTCATCTTAAACCGTCTGATGCACTCCGTCGGATGTCGCCACGTGTCACCTTTTTGACAGTTAATCCGATTTTGATGAGTCACACGCCACATGGGCGAATTATGGAGCCCACAATTTAATCCACTGACCCTAATTATTTTCTCGTCCAACGAAATTTATTGCATCAAAATTTCTTTGTCTACAGTCAGAAATTGTAAACTTTAAATATAAAAAAAAAAAAACCAAACTTAAATTTTTATTTATGTTAAACTTTTTTATATATATAAATTTTAATTTATTTTATGGACACACAAATATACAAGCAACTCAAGGATGACCAATTAAGGGCCTCTGAAAACACTGCCATGGGTTCCAGGTAGGTTGCAGAGGTCACAATGTTCTCGCTTAAAACCCAAACCTTCTTAGACACCGAAGGTGTTGCTTAAAGAACTCCTAGACACTGTATTGACTGAGGTTCCTCATTGGGGTTACCAAAAGTCGGCTCTTATGACCAATTAATTTTTTAAAAATATATTAAAGAAACAAAAACTTAAAATTAATAAAATAATAATAACAAAACTAGCAAAGAGAAAATAAAAGAAAACAAAATAAAAATTGTTGTATCACTCCTGTATCACCGTATCCCCACCTTATCACAACGGTATTACCCGTTTATCACGTTTAGGCCAGAGATGAATTTGTGAACTTTCTCTATTTTCCAATTTCGACCTATTTCCTATTTTTGACCTATAACTTTCAAACCATTAATTTAAATTTTATGTTCTTTATATGGTTGGATTCAACATGCAAAAATGAAGAACTCAAAGTGGATGAAATTGCAAAATTAGTGTATAGAAGTGTACATATAATTCATTAAAAAGAACACTCAAAGTCTTGAATAATTATTTCATCATTACACTTGTAACACAGTTAAATACACACCTCCCAAACCATTTCTAATCAAATTAAATGTTGAAGTCTAGACTATAGCATATCTTTGGATGGCCAATTATGCATCCATGGCGGTATACTATTAAAACCAAAATGGCAAAAGCCTATTCAACCAAATTAACAATTTCACCATTCCTCTTCTCTCTTGCTCGTAGCAAGTTCATCGGTATCAGATGTGATGCACTGTATATAGTTATTTCAAATACATTGTACATATCCAAATTACAAGGAGTAGATACTAATTAATGAAACTTTATTTGAAAATAATACTATGTAAAGACACATCCAAATTTGTTTTAAATGAATTCTATACAATGAACAGAACTCCCCACATGGCCAAAAGTAATTGCCATATGTATAGTAATTATTTCGTTTGTTTGGTAAGATTGAGAAAATTACTATACATAGTATGTACACAGAAAAAACCAATAATACAAGTTAACTGCATTATTTTTTCTTCCAAACAAGTTAATTGTATTTGTCTGGAAAGCAATGAAATTCTTTCATTTTAAATCATTTTATCCAAACATGCTCGGCACATACCCAAAAAGAATAATTACTACTAAAAATTGATCTGAATTACATTTCCCTTGATATAGAGTTGTCTTCCCACACCCCATGTGGATTGTATATAAATTCCCTGCATACCTCGACCTATTCTCAATTGTCCGTGTCTCTCTCAATCTTAAGCAAAAAAGGAAAAAAGAAACTTGTCCAATATGGCTTCAAGTCCCTCTGTTCTCTTGTCCTCTCCTCCTCCTACAGCAAAGGATGGTTCCCGTTTTATTGACTCAAATTACCTGCAAAAACAATCCCATGTGCCTGCTAATTTCAAATGGCCTGAGGAGGACGCGGCTTCCGCTCAAGAAGAGCTGAATGCGCCAGTAGTGGATCTTGAGGGCTTCTTCAATGGTGATGTTGTGGCAACCGAGAATGCTGCCAAGCTCATTAGGTCTTCTTGCTTGAGCCACGGCTTTTTCCAAGTGACCAACCATAGGGTTGATGCAGATCTCATCCAACTCGCTTATGATCATGTGGATGATTTCTTCAATCTTCCCATCGAGGAGAAAATAAAGGTACAGAGGCGTCCTGGTAGCCCTTATGGCTATTCGGGTGCCCATATGGATCGATTTTCATCCAATTTGCCATGGAAGGAAACTTTTTCTTTTGCTTTCCAAAACGGTCCAGAAAAAACCGTAGCCGATTACTTCAAATTCACCATAAGCAGGGATTTCGAACAAACAGGGTAAGTAGGACACATGAGTAATGTTATATGTATGTACGTATTACATGTTATTATAGTTAGGTCTTAAATTTTATAGACCACGTACTCTTAATTAATTTTTGGGCTTCCTTTTTGTACGTAGGTTGGTGTATCAAAAGTATAGTGAAGCAATGCACTCTTTGTCTCTTTCAATTATGGAACTCTTGGCAATCGGGTTGGGAGTGGATCGGATGCTCTACAGAGAGTTCTTTGAAGATGCTGTGTCTATCATGAGAACCAACTTATATCCGACTTGCCAAGAGCCAAATCTTTCTCTTGGAACTGGACCTCATTGTGATCCTAATGCCCTCACCATTCTTCACCAAGACCTGGTTGGAGGGCTCGATGTGTTTGTTGACAACAAATGGCACAAGGTTCGTCCTGTTCTTGGTGCCCTAGTCATCAACATCGGCGATGTCTTTGCGGTACGTAACGTATACTCTAATCCTAACACTTTCCCTTTTATAATTAATTTAATTCGTTCATTCATTAAAAAATGAATTAAGCTTAATTAATTAGAGTATTGTCATCGATCAAGGTGATATATATGTATGTACAAATGCATGCGTGCATGCATGTACTGAATATTAATTAAATAGTTCAATTGACTAGTAATTAATTATAATTAGTGCTAATTATGAGTATTAATTAATCTTGCAGGCATTATCGAATGGCATATACAGGAGTTGCTTGCACAGGGCTGCTGTGAACAGCCACAAGGAGAGGAGGTCTTTGGTCTTCTTTATGTGTCCTAGAGCTGACAAGGTGGTGAAGCCCGCAGAGGAACTTGTGCGCAAAAGTGAGGGAGGCACAAGAAAGTTTCCGGATTTCACATGGTCAGATTTGCTTGAATTCACTCAAAATCATTACAGGGTTAACGAAACTACTCTCGAAAACTTCACCGACTGGTTCCTTTCTGCTGATCGTTCCAATTTCAAACCGACCCATTTCAAAACGTCCCAATGATAATTTACATCTATCTATGAAGATTGAAGAGCTCTAGCTAGCTAGCATGGAGATGTCATGGAGTGCACCAAGAAAAAGTTTTTAATTTTTATTTTCTAATCTATTTCGGTCCTTGTTGGCATGACCCAGATTAACAAAATCCTAGAAGTTAAAACTTCTGAAAAGGAAAAAAAAAAGTTGTTTTTGTTGTTGTTGGAGTGTTACCCTTTAATAAAGCTAGCTATTATTATGAACCGTTTCATTCTTTGGGAACTGAAAGAACATCCAGTCATTAGTCCTGTACACTGCACGCTACCAAGTACGCCAACCAAGTCCTAGTACTTTTAACTTGCCCGCCTATTTACATCCAAACCAAAATAATCAACAATGGACTTTAGAAAGCATAAGTTGTAACCATTTGAGGGACCGCATAAGTCTCCTGTACTGGGTGTTGGCACATGATTTTCACCGACGTAAGTCTCCTCCGTCAACACTGCACTGAGGGTGGACCAGAGTTAATATGAGCCGCCGTCGTGGAGTGGGTGAATCAAAATGAGGTATTGGGCTGGGCAAACCTCAACTAATATTTCTAGGTATAAGACCATAACTTATATTTTCAGCCCACCAACAAAAGTCCATCTGCCATGCCCAACTATGTTGGTAACTTCTGTCTCGAATCCCTCCTCCGTACTGATTTATAAGAAATGACTATTGATCCTACATTATAAATCATTGGTGCTCTTAAAAGAGTTTTATTATTGGTAAATTTCGGTGAATTGGAAAGAATTTGGCTCGAGTAGGCCAAAATACCCTTCCACATGAGTGCAGTATAGTCAATACTTAACCGAATTGGAAGAGATTTGACAGAAATTGAAATGCGTTCTTTAATTTCTTTGAATTGAAAACTACAAGGTTAAATTTGACAAAATTGAAACTACATAAACAAAAGTGGTAAACCGGCAAATTAGAAGGATAAAAATGACTTTTTGCCAAATTATATATCAATGTTTATTATGAAAGTGGTAATGTAATGTGTATCTTTATTGATATACTTTTAAATTTAATTCGATGAAACATGACAAGCTCAATGAAATTGGATCTCTCTTTCTTACACACACACAAAAGATCAATCAATCAATAGCCAAGTAAGCTAAAAAAAGCCAATATTTTCAGCATAATCCCACCCTTGATATTTTGGTTTATATTTTATTTATTACAATTTTGTTTTTAATTTAAGTTTTTAGTTTTCCGTTTCAAAGCATTCGTCGCGGGTAATTCAACCGCCACTTACAAAGTTTTCCAACTGTGATGCGCCAAACGCAGCGTTGACTAATTTGATCCCTCCCAACCTCCAAAGGACACGTTTCCCATTTACCCTCAACAAACGCAAACACGCGCGCACTTGTCCGTACAGTCGCCGCACCGGATCCCCACCCGTCCCACGCCACGCTACTCTCTCTCTCTCTCTCTCTCTCTCTCTCTCTCTCGCTTTACCTCACGGATCGGATCTGCTTCTTCTGCTCTTCTCTCTCTGTCTCTCTCTTTGATATAAGAATTGCAAGCCCTCCGATCGCTACGGTTAGGAAGAAGACTCAGTCTGCTTGGCTCACAGTCTCTGTCTTCCTTTTAATTTCCTAGGGTTTTATGACATGAACAAATTATGAGCACAGAATGCTTTCCATTTTTCGATTCTCTGCAAGTCCCTAAAATCTCATCACTGCAAGTCACATTCTCGGCAGACAGCAATGGCAGCTTCGCCCGTCAATTTCCTCTTCTTTTTCTTGGTCATTTGCATCACATTGTGGCTCTTCTTCATGTACGTCCCTCTTTCCTATCATATATATATATGTGTCTGTGTGTGTGTGTGTGTGTGTTTATGTGAAATTGTGAATGCATGTATGTGAATGCGTCAAACGTGGCTTCATCAGTTCTCTCTTTTGGTAATGAACTTTGTTGGGTGCAATTCAGTTTTTGATGCTAATGGCAATGGCTGTGGTATTTGAAATGAGATTGTGCTTCCCATTTGTAAGACTAAGTGTGGTCTGTGGTCAGATTTTGTTGAATAATTGGGTGTTTTGTTAATTTTGAAAATTAAAACCATCATCCTCGAGTGCTTGATATAGGGGAAATTGCAAATTCGGAACAATTTTAGCAGTCCTGGAAACCAATGAAGACAATGCGTGTCCTTGTATGTGTAGGTCTATTAGTTTGAACAATACGGGCACCACCCTAACTAGCTTGAAATTTAAAACCGTCAATAGCATCAGTTATTTAAATGAGTTATTTTCTGGGTTCAAATTGTTATTATCCTCTTAAACTTTTTCATTATTATCCCTGTGGGGGCTGAAATTATTTAGATTGGTTTTGGTTTCCAAGTTTCTCTACTAAGCTGTTTTGCAGTTTTGCTTCAAGGTTGCTGGCTTGGATTTTGAGCCGTGTAGTGGGAGCATCTATCAGATTTCGGTTTGGAGGGTGGAAATGTATAAGGGATCTCGTGGTGGAGTTTAAAAAGGTTTTCTCTTTTGCTTCAGTGGCTGGGTTTCTTTTGTTATTATGACTTTGAAGTAAAGAGGTTTTCCTTGTTCCTTATTTCAAGTTGAGCTCAGAAAAGTATTGTGAGGCCCACACTAGTGGAGCATCACTAGAATTACCAATAAGAGAATGCTTGTATGGTGTAATTAGTAATGTCATATACTAAATGCAAATTATCATGTTAAATCTAGTGTTAGTAATTTTGTGACATAATGTGCCTAATTCATGCTACTAAATTACTATTCATGTTTCTCATGAGATAGAACTCAATAATTGGCATGCTAAATGGTATCTTATAATGATTTAAGTGGACTGCTTCACTTTAATTAATTCAATATGGTATTGATTGAGGATAACTTATCCTCTTGATTACTAATACAAAAGTTTGCATTAAAAAAAAAAAAAAAATTATCCTACTTTGACTTTCAATGAGGATTCTAGTCCCTTGGGTGCTTCATTCCATACTTATTTTAAATGCATTTGCTTATTGAGGCTTTGGTCCAAATGGGAAGGTGCTTTATTATCTTTTTCCCCCCAGTGGTTTTGAGGTTTTGAAACAGAGCTAAGATGTTGTTTGAAAAGCATGTGTATGTGCTTGTGGTTAATTGAGTTTTTGTGATAAATCTCTCTAGAATGCTCTGTTGCTCTTACTCTCCCTGGTGCCCCCAGATACTGTTTGGCATCTTCTGTCTATGATTGTTAATGGGTATAAATTTTGTTCTGTCAGAAGATTAGTGTCTATACAATGATGATATTCGTCTTTTTACAACTTTGATAATTTTGCAGGGTGCTGTTGAATCTGTTTCTGTCGGTGAAATTAAACTCAGCTTACGTCAGTCCTTGGTCAAGCTATTTGGTTTTATTTCTAAAGACCCTAAGCTGCAAGTGTTAATATGTGACTTAGAAGTTGTAATGAGGCCTTCAAATAGAAGTACACCAACGGCTAAATCTCGAAGGGATCCATCTCGAAGACCCCGTAAGTCAGGCCGAGGAAAGTGGATGATGGTTGTGGCTAATATTGCAAGATATTTGTCGGTTTCCATCACAGATTTGGTTTTGAAGGTATAAAGAATTTGAACTTTCTTAGTGCATAGAAGTTTTTCCATGAGAATTTTTTTTGAAGAATATTTATAGCCACCATTTGAAGCATAAATTCGGTTTAAGGTTAAGTAATTGAAATAGATGGAAAGAATAGGCAACACCATCTTTTTTAAAATAAAAAAATATAGGGTCAACTACGTAAAACCCCTTAAACTATAGGGTCGATTTCAAGTTGGTACAAGATCTTTAGAGGTTGGAGAAAGAATACAAACTTAAAGAAAATCTACATAGTCACCGTTCTGTCAACCAGTCCCTCACTCTCTTTTCCTCACCACCTGCACCATCTCCTATGTCAGTGTCATCTCCTGCGACAGCGTTTCGTGTTTTTGACCAAAATGGCGTGTTGTACCTCCTCCTGGGCACACCCTTCGAGTTCTAGAACAACTACTCTGAAACGTCAATGGTCAAGCCTTTAGCCATTCACATACTCCTTATTGCCCTTTGCATGGGGTTTAATTATCGGCTCTTCCAGGAGCCAGTGGTGTCTTCAGTTGAGGTTTATTAGCCAGCATATGAGAACGACAGTAGCGTTCGGTTCTGTGGTTGAGTGTAAACAATTTTCTGGCAGACACTTGGGTTTTGTATAGCAGACCTTATTGAATTCCATGGTGTTGGCGTTGTCATTAGAGGACCCCCAATGACTTACGTCTGAGAACTACAGTGGCAGTGGATCTTTTTCAAATATTTATTGTCCTCTTTGTTGCTGAAAGATCTAAACATAATGTGCAGCATGTGTTATTTTGGACTAAGTCGCCTCCCTCATATTTCTGGTCTTTCGCGCTTGGAAGAGAGGAAGAAGCATATTTGGTTTTGGTTCACCATAGCTATGAAAAAGGGAGGAGATGGTGGATGGATGTCTTGTTTTGGGCAGAGAGAGTTTTCTGTCTTGGTTGAAGATTTTGGTGTGAGGGTCTTTTTGAGAGAGGAAAAGACAAAAAGGGAGTGATCGAGGTGGAGATAGAGAGAGAAAGGAGGTGGTGGTGGTTGTGGAAAGAGAGAGTGTTCAACAAAGGGAGGTTTTGTTTCTTTCATATTGTTAATTTTTGTTTTAAAAGAATGTTATTCTTTAATTTCATTTTCATTATTTAATTTTTGAAAGGTTACTACATTTTTGTTGTTTTGTGTTTCACGTGGCATTTGTGGATGCACATGGCACACATTTGGAGTCCAGATAATCATAAAAAATGAGACCTTTTGCGACATAAGAATTCAACAGACTTGGTTTGAGATTGGTTGATGGAAGGGTCAATATGTAGGTATTATTTAAGTTTTTCTACTAGTTTGTCCAACCTCTAAAGATTGTGTACCAACT
This sequence comes from Prunus mume, assembly GCF_029339155.1. Taxonomy (NCBI): domain Eukaryota; kingdom Viridiplantae; phylum Streptophyta; class Magnoliopsida; order Rosales; family Rosaceae; genus Prunus; species Prunus mume. The sequence goes on along the minus strand of NC_142699.1, from coordinate 4,392,412 downwards.
TGAAATCGATCCTATAGTTTTGGAGGTTTCATGTACTTGGCCCAAAATTATAATTCTAAGAAATTGAACAACCATTATCTGCAATGTGCCATCAACAAGAAATAATGGTTATACAGTGTGTATAAATTTTAGGATTGAAAAGAATTAAGTTCAAAACTCTATACTTCATTTATTCGTTAACTGGTAGGCTTTTTATTTCATTTTTCAGTTGTATCTTTTTGTGCTATGGCTTGATTTTGGTCATTGTACTTGTCTCTTGAAATGTTACAGATGCCCAAAGCATCTGTTGAGGTTAAGGAACTGAAAGTGGACATATCTAAAGACGGCCAATCCAAGCAAAATCTTATTGTTAAGCTACAGATATCACCTATTGTTGTTCAGAGGAGTGAACCACGGGTTAGTTGTGACCAGTTATCCAATTTTTGCACTGGAGGATCCCTTTCTGCAAGCCAGTCATCATCTTCCATGATGGACAGATCGTCTGCTCTTTTTATCTGTGAAGATTTCGCCCTCTCTTGTGAATTTGGTCATGATAGGTATTCTCTTTAGAGAAATATATTTCTTTCCACATATGCAAACCTACGCCTTACAGCCAAAGCGTAGTTTATTGTTTTCAAATGTCACCCTAATATAATTTGTTGATCATCAAGACTTTCAGTCTTATGTTACATTGTGCTGTCTCTTCTCGGATCCTCCCATAATGGGATTGACTACATTTTTTATCATTAAAATTCTTGTTGTAAATTTGCCAATGACAAGGATGGTTAATTAGCTAATATTTTTTATTTGCTTGATTTGGACGTAGGGAAGTTGGTGTAATTATCAAGAATGTGGACGTTGCCTGTGGAGAGATTGCTGTGAACCTTAATGAGGAGCTGCTTTCGAAAAGCAAAACTTCATCACACACTTCTTCTCAACCTGATACTGCTATAGGGTCGACTATTGATTCTGTTGCTTCAAAAAAGCCACACAAAAAACAACAAATGATTGCTACACTCTCAAAATACACCTCTTTATGTCCAGAAAAGGTTTGTGAATTAAGATGGCTGTCAACATGATCTCCCTTTCTCTTTACCCCCTTCCCTTTGTTTTTTTTGTTTTTTTCTTTATTCTTACCATGCCAAACACTTTTTGTTAAGATTCTACCGAAACAAAATTAGATGTTTAGCTTTTCTGTGGGCCTCTTTGTTAAAGTTTTTTTGGGACATTCCTTTTAGTGAAGGTAATTTAATTTTTTGGCAACTTATGATTGTAGGGTTGGTTTTCATGGCCACCTTGTCCATCTTGTAAATTCTTTTTCTTTCTATTTTGTTAATAAAAACTTTCCTATAAAAATATGAAATTGCAAAGACACAAAGGATGCAACCTAATTGCACTAGAAGCAAGAAAGACATTATTTGACATCAAGCTTTATTATCACATTTTATAAGAATTAGGTGTGGGACTATCTTATATGAGCATTTGTACAAGAATCAGATATGTGTACAATTTTCTGCAATAAGTATGTATACTTCTGTCTGTTATTGGATGTGAGGAAACTAGAGTCATGTAGCACGGTATCATAGTAATGTAAGCAGGTGGAATTCTGTAAATTTCAAGATGGAACCTGATAACCTTTCTTGAATTTCATTCTTTTGGTCTGGTTTTGATGGCCTCAGAAAATTAAGTTATAGACTACACTAAACCAAATTATGTTTTCTGTTTCTTTCTCTTTTTGATGATAGGAATCAAATTATATCTGTAGATAGGTAAAGAACTAGTACAGATAATGTGAACAAGTAGTCTGATATAACATAACACACTCAAACAAGGCTAGGAGAGTAAGCTCCAAAGTATAGCCCAAGAACTCTCTACGAAGAAGCAAACCAAAGTACAGCTAAGTGTAACACAACATCCTGAAGAGATAACAGCTTACCAGTCCAATTTTGGAAGGTAGAAAGAACAATTTGTGAATTCGGAGGACGCTGATGCCAAAAGCCAGTTCCAAAACCTTGAGTTGGATTGAATTAAGCTTCTTGAGATGTGAATTCAAATTCATTTGATTTAGTGTTTAAATTAGTAATGATTGATAGATTTGGATTGCTTTAGCAATGAGGCTTTAGTTGAGTGGTCAGGGCTATGGTTTGCCTCCCACTTGGTCCGGGATTCGATTCCTCAAGGCACCTATCGGGGCTATTTTCTAGGGTTTCCTGCCTCTGAAAGATTGTAGATTTTGGCAGGGTCCCGAATTTCGATTCCTAGTTTGCCAAGTGGGTTTGGGGGATTTCTGGGTATGAAAAGAAGATAGATCTGAATTTCTGTATGTATATATCTTGTGTCATTTTTATCACTTACAAAAATGGTAACTGTCTTGGTTGCTTCAGTTGATTTAATATGGTGTTATTGTTCTGTTTTAATTGAACATGCTTTTGAATATCTTATTCCATTTATTATATTTTAGAGTGCATTGGCCTCAAATTAACCAGGCTGAACTAGTGTAAAATTATATTGAACTCTGTGGACAAGATAGGTGGTTAGAACTTAAAATATGCTCTATTGAATTTTTGGTGATTTTGTTTCATGTATATGTTTCTTTCCTTTTCTTTCCAATTTGGACTAACACCTAGCCAATTCCCATGTTGCTCTTTAGTCCTTAGCACTCAGAGGAAAGCCCAAATGGTGATGTGAGAATAGTAATCTAGTATACATTATCGAGACTCAGGAACAAGGCTAAATTGGTGTCTCATAGTGAATGCATCATGTCATATTTTTCTACAGTTTCTTGAGTATTTCCTTTCCCGTGCAGAAGAATCATAAATGGCAGAGGAGTCATGAACATTTTATGTGTAGCTTATTTAAAAAATCTGGTCAAACCTGAACACAAGAATCTTTCCCACTTGGGACTGAAAGCAGGACACTGGATGAGAAGCCTATTTATCTTTTTAAAAATTGATTCAATTTTTGTTTGTATTATCGCTGCGGTATTTCCTTGACATTGGATTCTAATGGTGCCATTTCTTTTCATGTTACTTCTTTATACAACGTTTTCTCTTGCTTCTCCTACCATGTACCTCTTACCTAGAGTGAATGCACTGAATGTTATGATGTTAGCAATTGATTTCCATGTCAACCCCATTAATCGTCTAGATTGACATGTAATAGAGCATCTTTCCTTTTTCTTGTTTATGTGCTTTTGTCACACAACATCTCGTTCATCCACTTGTGTAAGTTTTTTTTATATTGAAATTTGTGTTTCTTATGGAAGATAATATTATATTTCTTTAATAGGTTTCCTTCAGTTTACCAAAATTGGACGTGAGATTTGTACATCGGGAATATGATCTATCTGTTGAGAATAACATCATGGGCATCCAATTAAAAAGCATCAAATCACAATCAAGTGAAGATGTGGGGGAAACTACACGCCTTGATGTTCAATTGGATTTCAGTGAGATTCATGTATGGATGCAACTATTGATGTTGTTAAAGTGCTTTTCGTGTTTTATGTTATAAAGTTTGTCATCATCTTGGCCTCTTTTTAATGATGATTTTCTAAATTATATTTCAGCTGCTTAGAGAAGCTGGCACTTCTGTTTTGGAGATACTGAAAGTAGATGTTGCCTCATTATTTTACATTCCAATACAGGTAAGTATTGTCAATTAAAATTGTGCAACATTGTCTCTTAAAAGTTGATATTCTTCCCTCTGCATATTTTTTAGAGTCATATTATACGTTGTGGGTATATATTGTCAAATTAAACATATAAACATTAACAGTTAGCTTGATACTGGATTTATTGGTGTATCATTGATTTTAGCACTATACTAAGATTATTTGATTGTGGTTTGTCACAGATGGATTGCGGCTGTTTATATGCATTAATAGTCCTTTGATAAGTTCAATCCAATTTTTTGCATGGCATTAAGATGATGGAGATAAGGAAAGAAATTGAGGAAGTAACCTTTAAAGACCAGAAAACACTGTTCCTAAAAGCAACTATGAACACAATAAGACTCATGATCCACTGCTAGAGTTCATTCAAATCTGAAAATTTCCATACTATAAAGATTGAGAAAACATTATGAAAACCAGATCAAGAGCATGTGAACCAAAGAGTGAATTAGGGTTTTGACCAATATTTCCTGATTTGACCAGCACATGGAAGCCATCTTGATACCTTTTGGTTGAAATGTTGCCAGATGAATCACCACAACATGAAGAAGTGGGTTACTATGCTTGCTAGGGATAAGATTTAAAGTTAACAAGTTGACACAGCTCTTGGTATGATAGATGAGGGTTCCTTCATACACATCTGACTCTTAAATATCTAGGTTCTTGCCTCCTAATAAATCTGGTGTTTTACTGCAATGGTGGCTCATGGCTATGTAAAATTTATGCATGTAACATATATAGTGGCCATATTATGCATTTTGAAATGCAGATAAAGTGGGAAGATATCGAATAGGCACTGCATTTATGACACGGTGGATCATTTTATTGACTTTGGACATTTTACTTTGCAGCCAACCTCGCCTATTAGAGCTGAAATTGATGTAAAGCTGGGAGGCACTCAATGCAATGTTATAATGAGTAGATTAAAGCCGTGGTTGCGCCTCCATTTTTCAAAAAAGAAAAGAATGGTGCTTCGGGAGGAAACTTCAACTCTTGACAAGCCACCACCAACTGATACTAAAGCCATCATGTGGACGTGTACTGTTTCAGCTCCTGAGATGACTATTGTGCTTTATAGTATCAGTGGTTTGCCTTTGTATCATGTAAGTGACATGATTTTCTTTTAGCACCATCATATGTTTTAGGTTACACTGAACAACTGATACTTTTTTATTTATTTATTTATTTATTGTTTTTTAATTTTTTATTTTAGTTTTTTCATGTGTATATATTTTTATCAATTATGCAAAAATAGTTAAAAAAAACCTCAGGGAAAGTTTGCTGTGCATGTAAGCAACCTTGTAAAGAGAATATCACGTGCTAGTACTTAATAGCTGTATGAGATGGGGGGTGTAGTGAGTGAATTGGGGTTGTAGTGTTTTGCAACCCTTCTTGTCCTTGCTCAGTACCACTTTATGTACATGAGGGAGCTCATAAGTCAAGGGATATCAAATTATCCATTCATCATTTAGAAAATCCACAGTAGTTTTTGTTTCAAATTTTTTTTTTTTTGAAATAAGTAAAAGTGGGGTTTACAAAATTTCTCAGTTGGTCATCCATATTCCATACTAGCACTACTTGCGTCCAAACACACTTGTTATGGGATCTATGTTTAGTCGTATATCAGAATGTAAAACATTTGCATATATATGTAGGTGATAGACGTTGGTTTTGGTTGATTTTACTCTCTTTCGCTGTCCTGTGAAGTAGTCATTGTATACCTCTAGCTCTTACTGTTACAGCTTCTTTATATGCCATCCATAGTGTATTCTTTCTCCTGTTAATATTTTTCTTAGTTCAAAAATAAAATTATGAATGTATGTCATAATGCTTGATTTTCTGGTGCAGGGTTGCTCTCAATCATCGCATGTATTTGCAAATAACATTTCAAATACAGGAACTACTGTACATATGGAACTTGGTGAACTAAATTTGCACATGGCAGATGAATACCAAGAATGCTTGAAAGAGAGCCTTTTTGGTGTAGAATCGAATTCAGGTTCTTTAATTAATGTTGCAAAGGTTAGTCTAGATTGGGGCAAAAAGGACATGGAATCATCTGAAGAAGATGGTCCTAAAAGTAAATTGGTTTTATCTGTTGATGTGACTGGTATGGGTGTCTTTTTCACATTCAAGCGTGTTGAGTCGCTTATATCAACTGCCATGTCCTTTCAAGCACTTTTGAAAAATATGTCTTCTTCTGAAAGAAGAACATCACAAAGCCGGGGGCGTTCGTCCAAGTCATCAGGGAAGGGGACTCGGCTGTTGAAATTAAATCTTGAAAGGTGTTCTGTGAAATATTGTGGTGAGGCGGGTTTAGAAAATACTGTTGTTGCAGATCCCAAGCGTGTAAATTATGGATCACAGGGTGGTCGAGTTGTAATAAGTACCTCAGATGATGGAACAACCCGGGTTGCAGATGTAATGTCCACAATATCTGATAAGCGCAAGAACTTGAGGTACTCCATTTCTCTGGACATCTTCCATTTAAGTTTGTGTGTGAACAAGGAGAAACAGTCCACGCAGATTGAACTTGAAAGAGCGAGATCCGTCTATCAGGACCACTTGGAGGAACATAAGCCGGAAACGAAAGTGGCATTGTTTGACATGCAGAATGCTAAATTTGTACGGCGTTCTGGTGGTCTTAAGGAGGTTGCTGTCTGCTCTCTTTTCAGTGCTACTGATATTACCGTTAGGTGGGAGCCTGATGTACAATTATCACTAGTTGAACTTGGGCTACAATTGAAGTTACTTGTACATAATCAGAAGCTTCAGGGACATGGTAATGAACATATGGAAGATGTCATGAGAGGTTCTGAACAGAAGAAAGAAGCCTTTGCAGAACCAGTAAATTTAGAAAAGCACAAGAAAAAGGAATCTATTTTTGCTGTCGATGTGGAAATGTTGTCTATTTATGCCGAGGTTGGGGATGGGGTTGATGCAATGGTTCAGGTACAATCAATTTTTTCTGAGAATGCCCGTATAGGAGTACTTCTTGAAGGGCTTATGCTTTGTTTCAATGGGTCCAGAGTATTCAAGAGTAGCCGGATGCAAATTTCACGTATTCCTAGTGCCTCATGTCCATCTGATGCAAAAGTACCTATATCTACAACATGGGATTGGGTAATTCAAGGCCTTGATGTTCATATTTGCTTGCCATACAGGTTACAATTGCGCGCTATTGATGATTCTGTTGAAGAAATGTTGCGTGCTTTGAAGCTTGTAATTGCTGCTAGAACTAGTGTTATCTTTCCCGTGAAGAAGGATACCTCAAAACCTAAGAAGCCTAGTTCAATAAAGTTTGGCTGTCTAAAGTTCTGCATACGAAAGATAACTGCTGATATTGAAGAAGAACCACTGCAAGGCTGGCTGGATGAACACTATCAGCTGATGAAGAATGAGGCATCTGAGTTAGCTGTTAGGTTGAAATTTCTTGATGAATTTGTTTCCAAAGTCAATCAGTTTCCTAAAACCACTGAAACAATTGATTCTACTCAAGAAAGAAAGACTTTCCTTAATGGAGTTGAGATTGACGTCCAAGATCCTTCCGCAGTTAGCAAGATGCAAGGAGAAATCTATAAACAATCATTCAGATCATATTACAAGGCATGCCAGAATCTAGCACCATCAGAAGGTTCAGGTGCCTGTAGGGAAGGGTTTCAGGCTGGTTTTAAGCCAAGTACTTCCAGAAATTCTCTTCTTTCCATAACAGCAAGAGATTTGGATGTAAGCTTGACAAGGATTGATGGTGGAGATGATGGGATGATAGAGGTTATAAAGACGCTGGATCCTGTTTGTCGTGACAATGATATACCATTTTCTCGACTGTATGGGAGTAATCTTCTCGTGCATGCAGGCTCTGTTGTCGTGCAGCTACGTGACTATGCATCTCCTCTTTTGTGTGGTACTTCCGTTAAATGTGAAGGCCATCTTGTGCTAGCACAACAGGTATGTTGCAACGTGGCATTCCCTTTACTGCCATTCTTCTAAGTTTTTATGTTTAGCGTATGTAAGTTTACTTTTCAGGTGCCATGTTTAGGGGAAAAATAAAATATATAAAAGAAAGAAAATCTTAAAATGCTGCTTGAATAGATGGAATTTTTTGATCTGATGAACGTCTGTGCTGCAAAACTTGAACTTTGGTTAGATAGGTTGATAAAATAGCTCGAGGATTAAACAAATTCTCCAGCTCTCCCGCTCTATTAATATGCTGGGAGGTTCAATCCTTTGGGCTAAAATATATCACACCTACACACCCACACAATGACACACAAATAGGTTATTCTGGTTCGAATATCAATTCATCAGTTGTGATTGCCAATTAGTGATTATTAGACACAAAGTTTTAATTCCTAGCTTATGTGCCTATATCTCACCTTTCAAGTAGTTATCTCGAAGCAGTCAGTAAAGTTTTCCCCAGTGTATTTTGTTCAATTAAAATATTGCCTAAAATATCAATGTGGAATAGACAACCTTATGAATTATGACATAAGTTATATCGTTTAGGTTCTAGAAAGATTGCTTTTCAAATTAGTTAAAATAATCGTAATGTGTCTCCTTTTGGATATTTGATGACATAATTACTTGCATCTGTGGCTATGTGCATGCACACAGACATACAAAACATCGTGGCCCACGGGTTTTAGAAGACCAGGTTCAGCCTGCTCTTTTAGTTGCATATTGCTGCTTGATTTGTGATAGATGTTGACAAAAAAATGATTTTCTTGGTTTTTCTTAATAAGTATTGGCTGGTATGTGTACACTATTTTATTTTTTAATCCAGTTTGGAAATCCTTTTTTTCCTATACGAATTTCAGTGGAAATGTTTTTGCACACTTGAAAGCATGCACTATGAGCTGGTATTGCTTTACAAGTATGCCATGTTTTTACTGTTTTGGAACTTGTGTATTAGTGTGAATGCAAATATTATTTCAGAAGTAGGATATCAACATAGATCATGGATCTAAATGCATCAATAGGGATGTCGTGATATTTCTTAATGATTCGGTTAAAAGTAGGTGTTGTTTATTCATGTAGTGCAGCTATTTTGTTTTGCTCACGTAGGCTGCGGCTGTTATCTTTTGTGGACTGCTTGTCTGCATTGTTTGCATCTTTCACCTTTTTATTCTTTCATTTTTATTATTTTTAATTAGTTTGATTATTTTAATTTTTGATGAAGAATATAAAGTCCCACATCGGAAACTTGACTAAATAAATTACAATATATAATGAGTGGTTCCACTACTAATATAACTGAGGCCTTTCACCTGTTGGACTTTGTAGGGACAATATTAGTGTTGCTAGTAGTGGGCCATTAGACCGTCTCTCTGAAATTTAATATGGTATCAGAGTTGGTTGATTGACTAGGCCAGAATTACTTGGCCTTTACCCTTGCCCTTACCTAATATGTGGTGTTCACATGTTTGGCTTAAATTTTTACCGTTACCCAATATATGGTGTGCACATGTTGGCTTGAATGTTTACCCTTACTCCTTACCCGATACGTGTTGCTCACATGTTGGGCTTGAATGATAGATTCCGGTCTGGACTGAACTCCACGTGTGGCCCATTATGTGGTGGTTCCACATGAGGGGGCGTGTTCAAGAATATAAAGTTTCACATCGGAAACTTGACTAAATAAATTATAATATATAATAAGTGGTTCTACTACTAATATAAACCAGGCCTTTTGTGATAAAACCCCACATCTACTGGGCTTTGTAGGTGGTTAAGTTGGGGATAATATCGGTGTTGCTAGTAGTGGGCCGTTGGCTCGTCTCTTTGAAATTTAACAATTTTGAATTTCTATTTTTTTTTAATAATGAAGGCCAAGGCCTAAAAAGAGCAAAATCTAATCATAAATAATCTTGGGCCTTGATAGCAGCATTATCCATCAAGAGGAGCTGAATATCTGTCACTTGTTTTCAATATTATGATTCATAGATTCTAAAAGGAAACCATTCTTGAGTCTTCTGTGATTTGACCATGGATAATGTTAGTTGACAGTGTATCCAACTTCCTTTGTTTGTATATCATGATTCAACAATTACATCTTCATATGGTTCTTTCATGTCATGACATGGAAGCTTATGCATGTATGCTGTATAATTCCAAATTATTTCCTTGGATCAGGCAACAAGTTTTCAACCTCAAATACACAAAGAAGTTTATATTGGGAGATGGAGAAAGGTGAACTTGCTTCGTTCTGCTAGTGGCACAACTCCACCCATGAAAACATTTACAGATTTGTCCGTACATTTTCAGAAAGCAGAAGTGTCCTTTGGAGTGGGATATGAACCCGCTTTTGCTGATGTGAGTTATGCTTTTACTGTGGCTCTTCGCAGGGCTAATCTATGTGTTAGGAACCCCAATCCACCACCCATTCCCCCCAAAAAGGAAAAGAACTTACCATGGTGGGATGATATGAGGAATTATATTCATGGGAACATCAACTTATTATTTTCTGAAACAATATTTAATATTCTTGCGACTACTGATCCTTATGAAAAGCTTGACAAACTTCAAGTAATAACTGGTTCTATGGAGATTCAGCAGTCAGATGGCCGTGTTTATGTTTCTGCAAATGATTTTAAGATTTTCTTAAGCAGTTTAGAGAGTTTGGCAAATAGTCGTGGTTTAAAACTTCCTAAAGGTATATCCGGTGCATTGCTAGAAGCTCCAGCCTTTACAGTTGAAGTTACGATAGGTTGGGAATGTGAATCTGGCAATCCCATGAATCATTATTTATTTGCTTTTCCTGTTGAAGGAAGAGCTCGTGAAAAGGTTTTTGATCCATTCAGATCAACCTCTCTGTCCCTTCGCTGGACTTTTTCTCTTAGACCCTCTCCCTCACGTGAGAAACAAGGCCTCTATTCTACTGAGGCAGGTAGTACTGATGTAGATGGAACTGTTTATGGTCCTCCTCATAAAGATGACAATGTTCCCATTCTTTCACCGACAGTGAATGTTGGCGCTCATGATCTAGCATGGTTGATAAAATTTTGGAACATGAATTATCTCCCTCCTCACAAATTGCGGTCCTTTGCTCGCTGGCCTCGTTTTGGAGTTCCAAGAATTCCTAGATCTGGTAACTTGTCGTTGGACAGAGTGATGACTGAATTTATGCTCCGGATTGATGCTGCACCTACTTGTATAAAGCACATGCCGCTAGATGATGATGATCCAGCTAAAGGACTGACATTCAAGATGACAAAGCTGAAATGTGAAATGTGTTATAGTCGTGGTAAGCAAAAGTATACTTTTGAATGCAAGCGTGACCCCCTTGATCTTGTTTACCAGTGTTTCGACCTTCATATGCCTAAGGCATTTTTAAATAAAGAAGAAAGCACTAGTGTTGCAAAGGTAGTTCAAATGACAATAAAAAATTCACAATCTGCATCTGCGGATAGAGTTCCCAATGAAAAAAGTAACAATGCGAGTAGCTGCACAGAGAAGCATCGTGATGATGGATTTCTATTGTCATCTGATTATTTCACAATCAGAAGGCAGGCCCCAAAAGCTGACCCATCTAGGTTATTAGCCTGGCAAGAGGCTGGAAGAAGAGATCTAGAGATGACATATGTGAGGTCTGAGTTTGAAAACGGGAGTGAGAGTGATGAGCATACACGATCTGATCATAGTGATGATGATGGATACAATGTGGTAATAGCTGACAATTGTCAGCGTATATTTGTTTATGGTCTCAAGCTTTTGTGGACTATTGAGAATAGAGATGCTGTTTGGTCCTTTGTTGGTGGTTTATCCAAAGCATTTCAGCCACCAAAACCTTCTCCTTCTAGGCAGTATGCACAAAGGAAATTACATGAGGAGCACCAGGCACATAGTGGAGGTGAAAGGCAACAAGATGGTAGCTCTAAGCCCCCTACTACCAGCCATGGGGTTACTTCTTCTACTGTCGAGCATGCAGAGACCTCTGGTTCACTTTTATCTCCATCACATCCAGTTAAATTGGAGAACTCATCATCTGCCGCTGAGAACTCATCATCTGCTGCAGTTGGGAACTCGTCATCTGTTGCATCTGGGAACTCATCATCATCTGTTACAGTTGGTAATTTTTGAGCACCTCATGAAATTTCTCTGCAGTTTTTACATCCAATATGAAATTGTGTTAATTAAACTAAGTGGTGTTTTAGAAGCCTAATTTTGATCTGGGTATGCTGTGGTTTTTATAGTAAACAAGACTTTAAAATAAAAAGAAGTCGAAAAAAGAATTATTGTTAGCTATGTAGTGAGGAATGTCATCAACGTTAAAGAAATATTGTTTGCTGATGTTATTGCATAATATTGAGTTCTGCTAAGAGGCATTTGTTTCCTATGATTGCAGCAAAGAATAGAGACACAAGTGATTCTGAGGAGGATGGGACTCGGCATTTCATGGTGAATGTTATTGAGCCTCAATTTAATCTTCATTCAGAAGATGCCAATGTAAGTTGTTTAGAAACTTGGCAGTATGACCTAATATTCCTTTGAGATTTCTTAGTGATGGATGCATGTTATCCATAATTGTTTGGTTGGGACTGGTAGTCTATTATATGATGGAATCAAATACTTTGCGGATACACTGGTGTGTTTTTGACTTGACCAATTCTACAACAACCGTTGAAGTCTTAGATAATGTGAATCATGCAATGTAGGGATGTCCAAATTTCATGGCTAGGGCACTTGAAATTCTGGTCCGTAAATTTTCCTCACTCAATGTAGATTTCTACCCAACTAAATTGGGTTGAGCACATTGTTCTATATCTAATTGTTCTTGAAATCCACCCTGATACTTAGAGCCATATCCTTGAAGAAACTCTTTGCAGTTATCAGATATCGTTATGCTCTGTTCTATACTTAAGTGGACTTTGTCCATCTCGTTACATTTGCATTCATATTCTTACTTTTGTTCAGTTTTTGTTGTATCTTGTAAGGCACATAATCTTTCTTTTACTTATACGTAATATGCTTAAATCATAATCTTTTGTTTTTTTGTTTTTTGTTTAATAGAAACGTTTGTCTTGATAATCAAAAGGAAAATTATCCTCGATCAAACAACAAAAGGGAAACTGAACTCAAAAGACAACAAATCATAATCTTTTGTTCGATACGTGACCAATAATTATAATCTGTACAACACAGTAATGGCTTGTAGGAGGGCATGCTGCTTAGTCATCAGCCTTTAATATTGTATAGCCTTGCATTTTTAAAGTAGTTTTTCCAGTGCCTTCTGTAAATGGTTTTTGTTCTTCATTTTATATTGCTTGTGTTTTTGGAAGTAGTTTTGATGGGAAGTTAATGTTTTTCTGTCTGGTTCTTTTTCTTTTAGGTGCATAGTGATGCTCTATATTTACCACTGAATTTTCATCACTTATTTGATTGTTCTTAATTACTGTCTTTATTTATATAAAAAAAAAAGTTTAAATCAGACTTGGTATCCATCAAAAATAATAAAAAAATAGTTTCAAAAGAGAAAGATATTGCTAATATTTTGTTGTTCTCAGAATGCCATTACAAATTAGAAAATTTTGTTTATAAACTTCATTGGCAAAACTTATGTACAAATTTGGGACGTCCAAGCCATATGAGACATGTGTTTATGCATTATGCACTCTTCAATTTTTTTAACTTTGCAAAAAAAAAAAGAAGAGAAAATAGAAATAAAAAAAATGTTGTGACATCTGAGGGTAACTGTTCTTTTTGCTAAACAGGGAAGATTTCTGCTTGCTGCTGTTAGTGGCCGGGTTTTGGCCCGGTCATTTCATTCTGTCCTTCATGTTGGCTATGAGGTGATTGAGCAAGCACTTGGTACTGGGAAAGTAAATATTCCTGAATGTGAACCTGAAATGACATGGAAACGCATGGAGTTTTCTGTAATGTTGGAGCATGTTCAAGCTCATGTTGCACCAACTGATGTTGATCCAGGGGCTGGATTGCAGTGGCTTCCAAAAATTCGTAGAAGCTCTCCAAAAGTAAAACGTACTGGTGCATTACTTGAGAGAGTATTTATGCCCTGTGATATGTACTTCCGGTACACAAGGCACAAAGGTGGAACTCCAGAGTTAAAGGTGATTTGGCCCTTTATAATTACTGGATAGTTTGTATAGATTCCAGTGTTAAATTCTACCCGCATATTGCGTATGTTGATATATGCTTAAATACATATTCATCCAGGTGTGTGCCTACAGTTTAAACATCCATATGCGTGTTTCTGGCTTTCTCAACCGTTCTGTTGGTCTTTGTGGTTTTTTGCCTAGTGGCAATTATAGTCTGTTTCTAAAAAATATGCATGTGATCTTTCTTTAAATATTGAGGCTATTATCCTAGCCTAATATGTGAATGTTCACATTTATTCTGCATTAAGAATTTGGCTTGCCTTTGAATCTTTCTCTTGCAGGTGAAGCCCTTGAAAGAGCTGACTTTCAATTCCCATAATATTACGGCAACAATGACCTCTCGCCAGTTTCAGGTTATGCTGGATGTGTTGACAAATCTTCTCTTTGCACGGCTTCCCAAGTGAGGATTTGCATCCTATTTCTTCTTAATTTGATTTATCTTCTTTTGGAATTTCATCATATTTGGAATTTGTATCTGTATCTTGTGGCATATTGGCATAAGATCTCTTCATTTTATTTTGATTAAGAAACAGTAAATGTAATAGAAAAATACAAAAAGAAAGATGGACAATAATTCTAGAAAATTGCATAAGATTTCTTCATTTCATTTTGAGAAGTATAAGTTAGGGAGTTATTGTACTTTTTATTTATTTATAAGAAACATCAAACTTTAGTAAAAAATAAACAGTACAACAAAAGTGAACACAAGGAATCCACTTCTAAAAGAAAAGTAAATATGCAAACTGCACCAACACCTCAATCCTAGGGGAAAACACCAGAACAAAAACAGAATTCCAAAGAACTATTGTGCTTTTGCTTTGGTTCTCACTGTTTTCTTTGCAGTGGGCTTCTCTTTCACTTTTCTGTAATTTGATTGTTGTTAGCAATTAGAAAGTGCTGTTTTGTTTTTGAAGGGAAAAAACAGAAAAAATATATATATCCATCTATGGGTCTAACTAATGACTTACAAACATTAATATTATATCATGAATTCCCCCCAATCTAGATAAATCAAACCAAAAATAATTTCCCTAAATGCTTAGATGCTTGTCATTCAGGTGTTAGTAAACAAAAATGGAGTATTGAAGATGTTGGTTTTTTTGAAAGAGAATATTATCTAGTTTCTTAACAGCTTAAAGTTTTGGGGCATTTGGTCTAATTGATATTGATAAGGGTTTATGTTTTTGCCTGAATATTGATAAGTATCGTTTACTTTGCAAAATTGGTATATTGATTGTCTGATGCAATGACTGCTTGTCGTATAAAATTCTCAAATTAAATGTGAAACTGCCAGTGGAAAGGTTGTCTGTGATGCATCTGTCATGGAACTATTCAAATTGATTTACTATACGTGCAATTCAGGCCTCGAAAAAGTAGTCTGTCACTTCCTGCTGAAGATGATGAAGATGTGGAGGAGGAGGCAGATGAGGTGGTTCCCGATGGTGTTGAAGAGGTAGAGCTTGCAAAAGTGGACCTTGAGCAGAAAGAGCGGGAGCAGAAATTGATTCTTGGTGATATACGGAAATTGTCTCTTCGGTGTGATACCACTGGAGACCTATATCCAGATAAGGAAGGGGACTTGTGGATGATAAATTGTACAAGATCCACTCTGGTGAGAAACAAACGTTTTACAGAACCTGTTGAAATTTTGTGATAGTCGATGAAAGTATTACATTTTTGTGGGTTTTATCATTATTATTTTTTTCTCTAGTCGTATTTGTTTTATGTGTAGATAGGCAAAATAACTATAACAATAAAGTGATGAATGAAACTATAGAGCTAGTTCTGGACTCATTATAGTATGTGTTATGGTAGGATTGTAGTGTTGCTCTCTCTCTCTCTCTCTCTCTCTCTCTCTCTCTCTCTCTCTCTTATTTGCTGATTGGGTTGCTAATCAGGTAGCAATTTTATTATTTAAATTTTGGTAGTAATGCCAAGGTTCATAATATGTTAAGAGTTCTCTAAGTTAATTTTTCTTGCCTGTGTAGCCATGTCAGGCCTACCTAAATTACATTTAACTGTTAAACTTCTAAAGTAAATGAAAAATCTAACTTTTATACTTTCTGATAAATACTTGGCATGGAATAGTGTTCTCCTTTTGAAAAATAAGAAAAGCACTTCTACAGTACAGTTCTACTGAAATGTATTTTCTATTTATAACTACCCAATAGTCATTTGAATTCCCTTTTTATTTTTTTTGGAGTTATTCAACTTACTCGTTATGAGCAAGTGGGATATCCTTTATTTTTAATCCCATATCTTCTTCTGCATGCGGTTAATGGCCCTGCCTTTGCAGGGATCCTTACCTTTACACATTTTTCCTTCTTTGATGTTCAGTTTTGTGTTGTTCACAAGTTTGCAAACATTGTGTTTACTATTCTCCTAACAGACCACGCTTTTTAACATTGTGTTTACTATTCCATCTTGAAATTGAGTTTCATGTGCATAGTCTGACAGTCTACTTGAAAATTTCACTGAAGATTGGAGTGGCTCTTTCTGCACTGGTTCCCCTTTATGTCGTTTCATTTTGTAGCATGAAATGGAAATTTACAATATTGATCCCATTTAACATACTTGTGAATCTACTTTCCTGCACTTGATGGTAGTCTAACGATGAACTTCCACGATTCCATACTAATAAACACCAAGTACAAGGTTCCTACTCAAATTTTTCACTTCGAGTGGATATAAGTAGTGTAGTTTCAGACACTAGACTTTGTTCTTTCACAAAGAAGCTTTCTCGATGTCTCTCTCCCTCTCTCTCTCTCTCTGTGTATATTGTTTGTACTTGTATGGCTATTCTAGTCTTTGGTCCCTCAGTACTTAATCAGATTATGGACAATATCGTTTTCTCCTTCCAGGTGCAAGGACTAAAAAGAGAGCTTGTTAATTCAAAAAAATCAAGGAAAGCATCATATGCATCTTTAAGAATGGCTCTACATAAGGCTGCACAGCTACGGCTGATGGAAAAGGAGAAGAACAAAAGTCCATCATATGCTATGCGCATTTCTTTGCAAATTAACAAAGTGGTTTGGAGCATGCTTGTTGATGGTAAATCGTTTGCGGAGGCTGAGATCAATGACATGGTGAGCACTGAGCATCTTAAGATCATAAGAAATGAAATATACTTTTGCCTTTTAGTGAAAGATTGAGTGGTGACTGACTGGTGACTACTTTACTCCTAAAATTTGCGCTTTAAAAGCTTTGTATGACCAATATTATAGCTTCATATCTCAGGGTTTTTTTTTCTCAAATTTTTTAATGGCCATTTGAATAGTTATGCTTGTGCAATAAGAGTGGAATTTTGAACGAACTTGTCCTTACATCATCCATATGATTTGAGGCTGTGGTTGCGGTTAGTCTGGGAGGCAGGGTTTAATTGGGTTATTCCATTGACCATGAAACATTATTTGTGAAAAAGTATGTGTTTTGGTGGCAGAAGGAAGGCAAGAATTCTATGGAATTGTAATATGTTTGTTGGGGTTGTGTGGCTCGGCACAAGTCATAGATGTGGACGAGCATAATCCCACATCTTGGCTTGGGGCTCGCTGAGGTGGAGATTGTTGGGTTGTGGGGCTTGATACAAGCCGTGGATGTGGATGGGCATAATCCCACATTGGAGAAGTACCACAATAATCTACTAATAGTACCAATGGCTTTTGACCACACATCTGAATGGGTCTGTTGAGTGTAATCCCACCAAAGGTATTTGACCTAGGTAGTTAAGTTGGGGACAATATCCATGCTAGGGAGCTCCTTTAGGATAATTTTGAGTTTGATTACAATGTTAAGAGATTTATTTTGGATTTTCTTTTGAGGGTTGTATCATTTTGTTGGTGGACCTCTGGTTCACTAAGTTACGTATTGCGAGTCTAAGTTATTTGATATAATATTGTTTCTCATAAAGAAAGTATATGAAAATCTACCTATGACGTTACATGGTGTTTGACAAGCATGCTCCAGTCTTGGCTGGGTCTGATACTCCTGTTGCTTGTTGACTTTAGTTAACTTTCATAAATGCATCCTATGTATATTTTGATTGTAGTTTTGATAGCATTCATTTCTCAAGAATAAGGCTGATAAGATTTTCATTTTTCTCCTTATAGATTTATGACTTTGACCGGGATTACAAGGATGTTGGCGTTGCTCAGTTTACAACAAAAAATTTTGTTGTCAGAAACTGCCTGGCAAATGCCAAGTCAGATATGCTTTTATCAGCATGGAATCCTCCTCCTGAATGGGGAAAGTATGCACCTTTTTTTGTTTGTTCCATATTTAGATCCTATGTTAAATAACTGTGCTTTTATCACAGTTATTCCTTCCCCAGAATAACATTCTCTAGCTTTTCTTTGTGTAGTGTGAACCACCATATAGCATTATTGTGTTGCTCCTTTCACCTGTGCTACAGTTGAATAAAATGTTTTGAAAGCTGTTACTCAGATCAGATCATGCAAAAATACTCTAGTAATAATCATATTTATATGTAATAGGAAACCGTTATTGGCACTCCTCCCTTATGTTTTTACAAAGGAGTGTAGGATAACTTTTTTGGAGTGCCAATGACAGCTCCCTATATATATATATATATATGTTTTAGCAGGTCATCATGCCATAGAGGCACTCTCTTTGGTTCTCACTGTAGAATTTTTTTTCTTGTCTCCATGCCTTCAATTGTCTTTTCGTTTGGTTCAGTTGAATGAATTTGCTTGATTATCATTTGTAAGTCGATCTATACAACCAACATTAATGTTTTTTCTTTTCTAGTTGAATATTTTTCCTGTGCTTTCACTCATCACAGTTTTAGTGGGAGACGAATATAACTATGAGTAATTAGCTACTTTCTAAAATGTTTCCTTTTATCATTCAAAAATTGTAAGATGTACGGTTTTGGCTACAGGAAAGTTATGCTTCGCGTGGATGCAAAGCAGGGAGCTCCCAAGGATGGAAATTCTCCTCTTGAACTTTTTCAGGTTATAGGTTTTTTTTTAACTCTCTCTCTCTCTCTCTCTCTCTCTCTTTAAATTGTTTAGTTTTACATTTTCCGTAAAGTTTCTCTACAGAATATAATGAGTGCTTCTGTTGCCACCTCCCAGAATGGTCACCCTACTCCCCTATTTTTGTTGTTGCCTATTTTTAGTTGCTCTGGATGGTGGCTGTCATAGATGCTCCCACGAAAAGCCAAGTTTTCAAATCTCACACTTCTCCTTTTAGTTAGTTCATAGGCGTCTTAGAGGTCTGCTTTGCACACTATGTTGTTTTTCTGTTTGTCTGTTGTGGCCTTCTTGACCACCTCTGCTTTCATTGTCTTCTGCAATAAAATTTTAACTCTTCTAAAAAAGGAATTATAATTGAAGTTTTTCTAAACGGGGGGGTAGAGTGGGCTAACAACTTAACATGAAATTCTGCTTTTCTTTTAAGTAATATGTAATCATGAGCAACTGTGGGGCTCTAAAGGCTTATGTATTGGCAGCCAGGTAGTCAAATATTTAAATTGTTGTCATAACCTGGCAGATTACAACCAAGAGTTCAGGAACTTGGTATGAGAAATATTAGAATATAAAAACAATAGTTGACCATATCCTAACAAGACAACTCAAGCTTTTGGAAACAATGGATTAACAAAACTTAACATGCAATGCAATTTATTTTCTTTAAATTCTGGGATTCTATGGGCTTAAACATGGGCAACCAGGCATGTTCAAATACCCAAAATTCTAGTCATAACCTAGCTGATTCCAACAAAAATAGCTATTTTGCAGCGGTGTCCTCCAAATTAATCTTGGAGTCTTCATTTTTCTTACACATGTGACTACCAACCCTAGGACTGGAATGAGTTTCTATGGAGACTAAAGAGAGGGCAAAGGACGAATTGTTTGAAAGCAGGCTTTCTGAGAACGTTTCCCGTTGAAAGCCCGACTTAATTATGCTACTATTTTTCATTAGAATTACACTATAACTAATAGAAGAAGACAAGGGTTCGTAACACTGATGTTCATATGCAGGAAGACAGCTTACAACAGCTTACCATGTATCTGTATTTGACCAGTGATACTAATTTATGAACATGTATGCACAAGATGGAAGGGAATCTTGCTTGTCTAAAATAAACTTTTTGTTTGAAAATAAAGAGGCTACATAATTGAATTTGTCGATATTGCCTCAGTGAAGTAATAATTGTTTGCTAAACAAGCTCTCTTTTAAAACTGTAGGTAGAGATTTACCCTCTCAAGATCCATTTAACAGAGACAATGTACAGAATGATGTGGGGATATTTATTCCCAGAAGAAGAACAAGATTCACAGAGACGGCAGGTCCGTTGGAAATGTTAATGATTTGAAAATTGACTGCTTCTGTCAAGGTATAAGGAATTTGTCATCAATACTAAAACAATTGGTTTGTCCAATTGTGACATGCAGGAAGTTTGGAAGGTTTCAACAACTGCCGGTGCAAAACGCGTGAAGAAAGGCTCTTTAATCCAGGACACTTCTGCTTCAAGCAGTCAGACAATTAAAGAGTCTGAGGCCGCATCCAAATCAAGTGCCTTTGCCCCTCCTACCAGTCAATCCTCTGTTCATGCAGATTCTGTGCAAGTGAGATTCCCATGGACTCTTCTTTCATTTCTTTCTTGGAGGAATATATTTTAGATGCTTTTGTTAGTTGTATGTTCAGGAAAGATATCCACGACCATATCCTTACTAGCGTTTCCTCACGCATGGATTGCATGATGGGTAGCTGTGTTGTTTTCTAGATTATCTTTATATCAGTTGGATGGTTATTTTGTATTGCATGGCTACATTTAAGTGAGCTTTTGATTTTATATTAGAATGGATATAGAGAATTTATTTATTTATATCTTATTTTCTTGGACATGATCGCAGAGAAAACACTACATTTTTCATGATCTTTTTCTTTGACCTGATTCCTTTCTGCAGGAATCAAAATTGCAAAACCTAAAAGCATCAATTGTTAGTAGTCCAACCCGAGAATTGAGAAGAACATCTTCCTTTGACAGATCATGGGAAGAGACTGTGGCAGAATCAGTTGCTACAGAACTTGTCTTACAGAGCATTACTGGGCCACTTGGTTCTGGTGAACCAGATGAGTCCTCGAAGAATAAATTGAAAGAACCCAAAGCTATCAAATCTGGCAGGTCATCCCATGAAGAAAAGAAGGTGGCAAAGTCACAGGAAGAGAAAAGATCCAGGCCTCGGAAGATGATGGAGTTCCACAATATCAAGATAAGCCAGGTTATTTCGGTTTCATCATCTCATATTCTACCAATTTACTTTTTCTAGTCAAAAGCTTAATATAATATTTTTACAGGTTGAGCTATGTGTTACTTATGAAGGATCGAGATTTGTTGTAAATGATCTTAAGTTGCTAATGGATACATTTCACCGTGTTGAGTTCACTGGTACTTGGCGCAGACTCTTTTCTCGGGTTAAGAAACATATCATTTGGGGAGTCTTGAAGTCTGTGACAGGAATGCAGGTCTGCATTTACACCTTTCTATATTTACCCTTACTGATTATGCATGCAAATGTACTCTGATTGTTCCTTACCTCTTCCCCCAAACCCCCCCTTTCTCTGTCCGCCCCCCAAACACCATGATTTAGTTTGATTTCTTCCTAACAGTTGGAAATATCTCTGCTATTAAAACTTGACCTTCAATGATTTAAACATGATGGAGGAATTAAACATTATCAGTTATAGATCTCTAACATGTTTTTTATTCAGATCTTCGTTAAGCAGCTTGCTTATACTAAGATAACATTTGTGTTGAGTAAGTTTAGGATTTTTTATTGTTTGAATCTGTCTGTTGGAAGAATTGCTATGTCACTTACCTTTTTCCTGTTCAACCCCGGTTCTCAATTCTCTCTGTCCATTTTTATAGGGTAAGAAGTTCAAAGACAAGGCTAATAGTCAGAGGGAACCCAGTGGATCTGGTGTTCCCGATAGTGACCTTAATTTCAGCGACAATGAAGGTCAGCCAGGACAACCTGACCAGCATCCAATAACCTTTCTCAAGCGTCCTAGTGATGGAGCAGGTGATGGATTTGTCACTTCCATTAGAGGCCTTTTTAATACTCAACGACGCAAGGCCAAGGCGTTCGTCCTGCGGACCATGAGGGGTGAAGCAGAGAATGATTTCCAAGGAGATTGGAGTGAAAGCGATGTAGAGTTCTCTCCATTTGCTAGGCAGCTTACTATAACAAAAGCTAAGAGACTTATCAGGCGCCACACAAAAAAGTTCCGTTCAAGAAAAGGTTTTTGGACTTGTTCACTTTTAAAAAATGATCAATCACCTTATCACATTTGTTTTAGACTTTTTTTTTGTGTGGTTCTTCTTCAAGGACCTAGAAAAGCCATAAAGCATGTCATGTTCTTTCTCAGGGATGTCATTTATTTAGAGACTATTAAGGGGTACTTGGTGATCCTATAGTTCCCCATCCAACCTCCATTTTTTCTGACATTTGTTGGATACGTATGTTGAATTTTTTTGACATTGAGACTGAAACTTGTTTTCTTTTGTCTGTACAAGGTTCGTCCTCCCAACAGAGAGATTCACTTCCGTCATCTCCGAGGGAGACCACTGCATTCGAGAGTGATTCTTCCAGTGGTGGATCCTCACCCTATGAGGATTTTAATGAGGGAAGCATTATGGCCTCCAAAGATATTCCTTGAAGGCAGTTTTGAGAGTACAGGTTGGGGTCCATTTCATTCCCAGTCGAGCGCGGAGCAGAACTGAGATAATTATAAATTCTGACTCAGGTGATCACTCATGTTGAAGAAAGAAAGAGTTCAGATGCTGTATTAATCTTCCAAAGAAGCATGCGTTCCTTGATATTGATTTTGATTTGCATTGGTGTAGGAGAAGTGATTAACTTAGAGCACTGTGGATTGGAGCTACTGCCTCTTACGCCTTAAACTCCTTTGACTTAGGATATAATTCCTTTTGCCTCAACCGGCTGTCTGTATAGTTTTTAGTTTGAGTTGAAGAATAGAGGCTCCTAAATTTTTACTTGAGCTAGGTGAATTTCCATAAATCTGTACATAGATTCAAATATATATAAATACTGGAAAATAAAATCAAAGCATGATTTCTCTCTCTCTCTCATGACCAAATGCTTTTTCTTGTTCACTTGGTCGTTAATAATTCTTAGAGCCATTTCTCAAAAGTTTATTGGAACCATTTCTCAAAAAATTCTTAGAACCATGTCAACTTTGTTTTCTTTTCATGTGTAAAACAAAGTAGTTGATTGTTGTTCCAATCCTCAGTCTCTTACATTTGTCGTTAAATTTATGGGAAAAACAATCATTTCATGTAGTTTCTACTTTGCACCATCTTACCTATCGAAGTTGTTGCATTACTCCACAAATTGAACCTGGTTCCTCTTCCCGAGTCCAATCGTGACTCTAGATCAATAATAAGCAGTAACCCAGTGAACTACCTAACTCAACCTTCCCCCTCCTTGTGTACAACAAAAGGGGATTTAAGGATGAAGTTTGAGGACAGGGAGAAGTGGGAGTGGCTGCAGTGTTGGGGATTGACACCTTCGCTTTGGACTTCGTTGGTGGTGGTGCGACCAATGGTACGAGATTGGAGCCAATATTCAAGTTGGAGGACCAAAATGTAAAAATGAAGAGAAGCTGGCCTTGACTACTCAGCGCGCACAGTGGGGTTCAAACCCCTCTCCACTCTGAATTTTTGTAGCCACTTAACCACCACTCTACTCATGATTTTGGGATTATAAACTATTGAATTTAGTATATAATACTTGCGAGACTTTCAAAAATTAAACAATTTAAACTCATTCACGCTCTTGCACACAATGGGGTTCAAACCCCTCTCCACTTCGGAATTTACAACCATTTTACCACAACGCTGCTCATAACTTTGTGATTATAAACTATGGAATCTAGTATATATAATACTTGCGAGCTGTTTTTCAAAATAGAAATTAACATAATTACATATTGTTTTATATTGTTGATCAGTTACTTAATTACTTAATATAATTTATTTCTTTTCTATTTAATCCATTTAATGTTATTGATTATTTTATTATTCATTATAAGTACTTACATTACTAAATTCTCCTTCAAATTATTGCTTAATTACTTAAATCTCTATAATCATTTTCATTATTTACTATTTAATTCTTCCTTGGATAAATTTATTTATGTTCTTAATTAATTTTCAATCTTCACTATTATTTTTTAAGCATGGTAAAGTGCATAATTTTCATGAAAAATCAAATTGGTTTACATCTTTAATTATTTTTCAATTTTTGAATAAATAATAAATATAAGAATGCTTACCATGTCTAGTAAATAACGTGAAATAAATTGTTGCTTAATCACTTAAATCTCTATAATCATTTTCTTTATTTCCTATTTAATTCTTCCTTAGATAAATTTATTTATGTTCTTAGTGCATTTTCAATTTTCACTATTATTTTTTAAGCATGGTAGAGTGCCTAATTTTGACGACAAATCAAGTTGGTTTACATTTTTAATTATTTTTCAATTTTTCATAAAATAATAAATATAACAACTTGTACCATGTCCAGTGAAATAATGTTACTCATGTATCTTATTATGCAATTTATAAAGTGTACAATATTTTACTAAAAAATGATAAATAAATTATTAAGGGATGTTTAATTCTCTTTCATTAATTACTCCAAATTTTCTAAGTTACAGAGTTTGTTAGCTCGTAGTATAATCTAGGGGTGGTTGCGGTTCGATAACCGTGAATTTGTGCCCAAACCGCAAACCGACCGACTATTTGCGGTATGGTGATTTTTGAAACTGCAAACCGACCACTTTTTGCGGTAATCCGAAAAAAGTGGTCGGTTACCGCGAATTAGCGGTTTAAAATTGCAAGTTCTCAAGCATTCACAAAAATATAAATTTACAACCTAAATAAATAAATACACAATCTCAACTTCTCAAGCATATATAAATTCACAATCTCCTCAACTTCTCAAGCATTCACAACCTAAAGAAAATTAAAGTTACAATTCCAAGCATTCCAATTAAAGTTAAACTTCTCAAGCATTCAAATTCCAAATCTTTTAAAGTTACAAACCAAAAGGAAAATGCAAAGCAAAATGAATTAAAGTTACAACTAAAAAGAAAAATCCAATTCAAAGTTAATTAAAGTTACAAACTAAAAAAAAAATGCAATACACCAATGTTACAAACTCAAGTGTTGGTGGTGAGTGGATTTGAAGAACTCCGTTGTGTTGTTTGAGCACCAATGTTATCTACAAATAAAACAACATAATTTAGTACATTTAATTATAAGAAGATCAAATAAAACAACATAGATTGGCTATACTTTGCGGTTTGCAGTAACTGCAAGTTTTGAAAATCAAATACCGCAATCGCAACCGCAAATGCGATTCGGTTTACCGCGATCGCGGTTTCATTGCGATAAATAGTTGGTTGGTTTTTGCAGTTTTTCAGTTTTTCGGTCTAAAATGCCACCCCTAGTATAATCAACTTAAATCACTCAAACCCACTATGCAATGCATTTCCTTCCAATTTTTTTGTGTCAAAATAATAGATGATTGACTAAATAAACTTCTTCTAAAGTTTCATTAAAAATTTCCATGTATTTATCACAATTTCCATGGTTTTTATCCAATTTTTATCGATATTGATATTTTCCCGATATTTCCATCGATATTTCCGTGTTTTTAAACCACTGATATTTCCGAAAGTATCGATATTTAAGACCTTGCTCCCAACACGAATCCTTATTTCCAAAATTTCCCTTCGAGGACCCAATCGAAATTCTTGTCATTCCTAATATTTTTCTAGCTGTAAAAACTATAAGCATCAAATATAACACAAAACATGACTATCTAATTTGAATGGTTTTGCTTTGCACATGGATCGACTTATCAAATTTTCTCTACTTTTTCACGTTTTATTTTTCTATACTACACTTTAGATCAATATTCTTTTATGATGATGAAAGGTTGAACTGTGTTTTTCTAAATCTCTTCAATGGAATCAAATGAATTTTTCATGCGCTTTTCTCTCTTTATTAGCCCCTCATTGGTGTGTGTGTATGTAAAGTGGCAGGGGAATCAACCAAGCATATCTTTCTATCAACTGATATTTTTCATATTTTCAGAGTTTTCAGCCAGCACTCCCTTCACTCAAGTTTGAGTCCCCCTCATCTTAGATGAGATTAATATAAAGTTATATCGCTTGTATTTTTTTTATTTATAAAAAAACTAAAGAATGATTAAATGAAAAACTTAATATTCCATTGCTTCAACTTAGCCATTTTGTACATATGCTTTAACATTTTGATCATAATAACATTCCTGCCCTAACCCCTATCTCCGACTCAGATTTAGAACAAAATATCCGACACAAACCCCCTATTCTCGAAATTTCCTTTTTTAGGACCCAATTGGAATTTTTGTCATCCCACGGGCTTTGGGGGTGCTCAATGCGTGTCCTTTCACAAGGCTCCAATTTTCGGACGGCCCCCATTTTATGACCTTGTGTAAAAACTCCACCAAAAAGTCGTATTTTCATTGAAAATCAATAAGTGCTCTGGAAAGCTGAAAATGGGGAAAATAAAGTAATAAGTCATTTTTAACTATCAAATTTTTCTGTTTTGGAAACTCTCTATCACCCATCCTCTTAAAAAAAAAAAAAAATGTATATATGGGAATTGTTAACTATGCCAACCCTGCTTAATTGGGTTGTAAGGTTTCTGGTGTAAAACATAGACAACAATTGGCTGGATGTGTTTAAGCATAGAACGGTTCATATTTACAGAGTCTGGTATCACAAAGAGCCAGCCACCATCAGCTTATTGAGAGCCACGTCCACCTCTTTAATTGATTGAAAGAGTTTAAACATAGAACGGTTCTATAACATGTATTTGGCTTTATAAGTCGGTCTAATTATGAGATTTCAAAATAGGAGGACACATAAAAAACGAATTAATGAATTAAATTAATAAGTCGGTTCAATAGTATGTATTTGACTTTATAAGTCGGTCTAATTATTCTCTCTCTCTCTCTCTAACTTGCCTTTGCAACTAAAAAAATTTCAAGACTGATGGTGGTGGTTGATGGTGGCGGTATCCGACCGGAACCAACTGAGACCAAAAGCGCCGGTTGTCAAACATCGCCGGCTTGGTGGCAGTTCCATTTTAGGCCATACCGGGGCATGTCAAACAGGTTTAAGTTCCTTCAGATCGGGTCAGTTTCTGATCCGATTCCACCCCTAGCAACAGCCACATCAAGATCAGCTTAAGAAGCACAACTTCCGCAAACCGTAAGGACAGATTGCCAATACAATGTGTGGGGATGTTAGCATCCCATACCCCTTTGGCATAGTGAGGAGGCTGTTACTTGAACAATTATTTTGTCATTACTTGTAACACAAGTTAAGTACACACCTTCCAAACCATTTCTAATCAGATTAAATGTTGAAGTCTAAACTACAGCATATATTTGGATGGCCAATTACGCATCCAACACATCCGTGGCGGTAGACTGTTAAAACCAAAATGGCAAAAGCCTATTCAACCAAATTAACAATTTCATCATTCCTCTTCTCTCTTGCTCATAGCAAGTTCATCGGTATCAAATGTGATGCATTGTATATAGTTATTTCAAATACATTGTACATATCCAAATTACAAGAAGTATATACTAATTAATGAAACTTTATTTGAAAATAATACTATGTAAAGACACATCCAACTTTGTTTTAAATGAATTCTATACAATGAACAGAACTCCCCACATGGCCAAAAGTAATTGCCATATGTATAGCAATTATTTCGTTTGTTAGGTAAGATTGAGAAAATTACTATACATAGTATGTACACAGAAAAAACCAATAATACAAGTTAACTGCATTATTTTTTCTTCCAAACAAGTTAATTGTATTTGTCTGGAAAGCAATGAAATTCTTTCATTTGAAATCATTTTATCCAAACATGCTCGGCACATACCCAAAAAGAATAATTACTACTAAAAATTGATCTGAATTACATTTCCCTTGATATAGAGTTGTCTTCCCACACCCCATGTGGATTGTATATAAATTCCCTGCATACCTCGACCTATTCTCAATTGTCCGTGTCTCTCTCAATCTTAAGCAAAAAGGAAAAAAGAAACTTGTCCAATATGGCTTCAAGTCCCTCTGTTCTCTTGTCCTCTCCTCCTCCTACAGCAAAGGATGGTTCCCGTTTTATTGACTCAAATTACCTGCGAAAACAATCCCATGTGCCTGCTAATTTCAAATGGCCTGAGGAGGACGCGACTTCTGCTCAAGAAGAGCTGAATGCGCCGGTAGTGGATCTTGAGGGCTTCTTCAATGGTGATGTTGTGGCAACTGAGAATGCTGCCAAGCTCATTAGGTCTTCTTGCTTGAGCCACGGCTTTTTCCAAGTGACCAACCATAGGGTTGATGCAGATCTCATCCGACTCGCTTATGATCATGTGGATGATTTCTTCAATCTTCCCATCGAGGAGAAAATAAAGGTACAGAGGCGTCCTGGTAGCCCTTATGGCTATTCGGGTGCCCATATGGATCGATTTTCATCCAATTTGCCATGGAAGGAAACTTTTTCTTTTGCTTTCCAGAACGGTCCAGAAAAAATTGTTGCCAATTACTTCAAATTCACCATAAGCAAAGATTTTGAACAAACAAAGTAAGTAAGACACATGAGTAGAGTAATGTTACATGTATGTGCGTATCACATGTTATTATAGTTGGGTCTTAAATTTTATAGAGCAAGTACTCTTAATTAATTTTTGGGCTTCCTTTTGTACGTAGGTTGGTGTATCAAAAGTGAAGCAATGCACTCTTTGTCTCTTTCAATTATGGAACTCCTGGCAATCGGCTTGGGAGTGGATCGAATGCTCTACAGAGTGTTCTTTGAAGATGCTGTGTCTATCATGAGAACCAACTTATATCCGACTTGCCACGAGCCAAATCTTTCTCTTGGAACGGGACCTCATTGTGATCCTAATGCCCTCACCATTCTTCACCAAGACCTGGTTGGAGGGCTTGATGTGTTTGTCGACAACACATGGCACAAGGTTCGGCCTGTTCTTGGCGCCCTAGTCATCAACATTGGCGATGTCTTTGCGGTACGTAACGTATACTCTAATCCTAACCTTTTCCCTTTTATAATTAATTTAATTCATGCATTCACTCAAAAATTAATTAAGCTTAATTCATTAGAGTATTGTCATCGATCAAGTTGCTATATATATGTATGTACAAACGCATCCGTGCATTCATGTACTGAATATTAATTAATAGTTTATTTGACTAATAATTAATTATAATTAGTGCTAATTATGAGTATTAATTAATCTTGCAGGCATTATCGAATGGCATAGACCGGAGTTGCTTGCACGGGCTGCTGTGAACAGCCACAAGGAGAGGAGGTCATTGGTCTTCTTTATGTGTCATAGAGCTGACAAGGTGGTGAAGCCCGTAGAGGAACTTGTGTGCAAAAGTGAGGGGGGGACAAGAAAGTTCCCGGATTTCACATGGTCAGATTTGTTTGAATTCACTCTAAACCATTACAGGGTTAACGAAATTACCCTTGAAAACTTCACTGTCTGGTTCCTTTCTGCTGATCATTCCAAGTTCAAACCGACCTATTGATAATTTACATCCATATATGAAAGATTGAAGAGCTATAGCTAGCTAGCATGGAGATGTCATGCAGTGCACCTCGAAAAAGTTTTTTATTTTTATTTTCTAATCTATTTGGTCCTTGTTAGCGTGACCCACATTAAAAAAATCCTAGAAGAAACTTCTTAAAAGGAAAAAAAAAAATTGTTATTTTTGTCGTTGTTTAAGTGTTACCATTCAATAAAGCTAGCTATTAATCTGAACTATTGGTTCCTGACTAGGCCTAATTTCGCCTCGTAGTTTTTATAGCCTTTATATTAATTAATACTATTAGAAATTTTATTGAATCTTCTGTTATTAAATGGAAATTAAAATAAAAAAGGTATGGCTATCCAAGTTTAAAACAAGAGTAATTCATTTTTTAAGTGAAGAGATGCATCACATTGCCTTTTCAGATAAGCATACTTTGGGAAATGGCTCTTCGTCATCTATAAATAGAGAAGCCCACTACATTATTTTGTGTTCAATCAATTCATGGATATCTAGTTTTCCAGAGCATTTTTTCACGTTAGTATCTTAGAATTTTAAGAGTAGCTTAAGAGATAGTTTCTTTATTCTTGTGGTTTGGAGTGCTGCTACCATATAGCTAGACTCCCGTGTTCTGGTTTTTCTAAACTTTTCTTTCTATATCATTTTGATGATTTTTTTGCATTAAATTGTGTATTTAATAGCATGAATAAATTTGGATTTTCTTTAAATATAGCAATTAAATTCCTTATTTTTCCAACAAATACACAGTTTATTAATTAGTATTCTATATGCATGTAGATCTTAGTTAACAATCCCTAAGGCTCAAAAGACACTGATGTATAACAATCCCTAATGCTACAATTGGCACTTTCTTCAATAGCTAAAGGAAGCAAAATGGACTGATAGGGCTCAGTGTCTTTTGAGCCTTTGTTTCAGTAGTGTTTATGTTACCTTCCCTAACTCTTGTTCTTATTTTTCTGGTTATTTTTTCATGATTTTTGTGTCTGATAGGCTTCCCGTGTAAGATGTGTTCAGCAGCATAGTGATGTCCTTGATAATTTTCCGGATAAACTCTGCCTCATGCCTGCAAAATAAGTTGAATTGAACCCATAATATCAAAAATGTGAAATATCATCCTCAATATACATGAGAGATGGAAGCCAAGATGCCTGCCTTCATGCAGTAATATAACAGAGATCATCTCATCAGTATGTTGATATATTGCGAGCTCAAAACTCCTCCTAATCTAACTACTCAAAGCCCGGCGTCATCAGTATTATTGCCCCATATCCTAACAGTTTAAGCTTATTTATGATCGTCCTATTTTTTGGTTAATGACACTTGATTAACAGAGGCTCAAGAAAACCAATACATGTGATGTTGGCAATTATATGAAAAGGACAAATGAAAAAGCAAAAGGGAAAACAGAAAGGGCTACGGCCAGAAGTCATACCTATCCAAAGCGTTTCTAAGATCCCAGCCAGACAAGTTTGAACCTTCAGTAAGAGCAGCTCTCCACCTCACTACCTTATGATCTGTATCTTTTTGAAATCGCTCTTCGTGTTTCTGAAATGCTTGTGCAAAATACCAGTCGGTTTCCTGACATCCGAAGGATCAACATCATAGAATATTGGCAAAACTATTTGCCCAAGTGTTCTCCTACAGTCCATTATCTTTACCAGCTCCTCAAGACACCGGCTGGAATCAGCATATCTCATTGCGAAGACGATGATGGGGATCCTGGACCCTTGGCTTGCCTGCACCAATTCCGCTGTCATTTCTTCCCCTCTTCTTAGCTGGTTGTCAATAAATGCGTTGATCCCAGCCTCTTCCATTGTCATGTAGAGGTGGCCTGTGAAGCCTTTGCGTGTGTCATCACCTCTGAAGCTCAAGAACACATCGTGCATCCAACGTTTTGAGGAGGAGGATGATGAGGACGAAGAATAAGGCTTCATGGGCTGTCCTGGTACCCATTGCTAGCACAGAAATGCAGTGGTTTCTGAGATGCATTGCGATACTGCTACCCTTCCCCACCATCACCGCCGCCACTGCCCCAGCCCCTGCCTCCACCAATATCACAATCACCATCATTGCCCTCCCACCTTAGCAAACCCATCACCACCACCACTCACTTATAGGTTCGTGCCTCTATAAAGATGAACGTAAAATACCATTTTTAAATTTCATTATGCTTTTACATTAGACAAACACGAAATAGTTTAAGTTCCATATTTTTAAATTCTATGATGGTGGTTTCTCTGTGTCCAATCATTGATCACAATCACTAATCAGCTCTTAAAACAGTAATGACTTTGGTATTGAGATACTTTGGAGAATCACAATTACAATCTTTGAATTGTCTTGTTTGACAAAGGACGAGATATTGTTTCAACACCGGACAAAGACTAAAAATTCCAATGAACATCAATTCCATATTATTAGTACCATTCATCTATATCGAAAATGCATTAGTTTTAGCATAATAAAATAAAACTGTGACATCAAGTGCTTGCTTGCGCTAGATTTGTGGCCTTGACTGAACCACATAGATCACTCCATCTTTTACCACACCTTCAATGTCCTGAGGACGGCCATAAAGTCCTCCTACTATCTTTCCCACCTCTGCAATTCTTGAGAAGAGTGAGATTTGGAAGGCTCTATCAATAATCATCCGGTCTCTGGAGTAATCCAACACAATTTTCTCCTCTTTGTCCATGATTACACTGCAACAAGTTCACAGACACATTAGTGCAGGAGTACGAAAATGCTGCTCTTTGTCGTTTGCCAACGGGGTCTAGCTCAATGGAAAATGGCCTTGACTTGCAGACCAAAGGTCTCAGGTTCGTATCCCCATGACACCTTTGTAGTGCTCGAGCACGTGTGTGTGAAACCCCCCTCCCCCTTCTAGTTTGGACTATTGTTTGCATTGAAAAATAATAATTCAGCTTCAGGACAAACCTGTCATAAAGCCCAGCACCAGCATATCCTTCCAGGTCCTCAGCGTTTGAGTCTGATCTGAATATGATAGACTTCTTACTGTATAATCCTATTGGCTTGCTCGGATAACCAATAACCTGAAAGTCAGATTCATTTTTGAGATGTAAAGGTTCATGAAATCTACCACGTAAACAGCTTCTCTCCTATAAATTGGAGGAAAGCCAGTTTTGAGATTGATCTCATAGGTTTAACTAAATAAATGAAGTAAATATTGTCATGTCATAAAATAATAGTTGGCCTTACAATTGGAGAACTTAGATTAGATTTTTTGGTAATGAAGCTCATGGCACGTCCAGGATATGCACCCACCAAAGTCTCACCCAAGCCCTTAACTATCTGAATTTGCATGAAGAAAGAATGAGACAATATTTTATTGACTTAGAAATCCAGTATTTTAAACTCACAGACAAGGCCTACCTCTGTATAGATCTCTGAGGTATCCCCTGATAAGGGATTCTTCGTGTGAATTACAAAAGCATAATCAGCGCAGATAATTTCTTGAACCAATACAGCCATACATATATTTTCATGATCTAAGTTAGCTTTCCTGCAACTAATAAAGGCTCTTTCATTCCACTTTGAAGCCCAAACCTGTTATGAATATGGAAAAATATTATGTCTTGATAGATTGCACCAAAAGTCAAATTTGAGATGGCTATCATGTCACTACTATCTGGTAGTTCTGCACAAATGCATATCTAGAATACCTTCTAATCTACTCAGTAGTTTTCTAAAATCATATATGTATAAATTATAAAAGCCTAGGAATACTTGTGAATATTGTGATTGCAATTATAGAAAACCAACAAGTCCCTCTTTGGTTTTTGAAATAGCAGATCCTGCACATGTTAATAGAAAGTACCACACTATTTTATGCAAACAGAATAATCCAAAGGAATGGATAGACAGACTTGAAATTTCCAGATGAACACATTAAGATTCACAACTGCAAAAGATCAAAGCTAGTAAACTGGATGGACCAGAAAAAAGTTCAAGATTGACATTGAACCTTCTTTATTGCTTGCCAAGCATGATTCCACCTCTCATCACCTTCATCACCAGGCCAAGGTATCCCTGAACTTCTCATTTTGCTCTTAAGCTCATGGGTCTATCAAAAGATACAAAGAAAAAGTGTGAACAATGCAGTTGAAGTGTGATTCAAATTAAATTCTCAGTAACATACTAACATATAATCTTTTAGTTAAAAAAAATTATAACTATATGTATAATCCACCCACTTAAATATAAAGGTTATGGCAAACATCTATTTTCCTAAGAGAGAGCAGCTTTAGTATATACATGCAAGAACGATGAAATGATACGTTTAGGATCTGAACAAGAAGCAACAAGGTTGCAAATTTAGTCAAGGGTCAGGGTCCATAGCTGTTTTCACAAGGCACTGAGAGCATCAAATTACTTGCTGACTCAGGATCCAGAGGCTAATCAAGAAATGAGGTTAAAGTGGTTCAATACATAACTTCTCAAGTCCTTGGCATTTAGGACTACACATTGGTGATGATTAGTTCATAGCAGGATGAGTAAAAGATATAGGAAGATGAAACTCATATCACTCTTCCATTTCTCTTATAACATTTGGCATATTCTCTGAACCCTGATTGAAGGACCATGAGGAAAATAATTAATGCCAAGTTTTATCCACGGAAATGATATCTGGAAAATCGCAGTATAGCTTTACATTCTATAGTTAGATTTCAAAGTTAGTAACTCCCATGAATTTGAAAGGCAGCAGTTCAGCAAGACAACAGGCCACTGTAAAAGTACGTAGGAATGCCAACTAAGTTATCAATGCTAAATTTGAAGATGGTTTAAGTACCAAAGAAATAGGAGCATTCATTCGTAGAATGGTTTCTTGTATTGATTGTAGTTTTGAGAGGTCCCCACCCTTTACGCATTTGTAAAATGAAGAAATCTTATATGCTATATCCTGCAAAAGAATGAGATATTAAAGCCTGCATTTGTTTTATTTTATTTTGCCTTTTCATTTGACAAATGAAAAAGCTGTAGATACATTAAAATTGTGAACAATTTCATCAAGCTGGCGTGTGTTCATATGAGACATACTAAGATCAATATTTTCAGAGACACACGCACTTCGTCCACATGATGCCATGATAAAACTCGTTCCTTATTAATAAATTGATCAGTAAGTCAATTTTGTGAACAATACCTTATTAAAATCTTCTGATAGGACTTTCTCAAAGGCTCCAAATGGTATGGCTACTGACATTGGAATTTTAATCCATGTTGGCACCTTTCCTCTCAAAAATTTTAAATTGCATGATTTTGCGCCAACCTATGCAATAGAAAATCATCAGATAACATGAATTCTTGCATAAAACCTATTCAAGCTTCATCAGAAGTTACTTGAAATTTCAAATATATCCAAGAAAAGAAGAGTGTGGAATGTAACTCTCAGATTTCATTAGTATGAACAGTTGCAAAAATAAAGAGATTAACTGACCAAACGGGAAAAATAGGAGAATAAAGAGATTAGTATAACACTCCATTTTGCGTTCTACTTCCTTGGACTACATTTAGAAAATAAATTAACAAAGTTGGTTAACTGTTATTAAAGGTAATAAATTTGCAAGTGCATGACTCAATTATGACGCCTCTTTAGTGTTTTCATCTACATATAACTTGAAATGGCTTCTCACTGGGACACAATCAATTAAAAACATAACATAATCTCTTCAGATGTTTATTAAATAGCCTACTATAGCTGAAACATGAAAGAACAAACAGAAATTTAGATGGACTAGAAGTTATTCCAAGGGCATACCACCTCACTAGTGAACTCCTCAACTGAAATGGCATATTTACTGCAGAAAGCCTTTTTTCTTAACGTTAATCCTTGATGTTTGGACTGAGTACCAAAGGATTTGAAAGAAAAATTGGAGCTACTGATGTCTCTGCAAATAAAACGAAAACAGTGAATTTGGAAAGTAAAGAGGCACAAAAATCCTAACACATAAACAACTAATGGGTGGGATGCTAATCCCGCTACTACGGTTACCTCTCTTAACCCTTGGAAGGACATTTCGGCGGGTTATCAAACTTTTTTACAGTGCTGCAGTTTCAAGGTGGGAAATGGGAATAGGGTCAGGTTTTGGGAGGATAGTTGGGTGAGGGAGGGGTTGTTGAAGGACTCTTTTCCGCGCTTGTTTGCGCTGTCTTCAAAGCATTCCTTAAGCATTGACTGTTTTGTTGATTCTCAGGTTTTTCCTCATAATTGGGATTTTGGGTTTAGGAGAAATAGGAATGAAAGGGAGACTGTCGAGGTGATTAAGTTGCTGGAAATTCCGGAAGGCTTCAGATTGTGTGCTTCTAAAAGGGATAGGAGAAAGTGGGATCTTGAGGAGTCGGGATCTTTCACTTGCAAGTCCTTTCAGTGTTGTCTGCGCAACAAGGGGAGGGTTGTGACCTTTCCTCCTTTCTCTCTTGTGTGGAAGGCTAAGTCTCCCCATAAGGTCAAAGTCTTTGTTTGGTTGGTGGCGCTTGGGAAAGTTAACACTTCGGATCTTGTCCAAAGGAAGAGACCATTTATGTATTTGTCTCCTCAATGGTGTGTTTTGTGTAAGCGTTGTAAGGAGAATGTGGACCACCTTTTCTTACATTGCCCTTTTTCCTTAAGCCTTTGGGGGCTCTTGTGGAGGGAGGTTGGGACTGTTTGAGTGATTCCGAAAGGTGCTCTGATTTCCTTTGTTCTGACTTTGTGGTTTGGGGGACGGGGAAGCGCGCTTCAACTTTATGGGGCTATTTGGTCCACTCTGTATTCTGGAACATTTGGATGGAGCGTAATAGGAGAATTTTTGAAGACTATAAGGGAGTGGGAGTGAGTGAGCTTTGGGAAAGAGTTAAGTACTGGGCAGCTTTGTGGGCTTCTGTTACAAAACATTTTAAAGACTACTCTTATTCCACTATTATGAGGGATATGGCAGCTGCGGTTAACTGAGGGTTGGGGGGTGTGTTGTTCTGTGGTTTTTCGGTTTTGTTCCTCCCATTAGTTTGGGAGGGTTTGGTGCTGTTTTTTTCTCTCTGCATTGTTTTTGTTTCTTCGGTTGTGGTTGCCTTTTCCACCTCCGTGTTCTTTTGAGTAATAAATTTTGTTTCTTCTCAAAAAAATAAAAATAAACCACTCCAGTTACCAACCTGATAATAATATTTGCCGACTTCACTAGTATTGATATTGATTTACCTTCCTTCGACTTCAGATCTCTAAGAATATTAGGATCAAAGCATGTCGCAAAGCATACCTGCAGCACGATACTCTAGTCAAGTATAATGCGTTGGTTTACAAAGTAAGAATTTGTTTTTTATCTCTTATCAAATTATGCTTTACAGTTTTGTTATTTGGGAATTCATGATTAAGAATCAAAAGTTATATGCCTTTTCATTTCTTGCTCTTATAGAGACATGTGATAGAACATCTGGTATATCAGGTGTCAGAACGGCAACAACTCCATCTGGAATCTCCTCTTCTCCCGTTACTCTAGTTGCAATTAAAATGGTTGGCTTTCTATAGACTTTGTTCTGAATACTACGGAGCTCATTAACACAAAGTACAACGCCACACACATCAACTGGGCTGATAACCTGCCAACTGCAAGGTACAACTTTGTAACACTCAACATAAATACTGGAAAAAATTGCCCAAAATATTAAGGCATGTTTTTCAAAGGAGAGGAAAGGGACTATAAGTAAAGTGAAGTTATAGCAATAAACTCAGATTCATAGACTGACTTTTACACTTTAGCATGAAGTAATCTTCAATTTAATCTTACCAGCCTAAGTTTGCCACTTTTCTCAGAATGGGGTAAAAACGATTAATGAGAGCAGACAGAATAGCTGCTGATCCAGCCCTAATTAACTCCTCAGAGAAAGTATCAATCTGACATCAGGAAAAATGCTTTAGGAAAAATACTTGAAATAAAAGCCTAACTGGTTGTCTACTATGGATGCCAAAGTCAAACCCCAATAACATACCGCCGATTTCTGAACACCAAGCAGATTTCCGAGATATTGCGCACTAGGCTGGATCTTATTCTGGTAACACTGAGACCTATCAGCAAGTACTAATTGTAATCGATCAAGAATAGCCTTTGTTTGTAATGCCCACTGACCATCGTTGGGTTTGTATAATTCACAGATATAGTACCAGTCCTATGACAGCAACGTAACACCAAGAGTCAGAGAAAGGAACTCCATTCAACATTGAAAATGAAAAGACGAAGAAAGATCTAAATCTAAATGATTGTTTTCCACTCCAGAAGTTGAAATATATGAGAGAAGCAAAACCTTAAGCTACAAGATCTTCTTTTTTTTCCTTAATCTTTTCCTTTTCTAAATGATGATGTCAACCAGAAAAAGATTGGAATCCATACTCAAAGACAGATATACCTTGGTGCAGTAAATGAGGTCTTCATTGTTAACTGTTGACAAGCATACATTTTCAAGCACCAATGAAATGAAGAACATAATCTCCTGCTTATAGTTGCATGGAACAGAAGCACAAATTTTTGTGTTGCATAAATAATATCCAAATGACATTAAATTTTCTACTGTACTTAGAAAGCATAGTCACCACTTACTGGTAAGTGTGCAAAATTCAGATTTTTTAGTCCCCTTTCCATAGTTGTTCTGACAGATGAATCCAAAGCAAGATCAAGGAAGAGTATATCTTTTAGTCTTCTGTGGTTGGCAATCAGAACAGGACGAAGCTCAATACGAGATTCCAGTAACTTCTGAAAAGATAATTTCGAACTTCACAATGATATTCTTATATGGAGGCATCAAAATTTGAAAATTTAGTAGATCATAAAGTGCATGTCACAAAATGATAATGTTAGCTTGGCTTTGTTGCATGTGGTTTGGGAGGGGTTCGAAGCACTATGGCGTAAAAAATGCTTGACTTCTTTAAAAAAATTATTGCTGACCTCATGCGCGAGAATTTGCCAGAAGCACTACAGCGTCAAAAATGCTCGACTATATATATTGTTGCAGTGTTAATGCAGTTGGCATCATTCATCCTCGACCATATTCATATCAGTTTGAGCCTAAAGTTTTTTTCGCCTCTCTCTTCCATACCTAAAACTCATTATGGCTAGCAGTTCCACTTCCTCCTCGCCACCTGTGCTCTCTCATCCCAATATCTCAACTCTAGTTTCTCATTCTAGGATTCCTGTAATAGACCTCTCAAAACCATACTCTAAACAGCTCATTGTCAGGGCTTGTGAGGAGTTTTGCTTCTTCAAGATCATCAACCATGGAATGGAATTCATTACCATGTTGGAATCTGAGGCCGTCAAATCCTTCTCCTTGCCACTTTTCGAGAAGGAAAAAGCAGGGCATGCTAATACATTAGGATATGGTAACAAGAACATTGGAAAAAATGGTGATGTTTGTTGGGTGGAGTACCTCCTTCTAAATGCCAATACAAAATCCAATTCACAGAGACTTGTATCAATTTTTGCACAAAACCTTGAAGAGTTTTGGTAAGCTATTCAAACAAGTCAGAGCTTGAACAAATTTTGATTTTGATGTCAAGTTATTGATTAAAATGTCTTGTCTCTTTTTAGTTTTTTTGAATTGCAGTTGCGCTTTGAATGATTATATATCTTGACAAATTAATTCCACCATCTTGAATTTTCAATTTATTTATTCTCTTTGTTTGAGCAATTTCTGTTGATACCAAACATCGATAAGGCCCGCCCGCTTTTTCTTTCTCATAAAGTGGTAAGGAGAAGAATTTGATGGCCATTCCAGCCTGGAAATGAATTCCATTGGAACACCATTGTTGATGATCTTGAAGAACCCAAACTCCTCACAAGCCCTTACAATGAGCTGTTTAGGGTATGATTTTGAGAGATCCATTACAGGAATCCTAGAATGAGAAACCAAAGTGGAGATATTGGGGTGAGAGAGCACAGGCGACGGGGAGGAAGAGGAACTGCTAGCCATAATGAATTTAGGTAAGAAAGAGAGAGGCGAAAAAACCTTTAGGCTCAAACTAATATGAATATGGTTGAGGATGAATGATGCCAACTGCATTAACACTACAACAATATATATAGTCGAGCATTTTTGACGCCGTAGTGCTTCGGGCAAATTCTCGAGCACAGGTGGCAGGGAGGAAGAGGAACTGCTAGCCATAATGAGCTCTTCTCCCGTTACTCTAGTTGCAATTAAAATGGTTGGCTTTTTATAGACTTTGTTCAGAATACTACAGAGCTCATTAACGCAAAGTACAACGCCACACACATCAACTGGGCTGATAACCTGCCAACTGCAAGGTACAACTTTGTATCACTCAACGTAAATACTGGAAAAAAATGACCAAAATATTAAGGCATGTTTTTCTAAGAAAAGCAATGGGACTAAAGTAAAGTGAAGTTATAGCAATATTCCTATATGGAGGCACCAAAATTTGAAAATTTATAATATAGCATGACCTCCATCAGTCGAACAATATCTTCATCACCAAGATGTACTTTGACAAATTTCAGGCACTCCTATTATTTGACAGCACAATAAGGGAGACCTTTATCACTCACATGGGAAAAGCCAATAGTGTTGCACTAAAAATTTCAATGCAGGACTTTACAAAAATAAGAAGTTACCTGCAACTTAGGTGACAAATCACA
Organism: Prunus mume; assembly: GCF_029339155.1. Lineage (NCBI taxonomy): Eukaryota > Viridiplantae > Streptophyta > Magnoliopsida > Rosales > Rosaceae > Prunus > Prunus mume. The sequence continues at coordinate 4,352,315 of NC_142699.1, read as the reverse complement.
AACATAATTAAATCCAGTGCTTGTGAAATCATGAGCCTGATGATCAAAAGTAAAAGGTGAATCAGTTATTAGCCAAAAGAATACACATTCAACGGTGGAGAAACCGGAAGTTTTCTAGTCAGTGATCTTCAAATAGCATTCATGAACATTACCTTATTTGAGGGAACCAAAACTTCAATAGCTGATTCGAGGTCAGCACCTGAATGAACAGCCTGTGGGCACGGTGACATAAGGAATAAGAAGTTGAAAAAGACATGAGAAGTCTCATATAAGTCATGGGATAGAGTAACAAAATATAACAGCAAGTAAAACTTAGAAAATGAAAACTTAAGTATGGTTGATTTGAAGAATGCCAAAACTACAAAGACCTCTCCGTTGCATTCTGACATAATCAAATGCTACTAAAGTGAATAATCTAATAGACTGTAATCAGATTATCAGACCTATCCATTTCATTTCATCTATCTATTCTACTCTCTTTCATTTTGAGATTAAGGTTGGAAGGTCCCACATGCCAAAATTGTACTGCAACATGTCACTTCATGGGTCAACCTTATTCCAAAGCTTTAACATCAAGTTTAAATAAAACTTTGACTTATACGGTGGAATTGATCCTAGAAGGTTTTTGAATTCACATCTGTAAGAAATCAACAGGTGGTTAAGTCAACTCAGTGACACCTACACCAGACCACACAAAAAAAAAAAAAAATAATAATAAAATATTTCAATTGGCATATATTAGATCCAGACACTAATGATAAACAAAACCATTCTATCAACTGATATTTTTCTAAGGCTTACATGTGTATGTGGCGAAATATCCATTAATATGAAAAGTAAGATTAAAATCTGAAAAAGGATATAGTCATGTAATTGTACAACTTTGACATCTAGTAGATTTGATATTGTGTTTCGTAAATAAATTTCCACCAGGTTGAATTTTATATATAAAATTTCAGGCATTCAAGTTTTAGTAAGAAATAACTCCTTTACTCAGTATGATCGCACTGTTGCTATATCTGTAACAACAATCGACCAGAGGGTATATGATATGCACGTTGTCTGCAAAACTTCCAACTAGTTAACTACTTAGTACTGAAAAATGTGAACTGAAGCTCAGGTCGACAGCATCAGTAAAATATGATTGCTCCTGTTTAGATTGCATTCTTACCTTTAATGTCTTCAAGTATGCTGTGAGATCATGGATGAGTCCCTCCTTAGTATCAACCCTGAAATGAGGCTCTGACACAATTGGTCGGTCATAACTTGCAAGCTTCTCTTTTGTGAGACCATTTGTATTTAATGCTTTCCAATAAACATCAACTCTAAAACCAGACTTTATGTAATTTAAGAGTGCCTGTTACAAAAAGGGAGGAATATATAAACATGTGCATCCGAGGATCATTTGAACATTTTGCAATTACATTACACACTACATGTGGCACGCCAGTTGAACCAATAACCTAAAACCATGTTGGTGCCCAATTAGGTCTGGGTCAGATGGTGCAAATGCTGAAAAACAAATCCACAAATTAAAATACCTCGCAAATTATCACATCATCTGGGCTACTATTATTGTGCAACTTTTGGTGCCATTCCTCCATCATGCCACCCTTGCAATCATTATTTCTCTGATGGTAGAACATGTGCACATTATAAACAAATATCCTGCAACAGGAGCTATATATACACATTTTTATGCACTCAATACATTTTAAATACCTGAATGACAAGTATTTCATCGCGAATTCTCTGTCCAACATCTCCCTGACCTCCACGACCAACATGTGTCATTAGTAGTCTCACAATTTCCCGATCATTTGGCTGGTTTAAATATATTCTTTGTAGTAGATTGGTAAACCTATCCTGAGCTTCACTAATTTCACTGCAGGTATATTGCAAATATAAGGGAAATAAGACCTTTTAAGCCAGGGCATGTCTCTGGTTGAAGATATATGCCATACTCGCATGGTCATTTAAAAGCTTAGTGTAATCACATAGACAAAAAAGAAGTATCTACCACTACAACACAAACAAGAAGCAAAAGATTGATAAAGTTTGCAATGTGTGCAGGACATACTTTCCAGGCAGGACAAGTGGGGAAAATAAAAAATACACAAGTGAAAAACTGCCTAGTAAAAGTCCTAATCATGTCTTCTGGTCCTTCATTGTCAGTTCCAATTCATTGGATTATTTTTGCTATTCAGAAAGAAAACAAAAAAAAAAACAAAAAACAAAAAAATGAAACCAAAGAGAGAAGCAAATATGAGGTCCCCGCTACGATAACTGCAGCAGATGGGTCATTAAAAATGATGGAAGGAGAGGTCATAATAAGTATTCAAATACAGAAGGTAAAAATGCGAACTGCATGTCTCACAAATCCTTTATTACTTCTTCCCGGAGAATTCAAAAAAAAAAAAAAAAAAAGATGTGACATGGGACGATCACCAGACCATGTGGAGCTCTTTTTCGTCAAGAAAGTTATTAATTGAAGGTACAGTACAAGGCAAATTACCGAGGTTTCACATTGTAATTCTTGTTCCATGTGAGATGCCTGCATGACATGAACCTCAACCATACCAATATACCAACAAGCCCAAACTCCCCTTCATTTTTGCACCGTTCTGTGAGTTCCGTTGCAATGTTGAATCTGTGTCAAATCAGTATAATGTTCAAAAGATGAATTGAACAAAGGTGAAGGCAATTTTCCTAGCTTCATATAAGAACGACTTTACATTATCATCATAAGACAGTATTCTTATGCCCATATATGTAACTATACAAAGAAACTCATAAGTGGCCCAATAAAAATGCCCAGCTTTTCCATGCATATTAGTTATAACTTAAATTGAAATATACAGATACCATATATTGGCATCACCTGTGCATCAATGACCTCTCAGCCTCCTTTTCTCTTCGAGATATTTCATCAAGTAACCATTTGAAAATTCCATCACCATCTCCGCTGGCCTGCATACAAGGTATGTATCAGTCTTCACCATGGACACATCATAAATCTAAAGTCTGCTTAGTGCATTGTGAATGACATAGTAAAAATTAGATTTCTGCAACCATTACTTGGAAAAAAAAATTTAATTAAAACTAACCAAAGTTGGGGGAGGAGGATTTGAACTTCGAACCTCTTCTTCAAAGGAGAAGTGTACCAACTAGGCTATGTCTTGCCCATAGTTGGAAGAGAAATTTTCATATGACAGCAATATTTAACTTTTTCGGAAAAAAAAAATCCGTACAGAACAGATATAGAAAAAGTAAATTCATTTTGAAGAGGAAAAGCTAATAATCTTTGAAACAGGGATGGAGGAAATATTGAATATCATAATGTCTTTGGCTCTATTAATTGTCTCGACTCTGGAGGAGGCATGGCATATACATGAGAATCTTTGAAACTAGGAGGATCATCAATAAGGCATAATCTACAAATGATATCCCAGTGATTGGCAGCTCATGTCTAAATTATATAAAATATAACAAACTTGCATGATCAGCTTGTGCATATATTCATACACGCAAGAAACCAATGCCACCATGAGATACAACTGCTATTAGTACGGTTAATTGGCGAGAGTTGGAAAAAGGAGTAATAATACCCAATATGAAACACATTACCTTTCCACTAGAAATCACTGGTGTCACGCCAACAAAGAAGTTTGTGCCGTTATTTTTTATCCAGGAAGACTCACCAGACCATATCACAAATTGGATACCAAGTAAATTGCTTTGCTGCAGATTAATATCTACAACCTTTTTGTTTTTGGTTGAAGGTAGAGTCGTTAAGGCAATGTTTTAGTTGAAAACGAAAAGACAGTTAAAATCAAAATCACAGAATTCAGCATCCGTTGATTTGCATACCTGAAAGGACCCCTTTCCAGTTGATATATCAGTAAAATAAGTTTGACATGCTCCAGGAACCAAATTTGATTTTTTAGGCAATATCTCTGGTGGTGGAGCCTGCAAGAATGACAAAAGCTGGCTTTAAGGTGAAGAACCACTCATACCCAGAAACATATGAACAGTTTACTTGTCCATTAAATTTCATTCTCCAAAGTCAGAAAACAAATACTCACCAACCATTCCCCAGGGGACAATTTTGAAACACCCCAGTGAAGCACTATAGCACCTCTCATATTCATAGCAACGAAGATGTGATAGTCACCCCTAACCATTTTTGAAAGGACCTATAAACAATCAAAGATAGAGTGAAAAGTCAAAAAGAAGTTTTACTTTTTCTCCTTTTCGCCTCTGGAAAGTATTCCTTATAACTGATTGTTGGGACTTCAGCAACTCCAATCCTCCATGTAACTGGGTAACACAGGCTCCATGTGGGTCCTACTAAGAACCCCAAAAATATAAGATGGTTGCAAACATGCAAGGACCAGAACCATAGTGATATTTGATCGAAAAACATCCATGTTAATCAAACAATCAATAAATCAAATAACTTGACTTTCATAAGGGTCCATGATATCCAAATTTCTAACAAACCAAACAGAGCTAATTCAATTGTAACCACGCTACCTGATGCAAATCATTGACAATTCTACTTTAATGTTAAACATGGCAAACGGTTACAGAGCTTCCATTACAGAATTTATTCTCTTTGATGTAAAATAGTGAAATAGAAGAAAACTAACCACTATCTCATAGTTTCCAACATGATAACTTATCCGTGAAACCACATCGTCTCCTCCCATAGATTTGTCTACAAGATCCATCAGAGCTGAATTTGGCATACTAGCGTTTTTGGCAGATCCTGTGGAATGCTTTTGCAACCACTGCTCAACATTAAGCTTCCTTTTGTAAGAGTATGACATTCCACTCCTCAGTTGCTCTCTATTATCAACCATTCTTTTGGAACTAGGGCTTGAAAAACTACACTGCAACTCATTCAAGGATATTCCTTTCGACATCTGACTTTGTAGATCTCTTAAAGCATCTTCATAATCTTGCTACATGAGAAATGCAAAATAGAAAATAAAATATGACTGAAAAGAGGGGGGAAATGATCCCTAACCATGGTACAACTTCAGTAATTTCCATACTAAAACACATGTTGGAGCCTGTCAATTCATGGAGAATCCATATACAGATGCATTGTAATAGTATATAAAAATGCATAAACTTTAGTTAACGTTCAGCAAGGCAAGAACATTTCTGATTTAACAGAAACAAGCTAATATAATATAAAAGTGGAACCACCTTTTCTTGTTGTGGCGAGCTCACGGGCCTGCCCTTGCTTTCCCAAGCCAAACATGCATTCCGTTCAATCAGCTCTTTTGGTATAGGGGGCATTAAAGTAGTTGGATCAGTCTCAGGAATTTCTATCCGGAAGTTCCCATGATTCAGTTTCAACCTAGCAAACACATGTCAACATTTGATTACTGTGCAAGCATGAGTATGGCTGGATGAAGCAAAAGTAAAAATGAAAAGGGAGATAGAAACCAACCATCTCTCACGACTACCATCTTTAAGAACAAATTCAATAGCATGTAGGTTGGGGTCCCGCAACTCAATGGTTAACAAATACAATTCTCCTTTCTGCAATTTAGCATGAACATATAGGATAAAATCCACCAACAAAAGTTCAAAAGTGGCAATTCTTAACATCACTTTATTACTTTATAGGATTACTTTTCGTTGATCTTGCCATTGGATAAAACTCTTTATTCGTGCACATAACAACGTTTACCAAACTCAAGCCAATCCGCCATATGTAGATAACCATCCAACTAATAAGGTTCAATTCATAAAATGTACAACAAAAATATAAAATCTAATATGGACAGGTATAGATAAAATGAACAGAGATGCTGAACTGAATTGAAATTTGACATGCATGGACAGCATGATTAGAGCATTAAATTCAAGTTTCAACAGTATCATTGCAAAAAGAAAAAAAACCTCTATAAGACGTGGTGTAAAACTTTCTGTTTATTTTGTATAGAGAAATTGGTTTTGAAGGACCTTGGTGAATGGTGTCTGCAATGAGCCTTGCTTGTAAGCTTGTGAACCCGAAGAACGATCATTGGGAATGAACCAGTTCCTGTAGATGGTCATCAAAATTGCATATGAGATCACAACAGGAAGAAAATAAATAAATAAATAAATAATTGGGGATTCATTGGGGATTTACATATTTCCACGGAAAAGACAGCCCCAGTGAAGAATCCAACTGTTGGCACAGTTGCTGAGCTGAAATTCAAGCCTAACATTGCGTCCTTTAGAAGACCCAGAGACATTAATCTACACAACAAGACCATGACATCAGAGACAATAAAATAAAACACCTTCCTTTTGATAGTTTTGACTAATTACCTGAAGCTTCATGCGTTCAACGAGCTCAAAATGATGGAGCCGAGGAACAGGGGACTGCGATGCACTGGAGGCTGCCATGGCGGCTGAGGTTCAATCAACGAGCCTTCGAAAACCCGAGAAATTGAGGAGAGTTTGGTTTGTTTTTGTGGGTATTTCGAATTGGGTTTGTGGAGGATAATAAAAGGGGGCAGAGAATTGGATGCTGAAGTTGAAAGTAGCTGTGAGTGGTAGATTTGAAGACACAGCGGCATTGAAAACGATCGCTGATTCTGAGCTCCCCACTGAGAAAAAAAGCCATTGATTTGATTCTGAAGCACCATCTTTTGACGATTCAAATTGTTTTGCAGAGTATGAGGACGATCAACTTGGCGCGCTTCGGCGTGGGCCTCTAAACGGTGTCGTTTCTTCCGACATATGCATTTGTACCGTGACTAGTGAGTAGTGTTCTGCATGTAAAGGGTACAATTACAATTACATGACATGATCACGCATGAAAAAATTTAAATGTTCGGATTAGATTTTATCGAGTTGGGCCGATAACCCGTTGATACTATAAATAATGCGTTAGTTTATGAATTAGGCAAGTGTTCATCAATAAAACGCGATAACGACATGTTATCTTTCCTCATTTAGCCTATAATCTAATTACAATTTATCTATGTTTTTTTGGTAAAATAGTTGGACATCATTTGTCATGTGTATTTGGGACATGCTAGACAATTTCCAAAAGTAAATTTCAACTAAAAACACTTCCACCAATTAAGGTCAATTGTAGGGTAAAACTTAAGGTCAGAGCTATTAACCAGTCCGAGATTAAAAAACCTCAAGTCTAAGCTCTAAATGATGATTCACCACCCTAGAATAACCCATCATGTCAATGAATGATATCAAAAGTTGAAAGAAATTAAGTAGAAGTGAGGCTTTCTTATTATGAAACGCATGACATCTACGACTGAAAGAGAAACGAGAAAAAAAAATTGTGCAGATTTGGAAAAGAGAAAATAATAAATAGAAACACAACAGAACTTTGCACAATTGCTCACAATACTGATTTCTCTAATCAATTAAACAAAAGGTAACTTTGACCTCTGAAGATAATACAAGGAACAGATGCTACACATTCGGGCATTCGAAATGCTTGATGAATTAAGCAAATTTCAGTACTTGTGAATAGACAGTCCATAATACAAGCATCGAACGTCTTCATTTCCAACTTGTTTCATCTTCTCAAAACAACAATAGAACATTGAACGAAGATCTATGAACAAGCACACACCATCCTCAATGTAACAACAAATAACTATAAGCGTCAAGATAGAGGGCTTTACAATTTTATGTTCAATCTCCTACAGTTTTCCAGTTCCTGCAACTAACCAGATTAACTGCCACCTTCTCCTCACCCTCCATAGCAACAGGTTACAAAGTTCTTATTTAACTTTACCACCATTAGTCTGACATCTCATTGTGTGAGCAGCTTTGAGTCACATGCCACTATTTTAACACGGCCAACAGTTTCCGAGCTATCCTCGTTCTTGAACAAAGCATCCTGTAAGATGAAGGTCCAAACATTGTCGCAGAATCTGTAGGTGTGCAGATGTCCCTGTAACAGGAGACAATGAAATTTTGTCAGAAAAAGTTGAGATTTCACATCCGTCTTAACTCTGTCTGGAACCGGTATTTATTTGTGCATCGTGATAGAAATATGAGATACTACAAGAACAGAAGTCCACAGGCAACAAAGCATCTGAGTAGAGAGATTCATCGCAATTACATCAGGAAGGAATTATGTCATGCAGATGAGAACTAGTTGACAGAAGACTGCAATTTTTGGTCGGGGTACATTTTTTTCTTTAACTAGAAAATTTTGTTGCATGAGATACTAAACTGCAAACAAAAAAGACAGTAACAACACTGACAGGGAAAAAAAAAAAGATGAACCTAGAACCCCTGCTTAAATCTTTTTGTGCACGTATCATACTTCCTCAAAGTAAGCCCCTTCAAAATTTTCTATCCACTAATAACTTTGGCATATCAAATCTGTTGACCAGATATTTGTGCATATGTCATGCCATGTCCTGATATAAAGTCAGATCTAAAAAAATGAAAAGACTAGATAAAGGACTTGCAACCAGATCAGATTCTACTACTGGAAAACTACCAAGACATAATTTGACAGAATTTTCAACAGAAGATAGCTGACAAGTTAATATCTTTAAATAAATATGACACATTAGCAGGCAAGGAGATTGCACGATTCTCGCTAGCCAAGTCCTATATATGCTGACGGGCTCCCTAAGGGTAGGAACTCAATAGCTTTCACGCTAACAAACTTCCGTTCAGAAATTGATTTTATACTGTCAACGTAAATCTTTCATAGGCTAATAGTCAGATCAGTAACCATTGGCACAATTACTTGAAGGAAAATATGAACCTCGTTTTCTAGAATACAGATTAGCCCTTTCATACCACTAACTTCAAGGCTTCGTAGCCAGAAGCGGGACCAGTTACTGATGACCCAATACTTCCAAAAAAGGAACTTAATTGACACAGGGACACACCTTCATGTCGTACATTTATTAGATAAACTAGATCTATTAGAATATTAATTATCTGACAGTAAGAAATGAAAGTTTGGTAGCACATTACGTAAATGGAATCATCATTCAATGCTAGATTTAAAAGTATGCATGCATACAACTTTGACCATACTATATGCCTAGACCACCAAGACGTCATTTATGTTACATAACTCTATCTAGGCAAACGTAAGCATTCACCCTGGGCCCACATTTACTTATCGCATTTCACGTTAAGGTGTATGCCAACAAGCACAGTCAGTTTGCATAACATAAGATAAAAAGACGTTTTTTGAAGCTAATGGAAGTAATTCAAATAAAAGAAACAATGGAAGAAAAATACGAACAAAGGAAAGAGGTTTTATTTTGTTTTTGTTTTTTCACTTGCATGATATTCATTTAGTCACATATTTATTATATGGAGAAAAAAGATTATGGTGGACTTGTTATATTGTAAGTACAAACAAAGAAAGAAGCCCCCTTGACTTAAATAGAGACTCGAGATGCAGTTTAAGGACCTCCGAAAGAAGAGTCCCAAATAATCATGAATGTCCCTAAATTTATTGCTTTGCAGGTTTCTGTTATCTTAAATAATTCTGAAGACATCGTGAAGTTCAAATTTCAAATATGAATTTACATCATAAGGTTTAGGCCTTGCATCTAGGAAACAGAGCGCTTGGTTGATGATCTTAGTTATGAATTTAGTTATGGATTGCAAGAATATTAAAATTCCATTGAGTAAAGGAACTTCTAAATAGTTTTATTCAACTCCAGTTTTGAAAAATCTTCTGATTAGGGATTGGCCATGTCCCTTTAAGATTTGAAGGAGCAAGTCATATATTAAATTTCAGCTTTGAAACTAACTTTGTTTATGAAACATGAAGGATGAGAAAAAAGTACACGAAAATACCAACAAGATGTCCTCTTGTTCATCAATGTCCGACAAAGAATACAGAATATTATCTGAGAACCATCACAACTAATCCGCAACTCCCAGCCATTCAAGATGAGTTAAACAATAAGGGATATCCCGAAAGTGCTCAACAATAGATGCCCATAAGCATGCTAAAAATCTGCCCACTTGATTCATTACACATGCCCATAAACATAGCAAAAATCCACTCAATTAATTAGTACGTGATACCACCTTGTCAAAGAAACCAAAAAGCTCAAAAACCAAAAAGAAAAGAGAAAAGGCCATGCCCTCAATGACTATTGTGTACTCCGATTCAACTACGGGCAAATGTAGGGCAATAAAAAATCTAGTTACAACCTACACAATACTAATAAACCAGCCAAAGAAGCACTTTGTAAATATGAACAAGGAAACAGATGACAATACATAATACACGGAAAAATCAATTCACTACGACATCAAACTAACTGCTCTAAGACAAATTCACTCAACTACATAATCGTTATTCACTCGGCTTCCATAAGCACCCACATTTACAGTCTGAAAGATCTAGGGCAGCACAATAAACCCATCAATCTACACAAATCCCAAGACCTCACTTCATGAAAAACCAGAAATGCAAAAGTGAAAGAAAGAAAGTTACCTTGATGCTGACCTTGCTCTTCACTTGGGTTTCCAAAGCTTCAGTCATTGACTACGGCAACCCACAAAACCATCAGAAAGGTAAATCATTATAATAATAATAATAGTTTATTAAACGAAAGCAAAGACAGTACCTTGTCGAACTGAACGAGAACCTGAATGGCGAGCTCGGGACTGAGAGTACCGTTCTGAACCATCTCATCCAAAGTCTCAGTCAAACACATTCCGATCGTCGACCTCCTGTAGAGCTCAAACGTCGCCATGTTCTTCGATCTGTCACAACATTCACACAAAGAAACGAAATTTCAGCGTTCCAGTTTGAATCGGTGTAAGATATGATAAGAAGAAATCAACTGAGGAGTTGAAATCGAGAGAGAATTGAAGTTACGGATTGGTGGCGACGCTGTTGGAGATTTTCGGGTTTGTGTTGTGAAAGGTTCGCTCTCTGTGAACGTTGGTTCTTCGCGAGCCTTGTGAGCGCAGAAATTTGGGGCATTTTATACCTAGCTTTTGTAGCTCAGGGGTATATATAGTCGCGACGGAATGGGGACTGGTTCAAATTACTGATATACCCTTCTCTCGGTTTCTTTTGTTCTTAAAACTAAAGTAATAATAATAATAATAATAAGAGGAAGGAACTTCTATTTGCACATTGAATTGAATTCTTCCAATTTTTTTTTGGAGTCAAATATTTGTATTTATTTTTGGGCAATCACACCCACTATCAACATATTTATCAAGGAAAATAGTACTCAAAACAATCTCAAATATTACTAAAATAATGTCATACATTATATAAAAAAATTTAGCATATCATGAGGTTGAGAATAATTTGGATGATACTTACCCATCTTGGGTATATCTCATCAAGAAGATAGTATCTCTGGACGTATTCAGTATCATTGACAGTAAATTGAACATATGTTGCACACCCCTCAAGAATTTAAGCAAATAAGAGTGAAGAGTACAGTAAAAAGTCGTCATGCGAACCTAGAATTTCGAAATAGCACATAATCAATTTATCCCTTTATTTCATACGTCATATTGAACTTTAAACCTTTTAGAATTTTTTTGGGAAAAAAACTAAAGCTAACACAAAATAAATTAGAACGAAAACAAATTAATACATGAAAATATAAATCTACATCCCTCATTAGAGCCTTTCCAGGGTAAAGCCCAAGGCTGAGGGAAAAGGTGTTCAGTGGACAGCCCAGGGGAGGTGTGGGACCCACAAAACTCGGGGCCGAAGGCAACTCGCCGAGGTCCAAAACGAGAGGATTCTGTAGCACTACAAGATTCACATGATCGCTCACAAGACTACGATTTGATTTTTTTCTTGTTGCCACGTGGCGTCGTCTGGGCTCTCCGATCTGATTTTTTCCTCCAATCCAACGGCAGCCAATTTTTTGCAATAAAATACTGGAAAAAATTCGAAATTTTTTAAAAATACCCAAAATTAATGAATTTTTTTCTATAAATACCAGCCTTTTTTTTTTTAATTTATCTCAAATTTGAAATTGAAAATTTTATCCGATTATGAGATATGAATAGTATTGACACGTAGGAACCCGAAAATCTTATCCAAATTAATTATTGAGGTAAAAAAAGTTGTGAATAAAACAAAAAAATGAATAGTAATCGCCTTAGCAAGGGCAACGGTGAAACACAAAATTGATTTTGCAACCACTATTCACGTGAATAGTGGCTAACTCCCACACAAAGCGAAATGCTTTAGAACAAAAAACATGTAACTTAGAGATGCTCTTAGCCCCAAGCCCACAACAAATAGAAAAGCCTAACACCCATGCAAACTCAACCCAGCCCATCAATTCTCATATCACCAAGCAAGCACCACTTTTCTAATCTCTGCGAACCTAAAACGTGGATGTGCCGTTTAGCTGCCACGTACCCTGTGACTCTGCACAGCTCACAAAACGTGTTCAACCCGGAACTGCATAAGATATTTATATATCCTGTCCAAAATTCCACTACTTTAGTTTTGTTCTGGTGGTCAAATCCAATTTCTGAAAGCAAAGGAAATGGAAGGGATGAAAGCATCGTCATCGTCAACCTCATCAAACACAGGCATGATGTCTCGCATGAAGAAAGATTGCTTGTTTTTCTATGTTTCTTTGCAAGAGGGTTTTCGCAATCTTAAGGCCTTCTTCGTTGGTCAGGCTAAGAAGTTGACGGCAAGAAACGAGCAAGAAGCAACGGAAGCAGAGCTTCGCACAAGCAAAATGCAAGTTGAAGCTGCCGATGCAGCTGAGGAAACAAAAAAGAAAATCAGCAACAGCAAATCTGTGTAATTAAATTAATGCTCTCACAACTAGTTTATATATATATATATTGTTTGATTTCGCTATTCTGATATCAATTCTCTCTGAATTTAGAAACAAATTGTTAGTTCACAACTTCACATCCCAACAATGAATTAAACTCATAACATTCACATATTTGATTCAACAAATTTTTGGCGGTTGGGATTGGATTGGATTCGGAGAGAATGACACTAATCCAATGGTGTGTTTGGTGCCATATTGGCTGGTTTGACACGTCTAGTGGAAGTAGAAGATGGTGGACCTTCTAAACGAATATAGTCATACATGAGTCCATGGAAAGCGGCCAAAGGGCTGTTGCTGATTGGTTGTGTTAGAAACAGTGTGTTGTTTCCTTCCACAAGCAATGTGGCTGGTATGTCTATGCTATACAGCCAGTAGAGGCCATGAATTCCATGCCTTAGAATTGTGTTGTCCTTTCCAATCACTCCAGTTGTAAACAGAGGAGGGTCTGCTTCCGGGTCATTTATCCGTATCTTCAATGGAAAAGCAGAAAGAAAAAAAGAAAGAACCAAAGAATCAGATTAGGCTTTTGATAGTGCTGAAACAAAGAAGGGTAACTAGGCATTTTACCACCCTACCTGTAATTCTGCGATATTCGCTGTAGCGAGGGAGATTTGAAGTTTGAAGGTTCCACTCTGATTGACATTGTCCAGTTGAAACTTGATCTGCCATGTAGTGCCTTCATATGTGTCATCATCTTTCTTCCTATTTATGAAAACTCTGTCAAATAGAATCAAACTCACACAAAAATTGGGCACATTGGAAAAGCAAGGTCAAGGAAGGACGAAGAAGTGCACCTGGTAACCTGAGCGAAGAACCAATCTTTAGCATAGTCACTGGTGCCAATAGTGTAAATTAAGTCTTGATCAGGATATAAATCTGCATATCTTTCCCATAACCCATACTGCCTAAACCTGCAAATGCAAGAAAATGATCAAGATCTTATAATGTAGTGGAACATGTCTACACATCTGTAGATGAGAAAAATGTCCTCTTGTCATTTTGTTTTTCTACATCAAATGCGAATATCCACCCTCTAGCAATATAAGCATTTGTAAACATATACTCTATTTCTAGCACCCATGTTAATTTTGATCAATCCGAAATAAATTGGTCAAAGAATTGGGGGAGAGAGAGAGAGAGAGAGAGAGAGACAGCGCTCGGATATATAACAGAGGTCAAAGGTAACCTGTCAGGATGGTTGACATAAAGTTTATTGATATAGTTTGGATTAGGATCAGGAACATAGAATTCAGCTGCAGAACGATCAGGGATGCCAATTTCCCACAATGTTGGTCCATCTCTTGGAGGCTCATATACAAGCTCACCCATGTCAATATCACAACCTGCTTAATTAAAACGCATTAATGTGTTAATCATATTGATAGTAATCTTGAAGAGGAAACAATTAAAAAGGAAGAAAAATAATAGATGGACCTGAGGTTATGTTAATGGCTGCATCATATCGATAATCTCCAATGAAACCAGGAACCCATGCATAAAGATTATATTGGCCCTCACGTATATTCTTTATAGAGTAATAGCCATGCTCATCTGCCCTAGTCCAGAACTGGTAGCCCTGCCACAATGCAAACACTAAAAATGAAGAAGATTTGCCTAAATGATCTATTTTATGTACAATGGGGACTTGCTTTGTTTTGTTTTTTGGTTTTCTGGGTTAGTGGAATTAATGTACTTCTTGCTTGGTAATAAAATGGACAAAATAATATCACCTTGCAATCTCTTTGAAAGGATCCAGCATCTCCTGGTGGTGCCAAGCCTACATAAGCACCCTTTCCCGGAATGCAATCTTCACTAACGTACCTAGACATGTATGGTTTTTAGACAATAATGTAGTGGAAATTCAAGACGTGAATATCTCGTATTGAGTAATAATTTAGTAATTTGGGCGCCGTTAATCAAGTCCGCTCTAATACGAACACACTAATTTGGGTGCAAAGCATGGCAAGTATGTGGTTCTATCACAGAATGTCTCGAAATTAATAGTTGCAAAACTATTTGCTATAGTTCTTATCATGTATCTGATATGTAATTTTGTATTTTTCAACATGCTCACTTAAATGAAATCACCACATAGTAAACCTCAATTTCACGTCAATTCTACATTCTTCAACAACAAGACGCAAGTAGAAGCAAACAATTCAACTTTATAAGGTTTGGACATACGGCAAAACACAGAAAAAGTTTGATTTGGTTAAGTACCTATCTCGAACCTGTATTCTACCACTAACATTACCCCGCTGATCCGACGGTGGAAACTCACTGGAAGCAGGGAAATCGTAAGGCCATTTTTGCACTTCTGTCATCATCTGGAGTACTCCAAAAGTAAAATACATTGTCCATAAAAATGGAAAATTATTTGTTTAATAGAAATACTTGTAGAGGGGGGTTTTTGTTTTAAAAATTAAACCTGGTGTTTTGCATCCTCCCAGAGTGGTGGTGATGGATCATCATTTGCATTGGACGTAACAGAATTAAGATACATAAAAACAGGGCCAAAAACTTTCTTCCATGGCTCGTCTGGTTTCAGCTTCAGCACCAGATCCTCTCCCGAATAGTGAGCACTAAGAAACATCTGATTTTTTTTATTTTTTTTATTTTTTTCATTTTGATCAGTATCACGGATAAAAAAAAAATGAGGAGAAAGAAATTTTCCACAGGTTAGTACGATTCAAGATAGTTTATTTGTAAAAGAAAAAAATGAAGTGTAACATAAATGATCCTAAGATAGTTTTTTCTAACCTTAGGATTGAATAAATAAAAAGTGAATCAAGGAGCAAACCCGAGGGAACGAGTGCATAATGAGAAAATGAGAGCGTAAAAATCGTTGCCTATTATACGATCAAATTTCATGAACTTCAACTTCACAAAAAATTAAAGCAGAATTACGAGTATCAACTCGTATCGCAACATTTTAATACGAACACATAATATGACAGTTGCTTAAAGAGTGTAAATATATGAAATTAACTTCTGAAAAGTTATGAGTTGATGCCCTAGGATTATTGGTTTTGAATATGATTATGGTAAAAGGAAGTTAATTTTACTCACAGCAAGACAATAGGGGCCAACATGGGAGGTGAGATTCTGTTTGAGGGGTCCACCAGATCGGAACTCATCACTGGGAGTTATTTGCCAGAACCCCACAGGCGGGTCCATACAAATCCAACCGTGTACCCGCAGGTTTTGGTTCTCGCTTGAGTATTCGTATTTGTCATCCACCTACAATTGTATTTAGGAGCCACAACATTTTGTTATTCTAATTGTAATTCTAAGCTTTTATGAATTTGTGAAAAGTTTTCATTTTTTGGCCAAAAAAATAAATGTTTTAATTTCCAAATATACACAAAATTATCAAATTTTTAAGTTGCATGCTGCATGCATCATGTCAATTATTTTTATAAAAAAAAAACATAAAAAATAGTATCATTTGGATTTGAAGATATAAGATTTGGTAAAATGGACATAAAATTTATTAATTGGACTTTAGAAATATTAATTTCTTATATAATTCATAAAATCCACATAAATATTTTGTTATTGAAGAAAATGAGGGATTTGAAATATCAATTTTTTCTTTTGCCCAAAAAAAAAAAAAGGTTTTTCTTGACTCTTTTTTTTTTGGTACAAGCAACTGGAGAGGGGGGTTCACACAAATATTCATTGGATGCCTGAAGATTTCGAACCTCTACCCATGCCACATGACTAGTGGAGGTGGAAAAACTCAACCAACTGAATTATACCCCACTAGCCAAAAAAACTCGTATGAAATGGAGATAGCTGTTTTGCTATCTCCGCCAATAACAGTTGCCACGTGAAAAAGTTATCACGTGTGGCATATTGTGACTGGCTGAAGATAGCAAAATAGTGTTATCCCTGTTTCATGTAAGTGTATCTCCCCACTGACATAGCTCTACTTTTCTTATATTATCAAATCTATGTATGATGTATGATTCTTAAGAAATTAACATCTTATATGAAGTCCAATTAAAAATTCCAAATATCCCTCTCGTTTTAAACCTTTTCATCTAATTGTAATGAGTATTTTAACTTTTACAAATAGGTACGAGAATATATTTGTGCTGTCTTGAAAGGTGCATTAATTACCTCTCCCTTGAATTCTGGCTCTATCGGATTGACAAGAAGGACTGCCTCAGGTACGTCTAAGACTTTACTTCTCTCCTGCAATCGGTCATCAGGAAGGGGCATGTATCTTTGCCTGTTATCTGCTATGGCCATGTATTGAAACCTAATGATCACCCACAAAAAATAAAACTTATAATTAATCCGTAATTAACTTGACACAACCAAGATAGAAAACAATGAAGAAGAGAGGTTTGGTGACTTTTCTTTTCTGAGCTTGAACACAATTCTGGTCTGGGGAAGGTTGAAAGGAGGCCATTCTTTTAAGTGATCATAGATGGCGTAGGAGTAGAAGCCTGAAGAATTACGAAGCATAATAAACCTGAAAGAAAAATCATGTTCTAAGTCTTGTTAGTGTCGATCGCAACCAAAAAAAAAAAGATAATCGTAAAATACTTAGGATGTGTTATTAGCATTTCAAAATAATCCTTATGCACTCCTCATTATTTTGCAAAAGAGAAACTGCACTGAGAAAAGTATAAGATGACTATTTTGGAGTGTCGGCCAATTACAGCTTCCTTTATTCTCATCATTTCACAAAAAGTTTGATTCTTGCTTATTTTTCTACTTGTTAAAAAGAAAATATATGGACTTCCAACCTTTTGTCTATGTTTAGAGGGACAAGCTTGCCCTTTTGGGAGGGATTCCACTTTCTTGTGAACGAGACCTCTACTTGTTCCTCGCTTTCCACTATAACCTTGAATTCTGTACCCTTAATCCTGCATATTAGTAATTCTTGATTGGATAATACTGTTATAGTAAATGAACATTACAAAATGAAGTGGCTAAATGAAATATATAGCCGAATGGGCACCAATAATAATTGTCGCTATTAGCTATTAGCGCCACTTATAGTGCATTTAGCCACCTCATCCTGTCCAACCAATGTCAATCACTATACTCAAATGATTAAAAGTAGAGTAGTTTGACGTACACATCAAACGTTCCTGTTGTGCCCACACTTCCAGCTTCACTCCATACAAGGTCCCAATACCTTTAAAAGTTCAAATGACCAGAATAGTGTGAACTTCTAACATCTATTTTTTTCCTTCAACATTGAAAAAAGAAACGCAAGAAAGAAGAATTGCAAGTAGTTACGAGGAGAAGTATAGGTACCCTACCCTCTGTCAACTTCGTCACTAAGAACTTCAAGCAAATTGTCGATGCCATTGTATTGTATTCTGGTAACAATTCCATCTGGTTTTGACAAGGTAACTTGGAGTATGCCATTATCCATAACTACCTATGTACATGGCAAAAAAGGTTAAACACACTTATGAAACCAATAACATTTTTAACCATGAACACTTTTTCTTTATTATTCTATAGTTAATTTGGACATATATATATATATATATATAAAACAATAATTACACTAATATTGCCAAAAAAAGCTTATTAGGGTAAAATAAATAAATTGGAAAAGGCATGTAACAACTGTGATGGGATGAGGTGTGACTATCGCTTGTATTTTAAAAAAAGAAGTAAAAAAAGAATGTGCTAGGGTCATTATAAATAAAATTAACATTTTGCATATGTGATAGTTATTCATAATCTCAATTTTTGTTTTCCATCTTGATAAGCCTCTCGTAAAAAGACCAAAGAGAATTTGTTCACTTCGCTTTTAACAATAAGAGCATGTTTGAGTGTGGTTCCGGAAGAATTCATGAAAACCTTTTATTACAACCAAAAACACTTCCTTCGATTGCGTGGTCTTTTACGGATAGAAGCTATGGGCAATTACTTGTATGAATCTTGAACTATACGTTTTAGGGTTTCAAAACTTCAAAGCATGGGTGTCATACATAGTAACAATTACATGCAACCAGGATCCAGCGAGACCATAAAAAAAACCTGGAGCATATATAAGACTTACATGATTGTCCTGAATATCCAATTGCACCCTTTGAGATGACATAGTGAGGCCTCGCTAGCTATATTAGCAGAAGAAAATCTAAATGTGGCTTTTGAGGCAGCAATGTTGAATTTTTGTGGCTTGTATATATAAAGAATTTCTTATCTGCGACCACTTGGTTTTTCTTCAACTTAAAAAGTAAGCCTTCTTTCTTTTACTTCTCTTTGGCGTGTATTCATTTCCAACTCAGTCGTGCAAGACTCGTTATGTGCAAAAAGCTAAAAGCACACCACCAACCCCATTTTTAATCAACCATGAATAGTGTGTGATATTTCTGTTCCTTCTTTTAGTTATACAAATGAAGCAAAGCCTAAGCTTTTCAGAAGTACAGATTGATATTTTTTGTTTTTTTGAGTCTAACCTACGAGCAGAGTGAGATTTCTCTCACACACATCACTAAAATCAGATGTCATGCGGATTCGAACATGAAATCACTTATTTATACATCAATGTCATTTTTCACTTGGCTAGACTGTGCTGTATTTGTAGTTTGATGTTCCAATGTAATATTTGCAAACATCACCAAATATTCTTGATGCGTCTAATCTCAAGTTATAGGCAACTACTAGTTAACTAATTGTTGAAGTTAATTTAATGTTGCTTTGGAAAACGGGCCTAGTGCTGAGTGATTGACGGAGCTGATCCTGGAGCTTGAGTTTTCTAGACTGCCTGGGAAGTCAAGCTAGCTAAGCTATCATTTTTTATTGTTTATTTTGCTATAAGAAATACAAAGTACACCCCGGACTATTATTATTACAACAACCCCAATTATCAAAAGTTTGCAAAAGATTTATACACAAGGAAAAATTAGAGAATCACTTTGGATAAATTATTTCCACTAGTTGTAATTAGTCTTATACAAGTTACTTGCAAGGGCGAATCCACGATTTGAAAGTCAGCTGATGACAGAGAGGAAATTTCTAGACTCTAGAAGTATTTGGCAACTGAGTTTGAAATGAAGAATCTTGATGGACTCAAGTATTTTTTAGATATTGACGTGGCGCGATCAAAGCAAGGTATAGTTTTTTTCTTTTTTTCCCTCAAATGAAGTATGTTTTGGACATACTGGAAAAAACAGGGATGCCTAATTGCAAGCATGCTGACACTCCAATTGTTTAGAATCATGACCTTGGAAAGTATCGAAATCAGGTACTCACTAACAAAGACAGATATCAAAGATTAGTTGGAAGATTAATTTACTTGTCATATACTCAATCAGACATTGCTTATTCTGTTAGTGTTTGGTGCCATATTGGCTGGTTTGACACCTCTAGTGGAAGTAGAAGATGGTGGACCTTCTAAACGAATATAGTCATACATGAGTCCATGGAAAGCGGCCAAAGGGCTGTTGCTGATTGGTTGTGTTAGAAACAGTGTATTGTTTCCTTCCACAAGCAATGTGGCTGGTATGTCCATGCCATACAGCCAGTAGAGGCCATGAATTCCATGCCTTAGAATTGTGTTGTCCTTTCCAATCACTCCAGTTGTAAACAGAGGAGGGTCTGCTTCCGGGTCATTTATCCGTATCTTCAATGGAAAAGCAGAAAGAAAAAAAGAAAGAACCAAAGAATCAGATTAGGCTTTTGATAGTGCTGAAACAAAGAAGGGTAACTAGGCATTTTACCACCCTACCTGTAATTCTGCGATATTCGCTGTAGCGAGGGAGATTTGAAGTTTGAAGGTTCCACTCTGATTGACATTGTCCAGTTGAAACTTGATCTGCCATGTAGTGCCTTCATATGTGTCATCATCTTTCTTCCTATTTATGAAACCTCTGTCAAATAGAATCGAACTCACACAAAAATTGGCACATTGGAAAAGTAAGTTCAAGGAAGGACGAAGAAGTGCACCTGGTAACCTGAGCGAAGAACCAATCTTTAGCGTAGTCACTGGTGCCAATAGTGTAAATTAAGTCTTGATCAGGATATAAATCTGCATATCTTTCCCATAACCCATACTGCCTAAACCTGCAAATGCAAGAAAATGATCAAGATCTTATAATGTAGTGGAACATGTCTACACATTTGTAGATGAGAAAAATGTCCTCTTGTCATTTTGTTTTTCTACATAAAATGGCACTTATGTTGTCAAACTGCGAATATTCACTGTCTAGCAATATAAGCATTTGTAAACATATACTTTATTTCTAGCACCCATGTTAATTTTGATCAATCCAAAATAAATTGGTCAAAGAATTGAGAGAGAGAGAGAGAGAGAGAGAGAGAGAGAGAGAGAGACGGAGGTCAAAGGTAACCTGTCAGGATGGTTGACATATAGTTTATTGATATAGTTTGGATTAGGATCAGGAACATAGAATTCAGCTGCAGAACGATCAGGGATGCCAATTTCCCACAATGTTGGTCCATCTCTTGGAGGCTCATATACAAGCTCACCCACGTCAATATCACAACCTGCTTAATTAAAACGCATTAATGTGTTAGTCATATTGATAATAATCTTGAAGAGGAGACAATTGAAAAGGAAGAAAAATAATAGATGGACCTGCGGTTATGTTAATGGCTGCATCATATCGATAATCTCCAATGAAACCAGGAACCCATGCATAAAGATTATATTGGCCCTCACGTATATTCTTTATAGAGTAATAGCCATGCTCATCTGCCCTAGTCCAGAACTGGTAGCCCTGCCACAATGCAAACACTACAAATGAAGAAGATTTGCCTAAATGATCTATTTTATGTACAATGGGGACTTGTTTTGTTTTTTTGTTTTCTGGGTTAGTGGAATTAATGCATTGCAATAAAATGGACAAAATAGTATCACCTTGCAATCTCTTTGAAAGGATCCAGCATCTCCTGGTGGTGCCAAGCCAACATAAGCACCCTTTCCCGGAATGCAATCTTCACTAACGTACCTAGACATGTATAGTTTTTAGACAATAATGTTGTGGAAATTCAAGACGTGAATATCTCGCATTGAGTAATAATTTAGTAATTCGGGCGCAGTCAATCAAGTCCGCTCTAATACTAACAAACTAATTTGAGTGCAAAGTATGACAATTATGTGGTTTTATCACAGAATGTCTCGAAATTAATATAGTTGCAAAATCATTTGCTATATTTCTTATCATGTTTCTAATATGTGATTTTGTAATTTTTAACACACTAATTTACGTGGAATCACCACATAATAAACCTCAATTTCACGTCAAATTCTACATTCTTCAACAACAAGACGCAAGTAGAAGCAAACAATTCAATTTTATAAGGTTTGGACATACGGCAGAAAAATACAGAGAAAAAGTTGATTTTGGTTAAGTACCTATCTCGAACCTGTATTCTACCATTAACATTACCCCGTTGATCCGACGGTGGAAACTCACTGGAAGCAGGGAAATCGTAAGGCCATTTTTGCACTTCTGTCATCATCTGGAGTACTCCAAAAGTAAAATACGTACGTTGTCCATAAAAATGGGAAATTATTTGTTTAATATAAATACTTGTAGAGGGGGGTTTTTGTTTTAAAAATTAAACCTGGTGTTTTGCATCCTCCCAGAGTGGTGATGGATCATCATTTGCATTGGACGTAAGGGAATTAAGATAGATAAAAACAGGGCCAAAGACTTTCTTCCATGGCTCATCTGGTTTCAGCTTCAGCACCAGGTCTTCTCCCGAATAGTGAGCACTAAGAAACATCTGATTTTTTTATTTTTCATTTTGATCAGTATCATGGATAAATCAAAATGAGGAGAAAAGAAATTTTCCACAGGTTAGTACGATTCAAGATAATTTATTTGTAAAAGAAAAAAAATATGAAGTGTAACATAAATGATCCTAAGATAGTTTTTTCTAACCTTAGGATTGAATAAATAAAAAGTGAATCGATGAGCAAAACCGAGGGAACGAGTGCATAATGAGAAAATGAGAGTGTGAAAATCATTACCTATTATAATATCAAATTTTATAAACTTCAACTTAACAAAAAATTAAAGCACAATTACGAGTATTAGCTCGCAACATTTTCATATAGCAACTGATAAGTTACATAATATGAAAGTTGCTTAAGGATTATAAATACATGAAATTATACTGCTAAAAAAAATATATAAACAAATAAATTATTGCCACATCATTTCGAACTTATGAAAAGTTATGAGTATCAGCGTTAGGATTATTGGTTTTGAATATGATTATGGTAAAAGGAAGTTAATTTTACTCACAGCAAGACAAGTGGGGCCAACATGGGAGGTGAGATTCTGTTTGAGGGGTCCACCAGATCGGAACTCATCACTGGGAGTTATTTGCCAGAACCCCACGGGCGGGTCCATACAAATCCAACCGTGGACCCGCAGGTTTTGATTCTCGCTTGAGTATTCGTATTTGTCATCCACCTACAATTGTATTTAGGAGCAACAAAATTTTGTTATTCTAATTGTAATTCTAAGCTTTTATGAATTTGTGAAAAGTTTTCATTTTAAAATGATAAATATTTCAATTTTATAAGATTGAAAATATATTTGTGATCCTTATTATACCAAAAGAATAAATGTTTTAATTTCCAAATAGACAGAAAATATATCAAAATTTTAAGTTGCATGCAGCATGCCACAAAACCATAAATAAAAAAAATAGTATCATTTGGATTAGAAGATATAAATATGGTAATGGACTTAAAATTTATTAATTGGACTTTAGAAATATATTCTTATAGAATTCATAAAATTCACATAAATATTTTGTTATTGAAGAAAATGAGGGATTTGAAATATGAGTTTTTTCTTTTGCTGAAAAAAGAAGAAGAAGGTTTTTCTTGACTTTTTTTTTAAAAAAATACAAGCAACTAGAGAGGGGGAGAGGGTTTTACACAAATATTCATTGGGTGCCTGAAGGTTTCGAATCTCTGCCCATGTCACATGAGTGGAGGTGGAAAAAAAAAGTTGTATGAAATGGGGATAACACTCTTCTGCTATCCCCTGCCAATCACAATCTGCCATGTGGAAAAGTTATCATGCGTGTCATACTATGATTGGCCGGAGATAGCAAAATAGTGTTATCCCTGTTTTATGTAAGTGTTTATCTTGGCATAGCTCTACTTTTCTTAGATTATCAAATCTATATATGATTCTTATAAGAAATTAACATCTTAAGATTAAGTCCAATTAAAAATTCCAAATATCCTTCGTTTTAAATCTTTTCATGCAATTGTAATGAGTATTTTCACTTGGACAGAGAGGGTATGAGAATATATTTGTGCTGTCTTGAAAGGTGCATTAATTACCTCTCCCTTGAATTCTGGCTCTATCGGATTGACAAGAAGGACTGCCTCAGGTACGTCTAAGACTTTACTTCTCTCCGGCAATCGGTCATCGGGAAGGGGCATGTATCTTTGCCTGTTATCTGCTATGGCCATGTATTGAAACCTAATAATGATCAACCCACAAAAAAATAAAACATATAATTAATCCCTAATTAAGTTGACACAAAGATGGAAAACAATGAAGAAGAAGAAGAGAGGTTTGGTTACTTTTCTTTTCTGAGCTTGAACACAATTCTGGTCTGGGGAAGGTTGAAAGGAGGCCATTCTTTTAAGTGATCATAGATGGCGTAGGAGTAGAAGCCTGACGAATTACAAAGCATAATAAACCTGAAAAAAAAAAAATCATGTTCTGAGTCTTGTTAGTGTCGATCGCAACAAAAAAATGTTAACAATAATCGTAAAATACTCGGGATGTGTTATTTGCACTTCAAAATAGTCCTTATTCACTCCTCATTATTTTGCAAAAGAGAAACTGTACTGAGAAAAGTGTAAGACGACTATTTTGGAGTGTCGGCCAATTACAGCTTCCTTTATTCTCATTTCACAAAAAGTTTGATTCTTTCTTATTTTTCTTCTTGTTAAAAAGAAAATATATGGCCTTCCAACCTTTTGTCTATGTTTAGAGGGACAAGCTTGCCCTTTTGGGAGGGATTCCACTTTCTCGTGAACGAGACCTCTACTTGTTCATCGCTTTCCACAATAACCTTGAATTTTGTACCCTTAATCCTGCATATTAGTAATTCTTGATTGGATAATACTGTTATAGTAAATGAACATTACCCAATAATAATTGTCGCTATTAGCTATCAGCGCCACTTATAGTGCATTTAGCCACCTCATCCTGTCCAACCAATGTCAATCACTATACTCAAATGATTAAAAGTAGAGTAGTTTGACGTACACATCAAACGTTCCTGTTGTGCCCACACTTCCAGCTTCACTCCATACAAGGTCCCAATACCTTTAAAAGTTCAAACTATCAGAATAGTGAACTCTTATTTATTCTCTCCTTCAACATTGACATAAAAACGAAAGAAAGAAGAATTGCAAATAGTTACGGGGAGAAGCATAGGTACCCTACCCTCTGTTAACTTCTTCATTAAGAACTTCAAGCAAATTGTCGATGCCATTATATTGTATTCTGGTAACAATTCCATCTGGTTTTGACAAGGTAACTTGGAGTATGCCATTATCCATAACTACCTATGTGCATGGCAATAAAGGTTAAACAGTACACTTATGAAACCAATAACATTTTTAACCATTAAAACTTTTTCATATGTGCTAGGGGCATATGTGTTATTCATAATCTCAATTTTTGTTTTCCATCTTGATAAGGCTCTCGTAAAAAGACCAAAAAGAATTCGTTCACTTCGCTTTTAAGAATAAGAGCATGTTTGAGTGTGATTCTGGATGAATTCATGAAAACACTTTATATTACAACCAAAAACACTTCCTTCGATTGCGTGGTCTTTTACGGATAGAAGCTATGGGCAATTACTTGTATGAATCTTGAACTACATATTAGGGTTTCAAAACTTCAAAGCATGGGTGTCATACATAGTAACAATTACATGCATCCAGGATCCAGCGAGTGCGAGACCATAAAAAACCTACAGCATATATAAGACTTACATGATGGTCCTGAATATCCAATTGCACCCTTTGAGATGACATAGTGAGGCCTCGCTAGCTATATCAGCAGAAGAAAATCTAAATGTGGCTTTTGAGGCAGCAATGTTGAATTTTTGTGGCTTGTATATATAAAGAATTTCTTATCTGCGACCACTTGGTTTTTCTTCAACTTAAAAAGTAAGCCTTCTTTCTTTTACTTCTCTTTGGCGTGTGATTCATTTCCAACTCAGTCGTGCAAGACTCGTTATATGTGCAAAAAGCTAAAAGCACACCAACCAACCCCATTTTTAATCAATCATGAATATAGTGTGTGATATTTCTGTTTCCTTCTTTTAGTTACAAATCAAGCAAAGCATAAGCTTTTCGGAAGTACAGATTGATATGTATTTTTTTAAAGTCTAACTTACATGGAGAGTGAGATTTCTCACACATACATCACTAAGATGTCATGGAAATTTGAACATGAAATCACTTATTTATACATCAATGCCGTTTTCCACTTGGCTAGATTGTGCTGATGGTTAGCTAGAGATTTGTAGTTTGATGATCCAATGTGATATTTGCAAACATCACCAAATATTCTTGATGCTTCTAATCTCAAGTTATAGGCAACTACTAATTAACTAATTGTTGAAGTTAATTTGGTGTTGCTTGGAGAGAAAGGGCCTAGTGTTGAGTGATTGAAGTAGCTGATCCTGAAGCTTGAGTTTTCTAGACTGCCTGGGAAGTCAAGCTAGCTAAACTATCATTTTTTATTGTTTATTTTGCTAAGAAATACAAAGTACACCCTGGACTATTATTATTACCACGGTATATTGGAGTTCAGAATATCGCAATGTAGTGTTATTAATCTATGAGTTTGAAATGAAGAATCTTGAGATTAAATAATAATTTATGTTGATGATATGATAATTAATGGGAATGACATAGAGGAAATTTATAGAGTCCAAAAGTATTTGGCAATTGAGTTTGAAATGAAGAATCTTGGTGGACTCAAGTATTTTTTAGGTATTGACATGGCCCGATCAAAGCAAGGTATAGTTTTTTTTTTTTCCTCAAATGAAGTATGTTTTGGACCTACTGGAAAAAACAGGGATGCTTGATTGCAAGCATGCTGACACTCCAATTGTTTAGAATCATGACATTGGAAAGTATCAAAATCAAGTACTCACTAACAAAGAAAGATATCAAAGGTTAGTTGGAAGATTAATTTACTTGTCATATACTCAACCAAACATTGCTCATTCTGTTAGTGTTTTCAGTTAGTTCATGCATTGTCCAAGTGAAGATCATATGAATGCGGTACTTCGAATTCTTCGATATTTGAAATTGGCGCAAGGGAAAGGGCTTATGTTCTCTAAGAATGATAATTTGAATACTGATGGGTATATAGATGCAGATCAGACATGAAGTATTACTCACAATAGATCTACATGAGGTTATTTCACCTTTGTGAGGTACTTTGGTTACTTAGAGAAGTAAGAAGCAGAAAGTGGTTACTCTGTCTAGTGCGGAAGCTGAGTTTATAGGGATGACTAAAGAAATTTGTGGACTCTTTCGATTAGTAAAGTTCCTTACATAACTTAATTATGTACCTGCGTATGGGATTAACTTATTTTTTTATAAGTAGGGTTGGGCGTGGTTTAGTCTTGTCCGATTTTCACCTCATATTGGAACCAGAACGAGTACTATTCAACTAGTGTAGTTAGGTCCGATTTTGGTGAAAACAATTATGAAACTAGCCGGTCTAGTTTAAACTAGTTTCGGTGTAGTTTCTGATTTTTTTACCGGATTCTTTTTTCAATTTTTTTTTTTAACAAATTCCAACTAAAATTTTATATTCGGGCTTAAAAATTCATAAATGGCCCAATTTTATGCTAAGATAGATGATTGGGCCTAAAAAAGAGAGGTGCTTTGAAGTTGGGTTTGGGGAAATATTAGTTATGGTATTAGAAATTTAGCATTGGACTTAAATAAAATTTAAAAAATAGAAAAATGAATAGCCTGTCCGGTCTAGTTTAGTAAGGTGTGAAACCGGCACCGAAATCGGTTTGAACCAGTCCAGTCTGATTCATTGCCAGCTTGTTGACTTTTTAGTCAATACAATTTTTGTCCAATTTTTTCAGTCTGGTGAGGCTTGGTGTTCGGATTTTCAAGTCTCGATGCCCATCCCTAGTGATAACAAGGATGCAATAGGTATTGCACATAATCTAGTTCAGCATGATCACACAAAGCATGTTAAAGTTGATAGACATTTTATCAAGAAAAAGCTCAAGGCAAAGGAGATTCAATTTCCATTTGTTAAATCAAAGGATTAATTAGCAGATATATTGACAAAGACAGTTTCTAGTAGAGCATTCCACAAATCACTTGACAAGTTGGGCATTGGTGACATCTATGCACCAACTTGAGGGGGAGTGTTGGCGTGAGCGTGAGTTGATTAATTTGTTTCCTTGTTTTATTTCTAATTTCCTATTGTAAATAAAATTAGGAGTTATAGTTTGACTTGGCCTCCAAAGCAGAGTGTATTATATATATGGTCTCCTACAAAGAGAAGAATACACAGAAAATTCTCACAATTACTCTCCCATATTTTAGCAGAGGTCATTCACCTTTTAAATAAATAGAAAAATTGCAACAATCTTCTCATGCACATATTGACTTAAGCGTCAGAATTTCTGCAAGTATTCCTTTCTCCTCACTCATCATTGTCAAAAGCTATCTAATCAACGTTTACTTAAAATGATATGAGCACCATATTGAGGTTGAAGGATGGTTAGTAACGCAGGAGCATGAGCATAGGATGGAGAGAGTTCAAAGGTAAAGTGTTGCAGAATCAATGACAAGGCCAATTTTGCTTCCAGCATAGCAAAGTTTTGTCCAATGCAAATCCTTGGACCAGCTCCAAAAGGAAAGTATGCAAATTGGTTCTTTGTTGCCTTTGAAATTCCTTCTGAAAACCTCTCTGGCTTGAACTCATGTGCATCCTCACCCCACAATTCTTTGTTATGGTGAACAAGCAGTATGTGTAAGGAGACATCGACTCCAGCTGGTAATGAGAACTTTCCAAGCTGTGTTTTCCTTCGAAGGGTTCGTGGAAGCTCAATACCGGGCGGGTATAATCGAAGAACTTCAAGTAAAACCATGGTCACCTGAGACATTTTATATGGTCAAGGTCTTTAAGTAAAACTACATATGTAGCAAGAGAATTTACTACAAAAATATATACTTACAACTTTTAGTTGGCTTAGGGCATCAAAGGTTGGTGGGTTGCTTCCAAAGGCTTGCAAGACCTCTTCTCTTGCACGAGCTTGCCACTTTTGGTTTTGACTTAGCAAAACAATTGCCCAAACAAGCAGCGTAGAAGTGGTCTCTTGGCCAGCGAAGTAAAACAACTTACACTCCTCAATTACATCTTCAACACTCATTCCAGTGTTTCTCTTGTTCCCATGTTCTCGAATTTCCTTCAAGTTGGACTCCAAAAGTATACCTAACAAGTCATGATTACTGGCTTCACCCATCTTAATTGCCTCTTCTCTTTTATTTATAATACCCCTGAGCAACACTCTTATTTCTTTATTGATTTCCTTCATCCTCTTGTTATGCTTGCTTGGTAGAAACGGAATGTAAACACTTTGGATGGCTGCTGCATAATTTTTTGTTTGTTGTTGTAGTAGCTGAAATATTTTTCTTCCCTCTTGATAGCTACTTCCAAATGCAGCCCGAGAAATCACATCGGCCGACATATTTAGAAGACATGGCCACACATCCAACTCACATGAACCTTCTTTGGACACCAAACTCTCCCACTCGTTAATCATCTCGCTACAGCTTTGGTAAAATGTTGGTAACATACCCTATATCAAACAAGGAAAAATTAAAAAAGAAATACAAAAATTATGAACAAATATACATTAATTTAGGAAAAATAGTGGACGTACACAATTGCAATTGCTAACTAAATCTCCAAAAATATAAATGAATGTTGGTGAGTACCTTTAGCTTCTCTAAATGGAATGCTGGGTTGATAATCTTTCTGTGTTTAGCCCATTTTTCATCTACAGTGGATCCAAGGCCCTGTACTAGCAAGTCGATGATAGGGTTTGCTACTGTCCTCTGCATATTTTCATGTTTGTTGAATATTTCTTTCAAATCTTCAGGATTCATGATGTTCACCTTTGGTATGGGTCCCATCCAGACAAAAGAATTCCTACCTGTATTTTTTTGGTTAAAAAAAAAAAGAGGGTTCAATACTCTTTTGGTCATTGGGTTTCAAGCGAAAATTCAATTTGGTCATTGACAAAATTTTTTTAGCTAAATTGGTCACTGTGTTTCTCAAAGTTTACAATTTATAGGCATTATATTATCTTCCATTAACAAATTGAGGTAAATCTTAGGTTGAAATCAAAATTGTGACGTATAAGGAAAAATAAAAAAGCAAAACCAAATTAAAATGAAATCAACAACTTAACAATATATTTTGGTGCTCTATCACCTTGATTACGTCTCCTTGCCATCCGAAGTCACAATAAGTTTCTCACTCAATCGATTCAAGCTTCAATATAGTATCCAATCCGTGACCTTATACCTCACAATTTCAATTTCAACCCAAGCTTTCCCCCAATTTTTAAATAGCACAACATTCCCTAACTAGTTGAGTTAGAGGAAGAATACTGGATGTGCTTCCTAAAAAAATAAAAATAAAAATTGCACCTCCAAATTGAATTTTCGCATACAACCCAATCAGCAAAAATGTATTTAACCCAAAAAAACTATCCAAGTTAAAACTTATAAAAAAGATTACACACCATACAACATATACATACATGGATGGGTAGAAAGGTGATGGGAATTAATGTAAAAGTATTTGGCATACCGTAAGTGTTCACAGATTGATGGACAAATGGCATGACCCGTGGCGCTATATCATGGGAGGTGGAGAGTTTCATGGGTTTGGATTGTGCTTGTCGCAGCATCATTGAGCTATCCTTGGTGTCTCCAAACAAAAGCCTGTAAGAATTGCCTGTAAAGCCTTGCTCCCTCAAGCATCTTTCTAGTTTTTTTGGCCTCAACCACACCCAATTCAGCGCCCTCCATGCCCATGCAATCACTATGCTCACCCAAACAACACTTAGTACTGCAACGCAACTGGCCATTGATACCTCCCTTTGTGCTAACACTTGTGTTTGAGATTTTTGAGAGAAAAAGAGAAAAATAGAGATTGGTTTGTAGAGAAGAACTTGTTTGATGGGATGGAAACTGATGCACACAGGATTTTAAACAAGAAGTAATATTTGTCAGAAGAAAAAAAAAGAAAGAAAAAGGAAACAATTTTAAGAGATTGTTCAAACCTATGGATTTAGATGGCATTACTTATAAGGTAAAATTGTTTGTTTATTGTATAACAATCAATGTATATACAAGTGAATTTAAAATGATTCTTTGAATATGGTCATTTCATATTCTTTGAATATAATCATTTCATATGGGAAAATTTAATTAATATGGAAATTTAGCATATCCATTTTAATCATATTCATTTTATAGAAAATTTAGCCTAGTTATCAAATCCAAATCCCCCCTTCATCCAAATGCAACTTAATTAATATGGAAAAAGTTCAAGAAGGAAAAGAGTGAAACCACACAAAAAAGAGGGATGTACTTGTTTTTTTCTCCTCTACATTTCACATATTTGCAGGGTTTTTTTTTAGTGACCTTCGGTATAAAAGGAATAAAACCAAAAAGGAAAAGAAAGAAATTCAACAGAAGGAATTCTCTTATGCATTTACCATATTAATCAAAGGGAGACTTTGGAAAAACACAAAGGAGAGAGAAATTTTGTAAAAAAAGCCAAAATGGACAAAATTGCCCTTATTTATTTTTGGATTTCCTAAGGAATCCTATACATTTGCATGTCTTTAATTTGAAAGTTGAGAGTTTTTCTGTCTTTTTTGAAAAAGCTTTAGCTTTTTCCAAAAGTGAAATTTTTTTTTGGCTAAAACCTAAATTTACTTTAATGGAAATTGGTTAGGCTACAAAATGGGCTCGAAACATTAATTCAGAACCACACAAAACATCATTTCGTTTCGTATTTGGCAAAATGTCCCTCAATAGATAACAAAAGTTAGAATAATTTGACAAATCGAAAACCAAAGGGGCAAAAGTGACCCAATTGAAACAACATGAAACTTAGTGGTAAAGTTGTAAACAATAGGAACCAAAAGTGACTTTTTCCCTTTTAAAAAGGGTTTATGGAGTTTGGGGTTGTTAATGTATGGTTTTTACTATTTTCTTTTGGCTTCCCTTGACAACTTTGTAATAGGATGTGTAATGTAATTTATCAAGCTCAAGTCTAGATTAGGGAAAACTTTTATTGGTGCTCTTCTGTAATCTTTGCTCTATGGTAGCTCAAGCAAGTTAACAAAGGTATTGAGCATTGCATATCATTACATTAAACAGTCTTCATAAAATAATGACTAGTCATCCGTTTCTCATATGACTAGTCATCCTTGCTTCCAGCTGGATAACAAACTGTTTTGTCCTATTCCTCTTTCTCTCTCTCTGCTGCCATCTGTGGTTTTCTGACCTAACGAATTTTTGGCTGTAAAGGCCACGATTTTGGTCATTTGGCGGCTGTCTCTTTTGCGTGGAATTTTTGGGAAAGATTGTTTTGCTTTCTTTCTCTTCTTCCTCAAGAGAGAACCATATATTTTTCATCTATGAGTTTTTCCAATTGATTTCTTTTTGAAAAACTGCTTTTGAAAACCCGAATCTGCATCTAGCTATTCAAATCATCTCTCATTTATATCTAGGTCAGATTCAAGACTGATTTCTTCAAGAGTATGGTTTCTTGAAGAAATTGGTCATTCTCCTTTGAATCCAAATATTGGTTTTGGTCCGTGTTGGAACTTGCAAGCTTGTGCCATGGGATGAACGAGCTGGAGAAGGAGCTGCCATTGTCATGAATAACTGAGCTTCAAGTTTTGCTAAGTTGGAGAAGAAGATTGCACAAAGGAGGTATTGCTCATATTCCTAAATAGACATAGGTGAATCTTGAGTTTGGTTGTATTTCCTTTGTAAGAATCTTTTTCTACTTAGTGGAATGCCTGGTCGGTTGATGACTCCCAGTTTTTCCCAATGGTGGGTTTCTGGGTGAACAAAATCTGTTTTGCATATCTGTAATTTTTCTGGGTTTGTGTTCTTGGTGGTTGACTAGTCATCTTTATCTGCTGTTTGATGTTTGCATGATTTTGATGATTTCACACACTTTCACATAGTTGTTGCTAGCACAGGGGATGCCTAGATTGATGGGTCCTTCTGAGTGCCTAGGTTGTCACTAGTAATCTTCTAGGGTTGCAGGTACATTGTGGCATGATCTGTGTGTTCTCTTGATTGTGATTGTTCATGACTAGTAGTTGACTAGTCATACGTGTATTTGGTCAAGGTTTAAAGTGTGTGAAGATTGCTGTGTTGTTTTGTCTTGTTTGTGTAATTAAATTTACCATTTGTCACCTAAGTACCAATTTCAGAAGAATCAGAGATGGGGCCTATTGGGTGTTTTGAAATAGTTAAATTTTACATTTAAATTAATTATTAACTAAATATTAAATATTTTTTAATTAGACAAACTGACGATATTGAGACATTGGACTGGATTTGTTAACTATTGCAAATGTGGCAACAAAATCGGAAAAATTGAAATGACAGTGACCAAATTTGACAGCGAGCCAACAAGTGAGTTTAGCACAACCAAAACAATGTCATTTATCCTAACTTCATTACGATGACTGTTTAACTAGCATTGCAATAGTGACAAAAACATGTTGTGGCCACACATCTAATATGACAAAGAATATAAATTCCACTATTTTTACAAATATTAATGATCAGAACGCCCAGAAGTACTTTCATGTAGACATCTCACCAACCCAACACTTTGGTAGGGATTGTACAGTGATGGCTATACTATTTTTGACACGTAGCGGGCGTTAGGCAGTGGTTTTTTTAAAATTATAAATTGTATAGCCGTGCGGCTATACAGCGTTTTTTTTTAAATGAAGAGTATAGCTGTACGGCCATACGACGGTTTTATTATTTAAAAATAGTATCGCCGCACGGCTATACTATTTTTGACACCTGCCGAAATGGGCCCAAGGGCCAGGCGGGTCCCTCTTTTAAAAAAATAGTATAGCCGGTCGGCTATAATCGGATATTTTTTTTAATGAAAATAGTAGAGCCGAGCGGCCATACTATGGTATGTATTATAAAAATAGTATAGCCGAGCGGCGATAGTGTTTTTACATGTGGCGAGAGGCCGTTTGGCGCCAGGTAGGTCCTCTTTTTTATTTTTATTTTTTATTTTTATAAAGAGTAAAGCCGACCGGCGATACTACTGTTTTTATTATAGAAACATAGTATAGCCGTCCGGCAATACTCTTAATGTGGGTTTTTAATTTTTTTTTAATAAATAGTATAGCCGGCCGGTTATACTCTATACATAAAGCGGCCCAGTTTGCTGTGGGGCTCTCCAATGTCGGGCTCCATGTCCTTGAGCCTCTGGAAGATAAAGATAAATGGGGTATGTTTGCCGTTGGTTTGACTTGACAGCAAGTTGGAGAGCTGCGAGCCAGTGGAATCCGAGGGCATCGTCCTTGACGTGTGATCTCTAGATAATATAGGCCTAAACATAATAATAACTCATCTCTAGATAATATATGCTATGTAGTTTAGGCATTTGCTGCAGCAAAATTAATAAATCTATAATCTACAATGTTATGGATCCTCAACAAAATAAATTCAGAAGTTTCTTAGAAAATTTGCAGCCATTATTTCTTAAGTTTCAACAGTAATTTTTGAGCTAAAACTCACCAATCTCTCTTTCACAATTTCATTCTGGCCAAGCCAAAAATTATAGAAGACAGAAGAAAAGAGTGGAGACGATTGATGGGGATCACTAGTTATAAGTTTAGGCTCGAGTGGGATTGAATCTCTAAGAGAAATTAAAGATAACCCAATACATGATCTGATCTGCAACTAATAAGAAATCAGAGGGCATCCATTATTAATGTCAATCTACAAGCAAGGGAACCCTATGAGGGTTCATGAAATGCATATTAATTTCTTGTTGTTTTGCTGGCTGTTTTTGCTCCTTTTAATGAAGTATTTTGTTTTCAGACCAAAAAAAACATATTACAGTGAATTTGACGAGAATTAAATTGCTGGATGTCTCAAAAGAGAATACATCTTCAAGCATCTACCTTTGCTGCCGCAAATGCATAACTTACGCTGCTGTCCCTCATAGTTTTGCACTGACTCGACTGCTCATATCGGAGAAAATTGATCAATGATAAAAAATAAAAATAAAAACAATTTTGCAGTCTAGGTAAACTAAGTTTAATTCATCAAAAAATTTCTTCTCTCTCACTTTTTTCCTGTCAACCTGATTTGATGTCTTCAATATGTCAATTATGAAATAGAAAAAACAAGGATAGGTTCCTTTCATTATATTTTCTGCTCCTTCTGATAACTGCATCCCCCGCATGTTTGTTAATGCCTGAAATTTGTCTCCACAATCCAGACACAGTAGTGTAATGCTTTTCATTGACCCATAGCCTTTGAAGCTTCAGGCCTTTACCCTGTTTCATCCTAGGGTGTCATATTCTCACATGATCAGTTATAATATGTAGAAATTTCTTTGCCAAATTTAAGGAAAAATATTTGAACTTCTTCCCCTTCAGACACTTGAGGCAATACTTAAGGAACTTACATGCAGAAAGACGCTAATTGGGTGTCGCCCACAAATGAATGGTGTTATCAAACTCCGACAGATGGTGTTTGAATGCATCTGGATTTCCAGTTTCTATTAAATCCATTCCCGTCCTGTCCAAAGCCTCAACTCGACTTCTTGTTCAGAGCTATCAATTTGAGAAATTTCAAACGAATGCACTCAAGGTCACAGCTTAAAGAATGCACAGAAAAAAGAGAGTGAATTATTGGGAAGAGCGAACCTGTACGTTGTTGATAAACATAAGTCGCTAAAACCCCAGCTTGATGTATTTGCAGAGATGCCTGACCCACCAGGAAAAAAGAAATCTTAAAAAAAAACGCCATTCAAGTTTTCCAAAAATCAGCCGCTTCGGCGGGCTAGGCGGGTCCTCCTTATTTGATTTTATAAATAGTATAGCCGCATGGCTATACTCTAGTAATAATATATTTAAAAGGGAAAGCCGTGCGGCTACACCATTTATTTATTTTTAAAGAGGACCTGCTTGAAGAGAACCTAAGAAGCTGCCACCGATACCAACAGCAATATCATATCTCATATCAGCAACAGGAGGGATGATCTCCATTTTTGACATGACAACATTTAAGGTAAACCCAACACAAATAGTATTCTTGAAATTTTCTTTTCCCAGCCAAAACTTCCCAAATCTTGTTTGTCAAGATGCTTAGGTTCTGTTTGCAAATTTCTCATGATCTAACTCATTGAACACATAAAAATCTGCTGCGCAAAAACGCAGACGATGAAGAAAGTCATGCCACCGCCACCTGCAGCAACATGTCTTGCTTTTCACCCCCGATATGACAGTATAGTTGCTATTGACATGGACAATTCTTCCATTGTAATATATTTAGAGACCTCGAAGGGCATTTACAATATATTTCCACAAATGACTTAATAAATAGTAAGTACTTGGAGTTCAACAAACATTGCAAAAATAAATTACGTATTATACATGTACGTACATATTTTTCAATAATACATCCATGTTCACGTGTTATACACATAATTCTCACACATTATTGAATAAAAAAAACATACATATTTAAAAAAAAAATACAGTATAGCCGGGCGGGTATACTATTTTTAAACAAATTTTAAAACTACCCAGTATAGCCGGTTGAAATTTATTATCTTTAAAGCGTATAGCCGAGCAACTATACTATTTATTAAAAGAAAATTAGCAACATAGCTGTTTCGGAAAAAGAAGACAAAAGGTCAAAAAATACAGTATAGTTGCACGGCGATATGCTTGAAATATATTTTATTCAACCGTATAGCCGTGCGGCTATACTATTTATTAAAGAAAATCTTACATAAACCCCTGCAAGAGTGGGTATGAATCAATTTCTTCTTTTTCCTTAGGCTAACTTACCTTACTACCAAGCATATGAATGATCATAAAGTTCGGCCACTATATAATGTTTCAATATATATTATTTTTATTCAATAATATGTAAAATTGTGTGTGTAATGCATGAATTTTGTGGACAATTGTGTAAAAACTGTTCACCCCATTTTGTGATTTCTCCTGAGATGGAAGGGTAAAGTTCCCCACTGCCTTGAAAACTATTGACTGGTCAACAAGTCAGCTTTCTTTGGTGTATGAGCATGCCACTGCTAGCAATGAAGATCCTAGCAGACTTATTCTAGAATAGATAACTTGCGCCTCAAGTCACTGATTTCTAGAAACGATTGTGAATTTGGGTGAGGAATATCTCCCAAGTAAGTTCTTTTCCTGCCTCAGACTGGTAAGAACTTTAACAATTTATCTCAGTAAAAAGAGGTTGTTTTGGCGAATGGTTGATGGAATTTAATTTTTTTAAGGAGCGCCTTTTACAAAACTATAAAAATAAATACCCACGCTAGAAAGATAAAAAGACAACTGGAACTCCATTTACATGGATGGGAGGCTCGATCCGGGACTCAAATATCTGGCTGGACTGAATTTAACAACTTCAATTGCTAAGCTTCAGCTGTAAATCGATACCAAAGGTCAATTTTGGCAGAGCTTTAATATACTTCAAGCTTTTGTGAGGCATTTGAGTGGGCAGAACTGCGGCTTCTTCATCTAAGAGGGCGATGGCTGTTCTTGAGGACTTCAGTGGGCTAGAGACTGCACTGTGAAATTTGTTGAGGTTTTCATGTTTGGGAAAAGCTCAAGCTCTACCTGTCTTGGTTTTTTGCTGAACCAAATTTGTAACGAGAGAAATCTCGTTTTAAATGACTTATTTTCTAAGTCTGAACCTTGAGAATTCTGATCTAAAACTGGTTTCACTTGGAATTCAAGTGAGCTTCTGGTTGATTTTGAGTTGTTTGTTTGGTTGATGAATTGATCGTTTTTATTGTGTCTTTCAACCTGTTCACCCTCTCTTCTATTTATAGAAAAATATTTTCTGGAGCAGGGTAATTTTTAATAATGGGCGGCAATTTCTTTAAGAAAGATCTTTTTAATTGAATTTTATCTAATTTTTTGGTAGTCGAGCTCTCAATAGTCACTTCTCTGTCTTTGAAAGAGAACCTAACTCCTTTCTAATCCAACTGGCCTTGTGAGATCTCAAAGCATGATGATTAGCTTGATTTCCTGTTTGAACAACTCTCTGCCCTTCTGCTTATCTTCTTCTTTAAATAACAAGGCCTGCTTATCTCTTGGGACAATCACCCTATTCTGTTATGTTCTTCTTCTGGAAGGTAGTGTCTCAATTCTGTCAATTTTGTTATGTTCTGTTTATTCTTTCCGTAATGGTGATATCTAACACTTTGTTCTGTCTACAACAGATCCTTCTTTGACACAGAATGTTGGTGGTCAGTCTGCTTAGGCTAGAGGAGTGTTTGGTAAATTTTCTATCCTTCTGTTCCTTCTACATTTTCCTACTGGATTGATTTCTGAAATTGTCATTTCTTGTGCAGTTACCTCTGTCATAACTGCTGGGGACCTAGAGCTTCCTTTTGGAGAGGAAGAAGAAGAAGAAGATCAAGTAGAACAGACTGCCGTTGAGGCCACTCCTTCGGAAGGAAAAGAAAGGAAACTGCTCAACCAGCGACTTGGTGAATTTTGACAATTTTCTTAGTTCTGTTATGTTCTGGCTTATGTTCTAATGGCCTATTTTCTTCTTATTTCAGCAAAAGGTCCTTCTCCTCATCCTTCTAAGTCAAAAAGGCTTAGAAAGAGGACGGTGGTGGAATATATGGCCACAGAAGGAATTACAAAGACTCCCAACGCCACTTGCACAGGATGAAGAGCTGAGAGAGGCTTTTGAGGCTGTGGAGCAAGAGAAGGAGCTGGAATAGTTGGAAGAAGTAGGAGAGGGGCCTCAGGAGAAGGCCAAGACAATGGAAGAAGAGGTGAGTCTTGTTTTTCTGGTTGTATCGTTTCTGTGTTTTATTCCTTCTCTTGACTTGTCCATCTGTAGGAGGAAATTCTGCTGAGGTGATAGCAGAGTATTGCGCTAGCTCGAAATAACAAGAAGATACAAGGGCAGGTGACTAGCTCGTAGCTGGCCTGCTTGAGGATCCAGAGGCGAACACTCTACCGCTGTTCTAGCGGTGAGGAACAAGCAGACAATCAGACGAACACATGGACCAGCCGTGTGGTGGTTCCAGAGCTGGAGCAGGTGGATACCTCTGTCCTAAAGTTATGGTAATTTTCTTCCACCCCGCTCACAACTTCGCAATTCTATTCTTTTCGCTTCTTTAATCACTATAGTCTTTTGGGTAGAAGTGCCCAGATCTGTTGGCATACATCGGTGGTGACTAGCCCTTGAAGCCCCCAATTGTTGCTGTAAGTGTTCATCATATTTTTGTTCTTTTTTTCTGTCTGGTTTTGACTTATGCTTCCTTTTGCAGATGCCTATTCATTCCCTTCCAGTTCATTCGCCACGGCCTCTTTCTTGATCCGACTGGCAGAGTGTGAAGCCATGGACTTAGATGCCTAACTAGACAGATTGTAGATGCTTAGCTCTCTTGTAGGTAAGGCAAAATCCAAGGCAGTGACGGAGGCTATGGAGAGGCTGAAGATCTGGCAGTCCCAATGAACTGGAGTTGGATGAGGATAGGAAGCCATGGACCATCGATGAAGGATCTGAACTGCTGCACAGACAGAATGTGGCCCCCAAACCCATACTTGAGATGAGTCTTGGCCTGGCAAGAGATGTGCTCAACCTCCATGATCGTTATGAGGATCTCAAGCCCTCCTTCAAGACTTCTGAATTCTGCAAGGCTACTCACGAAGCCAACTTGGCTGATTTTGCAAAGCGAAGGCGAATCTGGACCAAATGGTGGCAAGATATAAGGAGGCTAAGTCCACTGCAGACAAGCTGGAAAAACATATTAAGGACCTGCAGAAGTAATTGGCGAATGCAGGAGGTGCAGAATAGGCTCGGGGTTGGGTGAGCTCCAAGACCAAGGCTACTTTCCTTGTGCAGAGCATGGTTGCAGCTTCGGCCAGCCCTGGAGATTGCAGAGGCTTCAATTCATCAGGGGGTGCTGCTTCAAAAGGAACTCTCCATTAAGAAGACCAACTTGCAAGAAACCCTCAAGAAATTATGGTTCTGATTTTGTTATTTATTTACCCTTTTAGTTTTTTTCTTCATGATGAATAATTTGCCATGGGGAAGGCCTCATGGCTATTTATTTTAAATAAAGTTTATTTTCCTTGTTGCAAATTTTGGGTGTTTAATTTCTTTTGATGAAATAAACAGAAGTACAAAAGGAATAACTTAGAACAAAGATGACTCTAAACAGAAATAAAAGCTTTTTAATGTTGTCCCTTTTCTATCCCAGGATCTGTTTGTACAGCCTGTGAATCCCACATGGTTGGATAAAACTTCTTTAACCATTTGCCGTTGATTGGGGTTGCATGAATTTCTCCATATCTATCCTGCAACCTGTATGCCCCCATTCCAAGGATATAGTTGATTATGAAAGGGCCTTCCCATGTAGGTGACCACTTTCCATAACCAGCCACATGTGTTCCAAGGGGCAGAATTGCTTTCCAGACTATCTCTCCTTCCTCAAAACTCTTGTTCTTTACTCTTTTGTTGTAGGCCCTTGACACAGCTCGCTTTCCTGCCAGTAGTTTATTGAGGGTGTCAATTCTGCTTGCATCCAATCCTTCTAGTTCTAGTAGCATGACTTGAGAGTAATTTTCTCCAACCAGATCATGTTAGTGAGCAATTCTGAGGGACTGAACAGCTATCTCCATAGGCAGAATTGCATCATGGCCATAAGTTAGAGCATAGGGGGTCATGCCAGTTGCTTCTCTCTTTGAAGTTCTATATGCCCACAGAGTTTCTGATAGCTTCTCATGCCATTACTTCGGATTTTTCTCAAGCATTTTTCTGATAATGTTGATGATTACTTTGTTGCTTGATTCTGCCTGTCCATTAGCTTGAGCATAGTAGGGAGTGGATTGAAGCAGTCTGAATTTGAATGCCTCTGCAATATCCAGCATCTCTCTAGATATGAAAGACACATAGAGCTGAATTTGATCCCCTATCAGTTGTGATTGATTCTGGAATGCCAAACCTCTGTATAATTTGTTCTTTTATGAAGGTGATGATCTATTGAGATGTAGTGGATTTAACAGGCTTGGCTTCCACCCACTTGGTGAAATAGTCTGTAGCAACAATAATAAAATAGTGTTGCTGGCTGCTGGCTGGATAGGTCTTGCCAATGAGATCCATCGCCCATCCTCTAAAGGGCCATGGCTTTACAACTGGATTCATGGGAACTGAAGGAGCCTGCTGGATTGGGCCATGCCTTTGACAAGACTCACATCCCTTGGAATAGTCAATGCAATCTTTCAACATGGTTGGCCAGAAGTAGCCATACCTTCTGATCAACCAGCACATTTTCCTTCCACCTTGATGAGCTTCACAAATTCCTTCATGAGTTTCCCCCATGACTTTCATGTATTCTTTCTTTCCAAGGCACCTTAAAAGTACCTCATCCTTACTCTTTCGGACCAAATCTTCATTCCACATAAGGTAGTTCAAAGCCATGATTCTGACTCTCTTTTCAGAGGGCAGGGTTGGATATCGTAAGTAAGTCATGATAGGATTTCTCCAATCATTTTCAGTGATTACGGCAGAATTGACATCTATTTCCATCCCCCTGGTCAGAACAGATGGTAGGCTTTTCTTCCCTATCTTGATGATTCTTTGTACACAATCTTCAGGCATTTGTATGCTTGTTGCTACCGGAGCCAGTTCATTGGTTGCAAAGTTTTCTTCCCTTGGGATATGCTCCCAAGTAGCTTCCCTGAATTCTGTCAGAAGATTCCTAGCTGCCACTAGATACACAGCTAGAGAAGTACTAAGGTACTTGTATTCCCCAACAATTTGTTTCAATACAAGCATCGAATCTCCCAAGATTTCCACAGATTTGATTCCTAGTTCCAGCAGCATTTCTAATCCTATGATTAGAGCTTCATATTCTGCCATGTTGTTGGTGCATTGGAAATCTAACTGGAAAGAATAACAGTGTCTAATTCCAAGTGGTTCTGCCAAAACAATCCACGCCCAGAAGCTATATCAGTTTTTGATCCATCAAAATACAGGTTCCAAAGTGTGAGATGAATTAAATAGATAGGATTGTTAAGGCAAGTGTGAGCTCTAGTTAACAGATCTACATTTGCTATGTCCAAAGAGTCCATGTTCTCAATCTCCTCCCGAGGATGATCTGCTAAGAAATCTGCCATAGCTGTCCTTTGACCTTCGAGGAACATATCTGAAGGCAAATTCAGTTAAGGCCAAGGTCCATTTTCCAATTCTGCCTCTTAACATTGGCCTGGTCAGCATGTATTTAATTAGATCTGTCTTGGCAATAATGTAGATGGTATA
The DNA here is from genome assembly GCF_029339155.1 of Prunus mume. Lineage (NCBI taxonomy): Eukaryota > Viridiplantae > Streptophyta > Magnoliopsida > Rosales > Rosaceae > Prunus > Prunus mume. The sequence continues at coordinate 4,309,892 of NC_142699.1, read as the reverse complement.
TGGCAACATGTAGTGTCTGAGCTTTACAGCAGTGAAGTACAAGGCTAGGCAAAGTCTTTCGATTGCAGAATATTTTCTTTCTACTTCAGAGTTCTGCTCAGATAGTAGACTGCCTGTTCCTTTCCTTCTTTGTTATCTTGAACTAATAGACTTCCAATGGATACTTCTGATGCAGACACATAGAGCTTGAGTGGTCTGCCTCTCTTTGGTAGGGACAGAACTGGTGGATTTGAGAGGTAATGCTTGATTTCCTCAAAAGCTAGCTGGTGTTGTTCTTCCCACTTGAAGGTCTGTTCCTGCTTTAATCTTAACAAAGAGAAGAAAGGCTGTATCTTTCCTGCAGAATTAAATATGAATCTCCTCAGAAAATTAATCTTTCCTAGGAGACTTTGTAGTTCTTTCTTGTTTTGAGGTGGCAGTGCTTCTACGATGGATTTTGCTTTGTTCTTGTCAATCTCTATGCCTCTTTGGTGGACCAAGAATCCTAGGAAATTTCCTGTTTGAACTCCAAAAATGCATTTCTTGGGGGTTCATTTTTAGTTTATGTTGCCTCATTCTTAGGAATGCCTTTCTCAAATTTGATATATGGTTTCCCTCCTCTGGGGATTTAATCACTACATCATCAATATATACTTCCGAAGAATGCCCTATCATATCATGGAAAACAGAATTCATTGCTGTTTGATAAGTGGCTCCCGCATTCCTTAAGCCAAAAGGCATTACAATGTACTCAAAAGCACCTATATGTCCTGGGCACATGAAAGCTGTTTTGTAGATGTCTTGTTCTGCCACCATGATCTGATTGTAACCTGCATTGCCATCCATAAAAGATAGCATCTGGTTGTGAGCAGCTCCATCTATTAGCATGTCTATCATTGGCATAGGGTACTCATCCTTGGGAGAAGCTTCATTCAGATTTCTGTAATCCACACAGATTCTGACTACCCCAGTTTTTCTTTTGAACAGGTACAATATTAGCTAGCCAATCAGCATAGATGGCTGGTCTGATGAATCCTGCCTTGAGCAACCTTTCTATTTCTTCTTTGACCTTCAATTGTGTGTCCATGGACATTCTTCTTCTGGCCTGTTTGACTGGAAGGTATCCCTCTTTGATTGGCAACTTGTGCTCCACCAATTCCCTGTCTAATCTTGGCATTTCATGATAATGCTGTTTGGGCCAAAAATTGACACATCCAGCCCAAGGCTCATCAGAACAAACAAAGGCTGATTTGGGCCTCACAGGCCCAACATAATAGGAAGAGGGAGTCCAGAAGAGGGAACAATCCCACGTGGCAACCTCTGGGATAAAAAGTCAGCAATGGCAGCCTCTGGGATGAAAAAGTCAGCAATGGCGGAAGTCAGCAATGGCAACTGCCATAGGAGAAGTGATTGAAGGGTTCGTGACATCAAGAAGAACTGAAGATTAAATCCCCCTTATATATGTATATTCAGAGATTTTTTCTGTCTTTACAGAGAAGGTAATTCTCCCAAATAGATAAGCAAGTTACAATCTCAGAGAGGGATAAGCAGGGAGCTGTCCAGAAAAAGAATCAAACTAACCATCACGGGTAAAATATCACAAGGGGCAGCTGAAAAACAGAAGTGATCACCTATCTGAGAGCCTATCTGCCAAAACTGAAGAAGAAGAGGAAAAGGGGGGAAAATATCTTTGCCGCCCAATAAAAAAACACAATCACCCTACTCCAGAGAAGAAACAGTTTTTCTATAAATACAAGAAGGAGTGAACAGGGTAGAGGACACTCAAAAAACCAAAAAATCAATCAAAAACAAAATGATCACTTGATCTCAAAAAACCTTCAAAACACTGAAGCAACCAAAGCTCATTGAGCCAAGACACTCACAAACAAACAACTCAACCAGAAGCTCACTTGAATTCCAAGTGAAAACCAGCTTTAGATTAGAATTCCCAAGGTTCAGGACTAAGAAAATAAGTCATTCAAATTTCACAGTGCAGTCTCTAGCCCATCAAGTCCTCGAGAACAGCCATTCGCCCTTACAGATCAAGAAGCCGCGATTACGCCACTCGAAGCTTCACAAAAGCTTAAAGTACATTGAAGCTCTGCCAGAATCAACCTTTGGTATCGATTTATAGTTGAAGCTTAGCAATCAGAGTTGTCAACATTCCAGTCCAGCCCGGACGGTTCCAGTCCGGCCGGGCGATAGCCTTCCAATCCGGCCGGGCGATTTCGGCCGGACATTTCATCCCCGAGCGAGCCTCCCATCCAGTAAATGGAGTTCCAACTGTATCTTCATCTCTCTAGCATGAGTATTTATTGTTATAGTTTTGTAAAAGGCGATTCGCTAAAAGCGATTTAAATTCCATCGATTACGCCTAAAGCAGTTTAAATTCCATCAACCATTCGGCCAGAACAGCTGTTTATAATGAGATAAATTGTTAAAGTCCTCACCAGTCTGAGGCAAGAAAAGAACTTACTTGGGAGATATTCCTCACCCAAATTCACAATCGTTTGTTTGCAGGAATCAGTAACTTGGGGCGCAAGTTATCTATTCCAAACTAAGTCTGCTAGAATTTTTATTGCTAGCAGTGGCACGCTCGCACACCAAAGAAAGCTGACTTGTTGACCAGTTTATGGTTCTCAAGGCAGTGGGGAACTTTGCCCTTCCATCACAGGAGTAAACGCAAAACGGGCAAACAAATGCCAAGCAAAACAATCTATGAACTCCTGCAAAAGGGCAATGAGCTTACTCTTAAGTGGTTCTTTCAACAGTGCACTAATAAAAGTAGGCTTTGGATCATCTTCTGTCCCTAAGTTTATTTCTGTAAAGGATCCTCCACTTCGCAGAGTCATCCAGTCTTGTTGGCACAAAATCTAATACTTCCTCCTGTAACTCTTCTTCCTCCTAGTCTTCCGTGCTTTAATGAGTGAATTCTGCCATATTGATGGCTGGATTCTGCATGAAAAGCTTTCTTTCCTCCCAGATATATCAGCAATATTTTTGTAATGGATCAGATTGTTGCGGCTCGATCCTTCTCACATTGATTGGGGCTAAACATCGAGTTCGGAAGTTTAGAACAAAGGTCTATTCCAGTCCTTTAAGGAACCGGTTAGACCATATTCAATGAGCCTCTGGGCTGCGACACTATAGGGGCGGCCGTTCTGGTTGACTCCAAGGAAGGTGAAAGGACCGAGGTCATCATGATAGCACCTTGCCTCAAAACACATGGCAGAAGGCAAAAATGGCCGTGGATTGGCCTCTACTATCTCCATGTAACCCTCTTCATTCCACAGAGCTAATTGCTGGTGAAGAGTAGAGGAACACACAGACTCTGGTGAATCCAGTCCCTGCAAGCAGTGCATTATAGGTGGTGGAAGTGGTGTTTACCACAAAGAATGCAATCTTCAGCTCTTTGCTTCCAACTATGACATCCACATCTAGGATCCCATGGGTTTTGGTGATGCCCCCTGCAAAGTTGGTGACGGTTAAGTGTGTTGGGATCAAGTCCTTCTCTGTTCTGCCCATTTTGCTCAGCATTCTGTGAGGCAGAAGATTAATGGCTGCACCTCCATCTACCATGACTTTGGGAATAGGAACACCTTCAAAATTTGCTGTTATAAACAAAGGTCTGAGATGATTGGCCATCTCCTTGGTTGGTTTGGAGAAACAAAGCTGTTCTGCAGTTAGTTTGTTGGTAGTTCCACCTATCCTAGGACTCCTGCTCAGTACCTCATCCGCTTCTTATCCTTCTGCACTCTGAACTTTTCTGGTAGAATAAACACCATGTTGATGCCCAAATCACCCTGCAACAGGTTTTCTAATTTTGCACTAAAAGCTTCAGTTTCTGCATCTAATTCCCCATCATATTCCATCTGCCTCCTCGAATCATACATCCAGTCTTCTGTTCCCTGTTTGAGGAGTGCATTACAGTCATCTAGATGGCTCATAATCTAGCTGCTGCTCTTCATTTTCCTCAGTCTAGTCTTCTTGCCCTTCTACTGGAATTGGTTCAAATTCTCCTTGTATCTGTGAAAGTTTAAACTGATTATGCGAGGATGAAGCAAGATGGATAGAAGGCTTAATTGGAGATCCATCTTTCAACATTTTCTGTGGCTAGATTACTTGTTCGCCTGGGAAGGTATTTCGGCTCTTTTCCTTTTCTCAGTGGTCTCTAGAGGTACTGTGCATCACTTTTGTTCTTGAGGAATATGCAGATGTGCCTTTGAACCTCATCTTAAGGTTCGTTAATTCCATAGTTGGTCCGCCACTTTTCCCGACAAAGATACCACCTTCCTTCCATGATACCACCAGAGGTTTCTCATTCCCGGCATCTTGATTGATATTTCCTTCTTGGGCTGCTCTGTCATCCTCCTGGCTTTGGGCTGGTTTGGGATACTCCTTCCGCTGGCTCTATCTTGGGATGAGGTTCCAATCTGTCAAAAACACTTGGAATGGGCTGACTCGCCTTTCTAGGACCACTTCTAGCTCACTTCACATTTGCACTTGCCGCAGAGCACTACTCCATTTGAGATAGTTGCTTTTGGCCTTTCAATAGTTTCCTTGAAACCATTCGCCTCTGCTAGAACTGCTTCGTTGCTGATTCTCTTCATTACGCTAATTTAAGTTGACCATGTTGACTTGTGGTTGGGGAAAATGATCTGTTGTGAGTGAAGGGGATTTCTCCGTTAGTTTCAACTTTCCTGCTGTTATTCCTTCCTATATAACATCTCTGAAAACTACACAACTATTGGTAGAATGGTTCCAAGAGTTGTGCCATCTGCAATACTGCCTGCCCTTGAGCTCTTCTGGCTTGGACATCCTGTGGGATGTCTCTATTGCCTTTTGCAGCAACGTTTCATCAAATAAAGCATCCACCTTGGTTAGATAAAAGGAATAGACCTTATTTTGTGTTGGTTTGCTCGGAACAAACCCTCTTGTGAAAGGTGGCGGCTTCTGATCCTTTGGTGGCTTAGTAAGGGCCTTGCAGCTGATGAGATATTTCAATTTTGCCATCTCTGCTCTGCAACTTCTCCCTCTTCAGTATTCTCGCTTCCTCTTCGATTCTACAGACCAAATGTATTGAAGAGGAAGGTGACTTGTAATACGTGCCTTTGGATGAGTTCCTCTTCTGCTGTTTCTCCCCTAAGCGTTCCTTATACTTGGATGCTTTATCTGCTTCTGCAAGTCTCCAAACAGCATCCCATCAAATCTTTTTCTCAGAGAGATCTTGAGGGCAGCTTGAGCCATCTGGATGAAGTGTCTTTCTTCCATAGGGATTCGACACTTCGTTTTGAGTTTCTTGAACCTGGTTATGAAGTCTTGAGCAGGTTCATCTTCACTCTGTTTGAGGGCAACAAGGTCACTGAAGGTGACTTCCTGAATCTGTAATAATAGTCGTGGAAAACACTTTCCATCTGCTCCTGGTTTGAACAGAATTAGCTGGCAGGTTGGTGTATCAAGTAAAAGCATGTCTAGAGAGAGAATTCCCGAAAAGCCTCAACTTTAAAAAAGAATTGTTCTCTATAGCTATGCACTGGACAAAGAACCTGACTATATGCTCAACTGATGAAGCATGGGGATCCTCTCCGTTGAATAAGATGAAGTTTGGCACCTTAAAACCCGAGGATAGAGGTATTTGATCGATATAAGCCGGATATGGCTTCCTATAGGTGGGCCTCTCTCCTCTTCTGGCTTCAGGCTCCATCATCTTTCTGATCATCCTTTGTAATGCCCCACGTCATTGAGCATTGACAGGGTGGTGATTTCGCCTTATTTTGGTGGGCGTGATCAATCCTGGGCTCCGCTCTGTATGGCACAGGAGAACTTCCTCCTATGTTCTTCTGTTCTTCCAGTCCGGATTATTCCTCAAGTTTGCCCCAACTGTTTGTCATTGTTGGCAAAAGGTTATTACCCCTTCCGCCTCTTACGCCTTTTGTAGGTGGAGGGAATTGATTGGGATCCATCCTTCAGGTCTATAAGTCAACACTGCTGGTGGCTCGGTAGAAGTGCCAAAGGTTGATCCTGTGGAATAGGATGAGGTTCGGCTGGTTATGCTACATCTGAATTGGTTCAGGGCCTTATGGCGAGCTGGGGCCTCACGTTCTTGGAAGGAAGGGCTCCTCCCCTCTGTCTCGCCTGAATCTCTCCATGCCCAGTATTCCAGCAATCTATGCAATAAGAGGGTTTTCCTGGTATGACCATGCTAATCCTAGTGGAGGGCCATAGGGAAGGTCTAGCTATTG